>NC_059110.1:76647462-76949962 GCF_020740685.1 Jaculus jaculus | reverse complement strand
TCTGCTGACTCAGAAAGTCAACAAGTCTGGGAAAAGGATGCAAAGGGGGAAAAACGGTTTGGGTTTTGATTTAGAAAAGTCATCCAGAGTCCTAATAATTATCTGGGCAGAGGGTCACAAGAGGAAGTGCTTCTTCCTGCAAGGACCATGCATCCATGTTTGCTACAATTAGGAAAGGGATGTGGCTGGCACCTGGTGGGTAAGGCACCAGGCATGCAGCTCACCATTCAATAATGCAGAGGCCATGCAGCACTGAGTCACCAAGCCCCAGAATCTGGTAGTACCAGCCTACAACCCTGAGCTCAGTGCAGGACAACTCCCAAAGACTGAACCCTGGGACCATCTATGGGGATTTACTGAGAGTCTGTAGTGCTAATCCAAAACCATTTCAATCCATGCATGATGCTATGGCTTTATTTCCTAGAAGATATGGGTGTGCAGAGGGCCAGTTGTTGCACTACCTTCACACTGCTGGACAAATTATCTGAGCAGAAGCAGTTTATGGGAGAAGGTTTTAATTTCAGGCTTTCAGAATCCAGGGGAAACACCATCCATGGAGGAAGAAGCTGGCTCACTTGCACACACACCTGGCGGAGGCAGCACCAAACAGCGAACAAACCCAAATATCCAGAGCTCAAAACTGCTGTGAAAGCCAGATGTGGTGGTGCATGCCTTTAATCCCAGAACTCTGGAGGCAGAGGTAGGAGGATCGGTATGAGTTCGAGGTCAGCCTGAAGCTACATAGTGAATTCCAGGTCAGCCTGAGCTAGAGTGAAACCCTACCTTGAAAAACCAAAAATAACAAAACAAAACAAAAAAAGTCTGCTGTGAACATCTTCAGACTTGACTAAGCTCCGCTCCCAGGGACACCTGAAACAGTTACCAGACAGACCCTAGAGCAGTGCCATCAGATGTGACTGGAGATGGCATACTTACAGACAAACTGGAAACACAGTCTGCCCTGAGATAACCAGCTCCCCCTCTATCATAGGCCACAAAACGCCACTTGCTGACTTGCCACCCTGGGCAACTAAAATAACTGCTCAGGCATGTTGCTGGATATATTTAATCTCATTGTTTCCAGAAGCAAGAAAATAGGCAGGGTGGTAAGTGGGGCAGGGACTCACCTGTACAGTATGTTGTAAGCTAATGGCCATGCTGAGTTCTCCCACAATCCCTTCTGCCCCTTTCTTAGACACAGGTAGCTCAAGGAGTGACTTTCTGAGATTTCTGGAGAAGTCAGTTGGTTCCTTTTTGGAGCATCCCTGTCCTGTATGAGGCAGTTGAGAGACTGAATCTCATGGATGACAAAGGAAGATGCTGACCTTTGAGGACCAGGGCATTTATTGGGGGCACTGCTGAGTAACAAGCCAGTATCTGGCCAAAAACTGGCTCCTTTGCTCTGAGAAAATCAACCAGGTACTAGAACACAGCTTCTGAGAACCAGTGGTTCTCTGTGGTCCCAGGCCTTGGTGGAACCCTATATAATTCTTCATGTGATGGCTACTTATGCACAACAGACACTTCCATCGTCCAAAACCAAAACCCATTCACCTATCTGTCCCTCCTTCCATATATTCATTCATTGGTCAACATATTCAGCATCCATCCACCCATTCATATCTCTGTCCCTTAATTCATTGACCCACCCACCTGCCACTATCTTTCTTCATCTCTCCATCCACTAATCCATCTATCCTTTCACCCACCAATCCACCCATCTATTCAGTCACATAACCAACCATTGACATATCCATCAACCCTCTTTTTCACCTCTGCATACATCCACCTACTTGATTCATACTCAATCCATATATTCACCAACACATCACCCCATCGTTGCAACCATTCATCTATGAGTTGTGTGCAATCCCCTACACCTTCCTCCTTCTGCACTCTCCTCAGGCCTTGGATCCAAGCTCACTTCAATGGGAAGTTCTTCCAAGTATTCCCCCTTTCTCCTGAGAGAGTTTACATCTCCCATACAGGCCTATAGACACCACACCTCTCTCAGCTCCACAGCAACTATTCAAACATACAAGTCCCAATTGTTGGGGCCAAAAATAAAAACTAGTGCTGCCCTGGCATTTCAAGCACAGGCCATGATAACACCCACCACTTGGATATAAATTGGGTTGGGAGTCTCAGATAGAAACTGCCAAAGGAGGCAGCAACAGTTGAGCACAGCAGGACAAAAATGGGCCCAGTGAGGGCTGGGTGCTCTGCCTACTTCCTGGTCTTTGCTGGGCTAATATAAGAGTTCACATTGCCTCATGTGTTCGTACACGTGGTCCCTATTTGGTCACCAACTCAGTGACAGGCCAGTTTACAAGTGCCCCTGCTTGTACATCCAGGGACAAGCTGCATGTGGAGCCTTGAGCATTCCTTCCGAGGGCCTCTGATGAAGACAAGCATGTCATCAGCAAATAAGGACACCTTAGCCTCATTGTCTTCTACTTGTAGTCTTCTAATTCCCTTCTTTGACTTTATGCCAGAGCCGAGACTCAAAACTTTGTTTACTAGGAGGGAAAGGGGGCACGCTTGACCTGTTCCTACTCTGAGTGAGAACGAGCCAGGACCCAGCCCTGCACAAGCAGAAGCATCTGTGGCACCTTAAGCCAGTCAGTACTAATAAGCCAAAGCTGCCCATAGCTATGACCTCTTCTCTGGATTCTTTCTCCCCAATACTGTGAACCACATGAAAATTTACACTTCCCATATTCTTAAGAAAAAATAGTAATAGGTGGTTGTGCTGTGCATAGAGGTGCACACCTTTAATCCCAGCACCTTGGAGACAGAGGTAGGTGTATTGTTGCACATTTGAGGCCACCCTGAGAGAACACAGTGAATTTCAGGTCAGCCTGGGGCACAGCATAACCCTAGCTTAAAAAAAAATTTCAGGGCTGGAGAGATGGCTTAGCGGTTAAGCGCTTGCCTGTGAAGCCTAAGGACCCCGGTTCGAGGCTCGGTTCCCCAGGTCCCACGTTAGCCAGATGCACAAGGGGGCGCACGCGTCTGGAGTTCGTTTGCAGAGGCTGGAAGCCCTGGCGCGCCCATTCTCTCTCTCTCCCTCTATCTGTCTTTCTCTCTGTGTCTGTCGCTCTCAAATAAAATAACTAAATAAAAATTTAAAAAAAAAGTTTCATACTGTAGAGATAGTTTAGTGGTCAAGGCATTTGTTTAAAATGCCCAAGTACTTAGGATCAACTCCCCAGAACCCACATAAGCCAGATGCACAAGGTGGTACATGTGTCTGGAGTTCATTTGCAGTGGCTAAAGGCCCTGGAGCACACATTCTTTTTCTGTCTGCCTCCCTCTCCCTTCCTCTCTCTCTCTCAAACAATTAAAAAATAAACAAAATAAAGTTGAAAGATTATATATTGACAGCCAACATAAAACACTTTATTTTATGCATAAAATATAAGGTTAATTAATCATCTATTTTTACCTATTAATGCCAGTATAATACAATATTTAAATATTATTTAATATTTAAAGAATACAAACAAGGAGTTTGAGAGATGACTCAGCAATTAAGGGGCTTATTTGCAAAGCCTGACAACTGGAAAATCAGATGTATAATGTGGCAATGGCTCTGGACTTCATTTGCAGTGGCTAGAGGCCCTGACATGCCCATTCTCTCTCTTTCTTTCACTCTCCTCTCTGTCTACATGAAAATAAATACGGAAAAATATTTTCTAAAAGTACTTAAGCTGGGGATGGTGGTGCATGCATTTAATCTCAGCACTTGGAAAGCAGAGGTAGGAGGATAGCCGTGAGTTCGAAGCCACCCTTAGACTACAAGGTTAGTTCCAGGTCTGCCTGGACTGGAGTGAAACTCTACTTCAAAAAACCAAAAAAAATAAAAAAATTCAAATGAGTAAGGTTATAACTTAACAAAAAGTCATTGGATATGTACAGATACCCCACATACAACTAAAAATGTTAAAAATACAATTTCTGGGCTGGAGAGATGGCTTAGCAGTTAAATGCTTGCCTGTGAAGCCTAAGGACCCCAGTTTGAGGCTCATATTCCCCAGGACCCACGTTAGCCAGATGCACAAGGGGGCACACGTCTGGAGTTCGTTTGCATCAGCTGGAAGCCCTGGCGTGCCCATTCTCTGTCTCTGTCTCTGTCTCTGTCTCTCTCTCTCTCTCTCTCTCTCTGCCTCTTTCTCTGTCTGTCACTTTCAAATAAATAAAAAAATAAATAAAATTTAAAAATACAACTTCTTTGTTCAAAATAATTCACTTCTAGACTACTATGGAAATTTAGAAATAATACAAGGGATAAGAAAAGGGAAGAACATTTTGTTTAAATAGATGGCATATCCATGAAAATGTTTAGGAGCTATTAAGTGGTTTGTTTGAGGTTAAGGTGTTTATCATTGAGAAAACTGCTATATCAGCATATAGAAGACATTCAGTTCGATTCTTAGCAGTGATAATTCATGCCTTATAAAACATGTGCTATGGGAAAAGTGGAAGGAAGTGCTGAAGAGATAGCTGAGCAGTAAAGGGCTTGCCTGACCTCCTGTGGTGGTTTGATTCAGGTGCCCCCATAAACTCAGATGTTCTAAATGGTAGGTTCCCATCTGATGGGGATTTAGGAATTAACACCTCCTGGAGGCCTTGTATCCTTGGGGGAAGGCTTATGGGTCTTATAACCAGTGTCCCCTTTCCAGTGTTGGACACACTCTCCTGTTGCTATTGTCCACCTTATATTGGTCAGGGGGTGATGTCCACCCTCTGATCATGCCATCATTTTGCCCTGTTATCATGGACCTTCCCCTTGAGTCTGGAGAGGAGGTTTCTTGTAGCAGTGTGAACATGACTGCAACAGTAAGGTTGGTACCAAGATGGTGTTCCTACTAGACATTTGACTGCGTGGCTTTGGCCTTTGGAGCTGATTTTCAAGAGGAATTTGGAAGGATTTGAAACCTTGTCCTAAGAGATTCCTTGCAGTGCTGTAAGTAAAGCTTGATGGACTATTATTGTCAGAGTTGAAGGATCTGAATGCAGTAAGAACTATGGACTGTGATATTTGGCTTATGAGGGTGAGAAAGAACTTTGCCTGGACTGGGCTAGAAGCAGTTTGTGTGAGAGGCTTGTTATTATGACCCTGTCCTGAGAACTTTTGCAGGGTTGCAGTGTGTAGAAACAGACTGGTGTGTACAGAGGGATATGACAGATAAATGAATTCTTTTTTTTTTTTTTTTTTGGTTTTTCGAGGTAGGGTCTCACTCTAGCCCAGGCTGACCTGAAATTCACTATGGAGTCTCAGGGTGGCCTTGAACTCATGGCAATCCTCCTACCACTGCCTCCTGAGTGCTGGGATTAAAGGCGTGCGCCACCATGCCTGGCTCAGATAAATGAAACTTTGAGCGGCAACTTCTGCCCATTCAGCTGCAATTATATGAGAGATTACAATCTTTGAGATTGGGCCAGCATACTTGGACTGGGCAACAGGAAGAATGTAAACTCTTTTGTGAGAGCTCAAGGAATGTCCTGTTCTACAAAGTCTGCTTTATTCCCCCTGGATTAACAAATTGGTACCCTAACAGATATTGTGGAGTATAAGTAATGAAGGAAACAGAGGGTCATTGAATATACAGCACGGTCTTGTGTTTTGGAAATGGCTATGGGCAGTGTGAAATAGGTCTGTGAGAGGCCTGCATGGAAACCTGATGGAGCCATGAGGATGAACCATGGGTTGCAGTGGAGACCCAATGGAAATTATGGGACCATGGGGCAGCTGCTAAGGAGAGATGCCAGACCTGATGAAGTTTTCCAGGACTGTGGGTATACTAGCTGGAGGGATGGAGTTGGAACTTCAGAGACTTGTTGCTGGTTAGAATTATTAGACTTGGAGAGTTGTCACTGGTTAGAGTTGTTGGGCATGTAGGTACAAAGTTTGATGTTTGCCAATTTATATCTTGTATTGATTGAACATTACTTTGCTTTGTGAAGGTTTAATAGCCTTCCCTGAAAAGAAAAGGGAACTAAAGAATTAATAGCTATCCTTCAAACTTGTGGTTAATAAAGAATTTTGGCACCCTTCCCTGATTGATGTACTCCCCTTAGCCTAGGTGACCTTGAAGGACCAGAGACCACCTGAGTATCCTCCCTTAGACATTCCTGGCAGAAGAAGCCTATTCTGAACAAGAACACAAACAGCTATAATTTTCTTATCAACTACACCTGGTACAGTCTGTTTTTCTTAGAATTCTCCTAATAAACGTACACCCTAGCCTGGTTCAGTGCTTCAGCCTTCATCCTGCGGGAAAGCTGAGGCCCCTTGCTATTTTCTCTCAATAAATAAAAGTCTTGTGTGTAGAGTTCAAGTCTGCTGTTCTCTTTTGTTTTTCTCTTACACTTTCTTTACACTATGCCCAATGCCATCTTTTACAATATAAGTGTTTACTCTATGCTATTGTGGGTTTGGGGGGGATTTTTTTGGTGTTAGGGCTCATTTGAAAGACCTTGGATTATGGGGATGTTTGAACATCATTAGGACTGATTAAAAAAAAATGTAGGGACTTTTAAAGTTGGACTGAATGCATTGTATTTTATACCATGTATGGGTATCAGTTTAAAGGGGCCAGGGGCAGAATGTGGTGATTTGACTCAGGTGTCTCGCATAAACTTAGATGTTCTGCATGCTAAGCTCCCAGCTGATGGAGATTTTGGTATTAATGCCGCCTGGAGTCAGTGTATTGTTGGGGGTGGGCTTATGAGTTGGACTTAATCTTCTGTTGCTATTGACCATGTCATGTTTTCAGGAGTGTGATGTCCACCCTCTGTTCATGTTATCATTTTCCCCTGGCATCATGGAGCCTTCCCTTCTGTTTATAAGCCAAAATAAACCTTTTACCCACAAGGTGCTCTTGGTCGATGATTTCTGCCAGCAACGCATACCTGACTAAAACACCTCCATATCCAGCATGTATATAAAGGGCCAAGTGTGAACCTTTATATCTGTAACACTAGTGCTGAGGGAATCCAACACAGGGGGATTCCTGGAGCTATCTGGTTAGTTACTCTAACCTAAAAATAGCATTCTCTAGGATCAGTGACAGAGTCTGTCCAAAGAATTAAAAAGAGAAAAAAGAGAAGAGGATATACAACATTTTCCCATGCCTCTAGAAGCATGCACTCAGAATACACAAGTATTTACATGCATGTGCATTAGAAAAATAAATGCTATGGGTGAAAACAGAAGACGATCTTGGACATACTTTTATTCTTAATTTACAAACTGTATATATTAGATATTAGAAAAGCATCTAACTCTAGGGCTGGAGAAATAACTTAGCAGTTAAGGCACTTGCCTGCAAAGTCTAAGGATGTTTGTTAGAATATCCAGGTCCCAGGTATAGCCAGACACAAAAGTGACAGAAGCATGCAATGCTGCACATGCGCACAAGAGGGCACATGTATCTTGAGTTCGTGCACAGTGCCTGAAAGGCCCTGGCACACTCATTCTCTTTCACTGCCTCCTTCTCCTTCTCTATGTCTTGCTCTCAAAAGTAAAATTAATTTAAAAAGTTAAAAAATCTAACTCTAAAAGAATGATGCTTATATCAGTTAGTGAGACTATCATTCATTTTAATGTGTTCAATTATATATATATATATATATATATATATATATATATATATATATATATATATATATTTGTTTGTTTGTTTTTCGAGGTAGGGTTTCACTGTAGTCCAGGATGACCTGGAATTGACTATGTAATCTCAGGGTGGCCTCAAACTCTTGGTGACCCTCCTACCTCTGCCCCCTGAGTGCTGGAATTAAAGGTGTGCACCACAATGCTCTACTTAAAATAAGTTTTAAAGAAGTACCTTGGAAAAATAAAAATAAGAGAGTTACTTGCACTGACAGTGTGTGGGCAGGCATGGTGATCTGGAGGGAGTAGGCCAGACCCATTTCTAGACTCCTCCCACCTCTTTCTGGGTCTGTGTTCCTTGTAAAGTCAGTGTTTAGATAGACACTGGGGTCTGTAGTGAGTAGGCTGGACCACTTTCTGGGCTCCTCCCACCTCCCTGTTCAGAGTTCCTTATGCAGACAGAATATGGGCAGGCGTGGCTGTCTTGAGTGAGGAGGCCAGACCCATTTCTGGCCTCCTCCCACCTTCAGTGTCTGAGTTCCTTGTGAGGTCATTGTGTGCACAGTCATGGAGGTCTGGAGTGAGTAGGCCAGACCCCTGTATCTGGGCTCCTCCTACCTCCCCAGTCTGGGTTGACTGCACTGGTCTGTGGCCTGGAGGGCACAGCACAAAGCAGGCCATAAACCTGTTCCCCTGTTTCTCGTAGTCCCCTGGTCCTGGTAGGTCCCATTGTGCCTTGCTTGGGGAGGCCTAGCCTCTTTGTGACCTGTGGAATAAAGCCTTTTTGCTCTGGTATCCTGACTGGCCACTAGGTACCAACATCCCTGTTCACCTGAGTCAGAGGGTGAACCGGCCAAAGAACAAAAACTTGCTTCCTCCTCAATGAAATAAAGAGTCTTCCTAAAATGAGTAGACAACAACACAAAAAAAGACAACGAAAGTGAGAAATCTGAGAGATCTCCACCAAGGATGCCTAGTCCTACTACAGAAATCCCCAATAAATAATATAGAAATCAACAAAAGTTCATTCCCCAAATGAAAACACAAGCAATGAAATCAGAGAATCACACCCATTCACAATTCCATTAAATAAATAAATAAATAATCTTGGAATAAACCTAACCAAGGAAGTGAAGGATCTCTACAATAAAAACTTTAAAACACTCAAGCAAGAAATTGCAGAAGACACTAGGAAATGCAAAGATATTCCTTGCTCTTGGACTGACAGACTCAATATTGTAAAAAGCAGTCTACATATTTACTGCAATCCCCATTAAAATTCTAATTGCATTCTTCATGGAAATAGAAAAATTCCAAAAATTCATTTGGAAGCACAAAAAATCTCGAATATCTAAAACAATACTGAGCAACAAAAATAAGGCTGGTGGTATAACCATACCTGATTTTAACCTATAATACAGAGCCATAGTAACCTAAACAGCATAGCACTGGCACAAAAGCAGACATGTAGATCAATGGAACAGAATAGAGGACCCAAACTTAAGTCTGGGTAGCTATAGTCACCTGATATTTGACAAAAGCACCAAAAATACTCACTGGAGAAAAAACAGCATCTTCAGCAAATGGTTTTAGGAAAACTGAATATGTATCTGTAGAAGGATGAAAATAGATTCTCTTTCTCAATGCAGAAGAATTAAGTCCAAATGGATTAAAGACCTTAATATCAGACCTAAAACTCTGAAACTGCTAAAGGAAAAAGTAGGGGAAACCCTTCAATAAATTGGTCTTGGCAAAGACTTTCTGAATATAACCCCAATTGCTTAGGCAATAAAAGTATAGATTAAATGCTGAGACCTCATGAAATTACAAAGATTTTGTACAGCAAAGGACACTGTATAAAAAGGAAAGAGGCAACCTACAGAATGGAAAAAACTCTTTGCCTGCTATACATCTGAAATAGGATTAATATATAGGATATACATAGAATTAAATAATAAAAAAATCAAACAACCCCATTAAAAAATGAACTATGGGGCTGGAGAGATGGCTTAGTGGTTAAGCGCTTGCCTGTGAAGCCTAAGGACCCCGGTTCGAGGCTCGGTTCCCCAGGTCCCACGTTAGCCAGATGCACAAGGGGGTGCAAGCGTCTGGAGTTCGTTTGCAGAGGCTGGAAGCCCTGACGTGCCCATTCTCTCTCCCTCTATCTGTCTTTCTCTTTGTGTCTGTCGCTCTCAAATAAAAAAAAAATTTTAAAAAAATGAGCTATGGAACTAAATAGAGAATTCTCAAAAGAAGACATACAGATGGCATATAAGCATCTAAAAACTGTTCTACATCCCTAGTCATCACACAAATGCAGCTTAAAACTACATTGAGATTCCATCTCACTCCTGTCACATTGGCTACCCTCATGAAAACAAATGACCATAAATTCTGGCAAGCATGTGGAAAAAGACGAACCCTTCTACACTGTTCTTGGGAATGCAATCTGGTCCAGCCATTGAGTAAATCTTTGTGGAGGTTCCTATGACAGCTAAAAATTGATCTACCCTATGACCCAGCTATAGAACTCTTGGGCATATATCCTAAGGACTCATCTCATTACCTTAGAGATACTTGCTCAACTATGTTTATTGACCTTGAATATACAATATCTGGGAAATAGAACCAGCCTAGATGTCTCTCAACTGATGAGAGGATAACAAAGATATGGCACATTTATACAATGGAATTCTACTCAGTGTTAAAGAAAAATGAAGTTTTGAATTTGCAGGAAAATGGATGGATCTGGAACGGATTGTATTAAGTGAGGTAACCCAGGCCCAGAATGCCAAGCAACAGATATTCTCCCTCATATGTGGATCCTAGCTACACATGATTGGACTTCAGTGTGAGTAGGAAGAAGACTCGGTAGCAAAGGGCAGTAAGCTAGAAAATGATATAAAGGGAAGAGAGAGGAAGGATAGATTAATGGGGGTGTAAAGGCCCAAGTGAGATCAGGGGAAGAGATTGAGAAAAGGAAATGTGGAGGGAGGGCTAATCGAAATCTAAGAGGATATAAATAAATCACATGGAAACCTACTTTTGTAGACAATGGAACACTCAGGATCCATAGATTGTTGCTAGTAAGTATTCAGTGTGAGGGATGGGAAAACTTCCAGTGAGTTGTTGGCCAGGGAGGTCCCTAATGCCCACAAAACATTACAGGCCATTGCCAAGGCCCTTGTTTTCCCACCAGGAATAGATGGTAAGATCCTATTGCTGAAGATTCCACATATGTGGGCTTCAAAGCCAATGAGAAATCCTGTTGGAACTGAGCTGATAACCTCCTCCATGTAGATCATCTGACAGAAATCTGGAAGAAGGTATACTGCATGCAGTTCAATGAGAGAAAGAAAAAACACCAGTGAAGATACTCAACAGTGGACACTGCAAGCCTTATATTTGGCCATCCAGACCTAGTAAGCCAACATGTGCAATAGTTGCACATCTGTCATGGTGGAAACCAACTGCCCTCTAATTGGACTGGAGGACCACTCCATGGGAGGGAATAATACATCCTTGATGTATCAAAACAGGGGTAATTATGATCCCTAGGGGTGTAACGTCTGCTGCTGTCTGGCTAAGTGTATGTACTGTGCTTATCAAACTGCCCAGTAAGCACTTCTCTTAATGTTCATACCCTTATATTCATTCTATTCTCACTTTTTTTAAAAAATTTATTTATTTGAGAGCGACAGACACAGAGAGAAAGACAGATAGAGGGAGAGAGAGAGAATGGGCGCACCATGGCTTCCAGCCTCTGCAAACGAACTCCAGACGCATGCGCCCCCTTGTGCATCTGGCTAACGTGGGACCTGGGGAACTGAGCCTCCAACTGGGGTCCTTAGGCTTCACAGGCAAGCGCTTAACCACTAAGCCATCTCTCCAGCTCTCTATTCTCACTTTTGGTTGAGAATCTTCTCTTTTCAGAGGGTAGTGTATATGTCAGTAGAAGAACAGATTAATGGGTGTGAAAGTCTGAAGTGAGGTCAGGGGAAGAGATTGAATAAAGGAAAGGTGGAGGGAGGGCTAATTAAAATCTAAGAGGATTTAAATAAATCATATGGAAACCAACTTTTTGGACAATGGAACAGGCAGGAACCATAGATGGTTACTAGAAAATTTTCAGTGCCAGGATGGGATACCTTTCAGTGAGTTGTTGGTCAGGGAGATCCCTGATGCTGTCTGGCTAAATGTATATACTATGCTCATCAAACTGCCCAGTAAGCACTTCTATAAATGTTCATACCCATATATTAATGCTACTCACACTTTTGGTTAGAGAAACTTCTCTTTTCAGAAGGCAGTGAGCTTGTGATGATTCAGAAGGCATCATGGTGCTAGGAAGAAGTGACAGAGGAGTGCTTAGCACTGCAATATCTCTATCACACCTTCCAAGTCTCAGGGTCCATTGCAGAAGAAGTGGCAGAAAGAATGTAAGAGCCAAAGGAAGGGTAGAATTCCTTACAACATACTCCTCTAGATACAAAATGGCCTGGATATCTATGACCTCACAGTCCTTGATATAAACCCAAGACCATCAAAATAGGAGGAAAAGATCATAACAAGAAAATAAAAGAGAGACTTATTGAGAGTGGTAGGGGATATGATAGAGAGTGACGTTTCAAAGGGGTAAGTGGGGGAGGGAGGGAATTAACTTGGGATGTTATTTACAATTATAGAAGTTGTCAATTAAAAAGCTCCTCAAGCCTAATAATACTTAATGGGTAAAAACTATACGAGTTCCTACTGAGATTGTGAATAAGACAGGGTGCCCACTCTTACCACTGCTCTTCAACATAGTACTAGAAGTACTAACCCAAGCAATAGCACAGGAGAAAGAAATAAAAGGAATCCAAATTGTAAAGGAAGAAGCCAAGTTTGCTCTGTTTGCAGATGAAATGATCCTATATATAAGTGACCCAAAAGTCTCCATCCCAAAACTTCTAAAGGTCATAAATTCCTTAAGCAAAGTGGCAGGACACAAAATCCATGGACAAAAATCAGTAGCTTTTCTATATGCAAAGGATAAATATACAGAGAAAGAAATCAGTGAGCCTGTCCCATTTTCAATAGCAACACCAAAAATTAAATACCTTGGAACAACATTAACAAAGGATGTGAATGAACTATATAATGAAAACATGTCACTCAAGAAAGAAATAGAGGAGGAGTTGAGAAGAAGGAAAGATCTCCCATGGTCCTGGATAGGTAGAATTAATATTGTAAAACTGGCAAATCTACCAAAGGAAATTTACACATTTAATGGAATATCAATAAAAATACCACCATCATTCTTCAGAGAAATTGAAAATATGGTCTCAAAATTCATATGGAATGGCAGAAAGCCTCTGATAAACAGACATATCCTCAGCAAAAGAAACAACTCTGGTGGTATCACCATACCTGATCTAAAGCTATATTATAAAGCCATAGTGACAAAAACAGCATGGCACTGGAATAGAAACAGAAACATAGACCAATGGAACAGAATTGAAGACACAGACCTTAGGACATGCAACTACAGCTGCTTGATTTTTGACAAAGTTGCCAATAATGTACACTGGAGAAAAGAAAGCATCTTCAACAAATGGTGTGGGACAAATTGGATGAACATATGTAGAAAAATGCAATTAGACCCACTCATTTCGCCATACACAAAAATCAGGTCCAAATGATTAAAGACCTTGTTATAAGACCTGAATCTCTTCAACTGCTGGAAGTAAAAACAGGAGGCACTCTCCACCATATAGGACTTGGAAAAGACTTTCTGAACAAAACTACAGTAACTCAAGAAATTAAACAAACACCCAACCAATGGGATATCATGAAACTAACAAGCTTTTGCACAAACAAACAGACCACAAGCAGATTCAATAGATTACCCACTGAGTGGGATAAAATTTTTGCCAGCTATACCACTTACAGAAGCCGCATATCTAGA
Organism: Jaculus jaculus; assembly: GCF_020740685.1. Classification (NCBI taxonomy): domain Eukaryota; kingdom Metazoa; phylum Chordata; class Mammalia; order Rodentia; family Dipodidae; genus Jaculus; species Jaculus jaculus. The sequence goes on along the minus strand of NC_059110.1, from coordinate 76,936,397 downwards.
ATCTACAAAGAACTCAAAAAGTAAGCAATAAATAAAAAATCAATCAGCCTGCTGCAAAATTTGGGCAGAGAATTGAATAGGAAATTCTCAGAGGAAGAATTACAAATGTCTAACACATACTGAAGAAAATGTTCAACATCTCTAACCATGAGGGAAATGCAAACTAAAACAACTATGAGATTCCACCTTACCCCAGTAAGGATAATGAAGATTAAAAAAAAAAAAAATCAAATGAAAACAAATGTTGGTGAGGCTGCAGAGAAATAGGAACAACCATTCACTGTTGGTGGGAATGTTAGCTGGTACACCACTGTGGAAATCAGTTTGAAGACTCCTGAAAAGGATAAATATAGAGTTACCTACAGACCCTGTTATTCCCTTATTGGGATTTACCCTAAAAGCCCCATATCTTAGTTCATTAATATTTCCTCAACAATTGTTACAACTGTTCAATTCATAATAGCTAAGAATTGGATTCAACCCAGGTACCCACCATTGGATGTGTGGATAACCAAGATGTGGTGTATCTACATGATGGAATTCTAGTTAGCAATAAGAGAAAAATGACACATTGAAATTTGTAGAAAAATGGCTGAACTTGGAACAGTTCATTCTAATTGAACTTATACAATCACAGAAAGACAACCGTCACATGATGTCATTCATCTGCAGTTCCTGACCTGGATCGGCCCATGTTGGTGACATAAACTGAATAGCATCTTCACATTTGGACAATAGCGAGGTTAGGGCTTTGAGGTAGGGAAATGTTGGGAGGGGGCACAAAACTGAACCCAAATAGTACTAATACCATAGAATTCTGTATCCTTGAAGTCAGACTGAAAGTTCCAACCTTCAAGTGGACCTTAGAGGGAGCACCTGAATCCAAGGGCCCTGGAGAGAGTGAGATGAAACCTAATCTCAAATTTTTCCTGTTTCCCTTTCTCCTCCTCCTCCTCCTCCTCCTCCTCCTCCTCCTCCTCCTCCTCCTTCTTCTTCTTCTTCTTCTTCTTCTTCTTTTTTCTTGGTGCTGGCCTGTAATTCCCTGTATGAGGATGAGGTCTACATCCACAATGAACTGTTGATCAGTGAGACCTACCAGATTTCACAAAACAAACAAGACAGACTTCTTTCTGAACACTTGATTGCCCACCAGAAGTTAATGGTAAGACCCTACTGATGAAGATACAAAATGTTGTTGGCATGGACCAGAGCCGAGCCAGTCTCCAGACAATTAGCCCATCTGGTGCTGGAAGGCGCTACATGACCTACCAGGGGAAAGTGGCCAACATCGGTCCAAGCAATGAAAAGTCTAAACGACTCTGAAGCAAACAACTTGACGTGATACTCAGACAAGTGCAATAGTGGCACATAGCCATGGTGGGTAACCAATTGCTCTTGGATTGGCTCACAGATCTGCTCAAGGTACAGGAAACCATACCTGGAACTGGGGAAAAAGTCAGAATCATATCCACTAACCTTAGACTACAAGGTTGTTTAAATGCATTTAACTCTCTCTAAATTAATAATGGTTATCCCATTTAACCAGTACTGACTTCACTCCCCATTGGAGAATCTGCTTCTCTTTTTCAGATGGGAACTGGACCTGAGGAGACAAACAACCCAGCACACTCCACCCTGGCCCCACCTGAAACCACAGAGGAACTGGGGAAATGAGCAAGAGTACTGCTTTCTTACTTAAGCTGATATCAGCACAAGGGTGATGGAGAAAGAAACTGAGGACAATCAACACATACCAAACCAGAGATGCAGAGGCTTCTAAGTGCCCATCACTGAAATAGACTTAAAATTCTCCCAGCATGGCTAGGGAATTTTGTGGAAGAGGAGTGGAAACATTGTTAGAGCCAAAAGTTGGAACATTTTGCACAGAGATATTGCTTCTTCCCCTCTACGATGCATGACCTACAACCCCCATGGGGTTGACCTGCATCCCCAAGAGGAAGGCCACTTCAGAAAAGGGGCAGGGAGGAGGGAAAGGATGGTACCAACATGTGATGTTTACATACAAAGTATGTCCATATCTAATAATAAAAAAATTAATTAATTAAAAAATTAAAACACAGACCCACACAAACTGGTAGACTGGACTACAGAACAGGCCCATCTCTGCTTCCAGTACCTACACTCCACATTCCTGGTGAAACTGTGTCATCTTAGTGCAAAGGGACAGTGTAAGTGAATATTCAGAACCTTGCACATGCGTGATGAAAATACACTCACTTCCATTGGATTGTTTCTCAGGTATTTTTTTCACAGCAAGGAAACCTTCAAGCCCCGATCTTAAGACCAGTCTTATTTCTGGCCTAGTGCTCTCTGCTAGTGCCAAGTTGGAACAAGCCATGTAGCAAGCTCCTGACACCATGATGGACTGTAAACCATGAGAAAGTAAATCCTTCCTCTTCTAAGTCATTTCTGCCAGATATTCTGTTATACTGTTGAAAAAAAGTAATACATTGTGAATGGAGACCTTTATAACCATGCCAAGAGTAGTATGGGAAATTCCTAAATTATGAACACCTAAAACAATTCCAAGCATAAAATAGATGCCTCGTAAATATTTGTTAATTGAAGGAATGAATGAATGAATGCATATTGTAACATACAATGGAATCAATGTTCCAAACAATTACAAGAGATAAAATTTAACCTGATTTCTGTGTCTTAAGATGGCCTTAACAATCCAGTAAACTTGGTTATTTTACTTCAGTGTACTGTCCTAGAAATAGACAGGTAAAGCTAGGTGAACAGAGATATACCTCGTGTCAGTGTAGAGAAATTAACATAGTAATAAAAGGAAATGAAAATAAGGTTCTATTTTCCAAACAGCCATAAATGAATAAAATGTGCTTAAAATGGTAATTTAATGTGGCAAGGAGGCACTTTTTGTCAATGCTGATGGAAATTAGAAAAAATTTTCTTGATGAATTTCCTTTCCACAGCTGCCATGGGTTATAGAAATGGTTTCCCCTGTGACCATGGAATCTTCCCTCTCACATCTTTCAAAATCTTCAAAGGAAAGAAATAGCCTAACATGTTTTTCTCGATAACTTTTTCAATACTCAATCATGACTAAATAGCTTGTACCACATTTATGTCATGAAACACTGTAATCATTATCACAGATGCCATGTTGTTAATGTTGTAAATTTAAGGTTATTGGTTGAAAGTGAGGAGAACCAAAGTATTCAAGCATAGTATGGTTGTACAGGCCTATAATCTAAGACTCAGACTGAGGCAAAAGAACCAGGAGTGTTTGGGTTTAATCCTACTTTCTCTCAGAAGTGCTTCTGGTCTGCTTGAGCCTGAAAAGCCCCCTAGAGCGCTTACCACTCAGCCTTGTATCTTCTGTGCTTCAGTCTTTTCTTCCAAATGTGATAATACCAGGGTGACATCTTCAGAATTTCATACATGCAAACATATCATTACCTTACCCTTCATAATTTATCAGTGAATAAACTGATACCTGCCCTATTGTGGAGGGGAAGAAGAAATATCTCTGTGCAAACTATTCCAACTTTTGGCTCTAACAATATTTCCACTCCTCTTCCACAAAATCCCTGAGCCATGCTGGGAGGATTTTAAGTCTACTTCAGTGATGGGCACTGCCAAGGTAATTGAAACTTGAAAATCTTGCTTGTAACAGGACTTCTGTGATACTCCTAGGATATCAGCAGGGACAGGCATGCCATAGACTCTGGACAAATGAGTGAATGGTGACACTCGAGAATTTCACTGAAGAATGCCACTGTCAGTTCTACAAGTGGTAGACAAGACAGTCCCTTCTGCCATGTGAAAACAGGACAGAAGATAGATGATAGATAGACAGGCAAACAGATACTGTCCTCAGGAGACACAGGCACACTGAGAAATTGGTTGGCCATTCCAGATTCAGGAAGGCTTTTGGTAAAGCCTGTTCAGAGTTCAGGATCTCAGGATGGTCAGAAGGTTCTGGAACAAGAAACATACATCATCTTGCTCTGGGGCCAGGTAGACAGGGCAACAGTGCCACCAACTGCAGCCTTACCATGAAGTGAGAGGGAAGGCTCAAGTCCATCAAGAGCAGCTCCACACAGGGCACGGAGATGGCTTCTCTGACAGATCCTGCTGTCTCAGTTACCCTGCCAGCAACCCCAGCCTCTCCTTTCCTACTCCACTTCTAGGTGAGGCAGGCCCACTGGGACGGGGGTGAGTCTGGAGTTGGGAAGGGCTTTGAGGTTCACACTGAAGATGGGCATACAGGTCCCAGTTCAGGTGCATGACACTGGGTCTCTTCCTTGAGCAAGGTCACATAGTAAGGTTGTAGCATTATGGTTAAGGACTGTAAGTCCATGTAGTCCATGTCAAAGTCCAAGGAAAGAAGCCAGTGTGTCCTGGCTATTCAGTTTTAACCAGCCCTCTCACACCGTTGTCCTGAGAAGAAGGCAGAGTGTTACACACCCAGCACAGTAGGGCAGCACAGCCACCACAGTGCTGAGGGGAAACTATCTCACTTCTGGGTTCCCTGACACCTTTGTTCCCCTCTCCCACTCCTTTTCTCTAGTAGAGCAGGAGAAATGTTAGACTGGCTGGGGACTGAGGAGCCCTCTCAGAGCCAGTGATTGCAGAGGCCACAGTAGCTCCCCATGGTGTTTCCTGGATAATTAGTTAGTGACCCTCTCATTCCCAGCCTGCATGTGTTTCTTCCAACCATTGGCTGTGGAAAAAACTGTCCCTCTCCTTGTCATAACTGCTGCAAGTCTCACTCTGGCACAAGCACACTAGCTCTGGGTAGGTGCAGAACCTAGGCATACTCACAGATGAGCTGTTGGGTAGTGAAAAAAAAAGGTAAGGTTGGTAAAATCAAGTGTCTGAGGGAGGAGGATAAGTAAGTATCTGTCAAGTTGTGACCAACAGCCATGGAAATAGGTTGAACCACAAGTGGTATTCAAAGCCTGCAACTGGACTCTTGGCTTGTCCCCAGATTGTTGAATGACTTCAGGCACAGGGATTTGCGGGTATTTATCCCCAGGATTGTGACATGACTTTGGGTAAGATGATACTAAAACTCATTTTTATTTGATTAATAACAAAATAGGAAGATTAAGGAGGGGAGTAGGCCACAGATGAGCCTAATAATAGTACCAAACTGCCTGTATTTGCTGAATACAAAACTAACTAAAAAAATAATAATAATAAACAAGACAGCAGGTATCAGCTGCAATTGATAAACAAAAGTTTAGTCCTCAGGAAGCCACCAGCGAAGAGAGAGAAACCATCAGGTATTGGGGGAAAGGAAACTAGGATCAATTGCCATCTGTGTTCTCCTAAAGTCTTACAGACATATTATCTCATTTGATGAGGACACCAACCATGGAAGAGAGGAATAACAAGGCCATTATATAGACAAGGAGAGTGGAGACTACATGAAAGTGGATCCATGATCACATGGCCAGTCAGCATAATTTCCAGGCAGCTCTGATTTCAAAGTCATACGTTTTCTGCTGCATTACCCTGATGCCTCAGGTAGAAGTTGGGAAGTGGAGGCCAGGGTTCTGCAAAACACACTCTGGCACTGCAAATCAAGATGGATGGAAGGGGTGCCAAGTGCCAGGCTTAAATTTATAGGAGTCTCATGAACAATTTCTCTAGGACAGCTTATGAATGACAAAGATAGACAAAGAAATATGAAAACAGGAAATGCCTGAAGCTTGCCCTGGTAGATGAAAGGTGTAGACACTGCTCATTTCATCTTCTCTTACCTCTGTTTTCACTCATTTCTCTGTAAAATGCTTCATTTAAGAAGTGCTTATTGGATAAAGTTATGTGTTCAGAACTCCAGACAGGGCTGTGCCATGTAGCTCCTTCCAGCATGGACCTTCTCTCCTGAAAACTTCCCCCACCATTCCTTCCCTGGGACTCACCAAAGCCTAACCCTCCTTTCTCCTGGTAGATGATGTGTGGATCAGTTTACCCTAAAGGCTCTACACTTCACTGCAGGGCTATTTGCTCAACCATGTTTATAGTTGCTCAATTCACAATCGCTAAGAACTGAAATCAATCCAGGTGCCCATTGTTTGATGATTGGATCATGAAGATGTGGCACAGATACACAATGGAATTCCACTTGGCAGTAAGGAAAAATGATAAATGATATTTGAAGGAAATAGACAAAAGTTAGAACCGATCATACTAAGCAAACTCACATAAGCACAGTAAGCCAAATGCTGCATGGTCTCCCTCATATGTATTTCCTAAACAGAAACAGCTTGAATTGCTGTCATAAATGACATGCAACTTGAGGGCTAGGTAAGAGGGATGGGACAGTAGAACAATTTTAGAGACTTCAGAGCAGTGGGGGAAAAGAATGTGGTGTTTTAAAGAAGAAATTGAATGAGGGACAAATTAATACAACATTTCTGAGATTGCTGAAGCACCTGGTTAACAGCAGTATCTTTGCTGTCTAGCCGATTTTATAAACTGAAGTCAGAGCAAGGACAGCCCTGGTCCCAATGTCATATGTGGACACTTTCTTTGCCTTCTTCACTCTACTTGCAACCCCACACACCCTCTTACACACTCTTCCCACTGTGTGAATTTCCCTCCCCTCTATACAACAACATGTTTGTTTACTGAACTCCTATTTATTCTCCAAGTTCAGGTCTTTTCTCTTCCCAAACTCTTCAGAAGGAAACATATCCTCCCAGTCAGTTCACAACATCAGAAGAGTGCTGACCAGTCTGTGAGCTGCTCCAGGTCAAACTGTTTCAGTACAAGAAGCTAAGACTCATTCATCTCCCTGCCTCCCAGTGTCTGATACAGAGGGCATCCATTCCTCAAGGTGGATGCCTGCTTTTGTACTGCGCTGCAGAACTGAATAGTAGCAGGAGGTAAGTTATGGCTCATAAGTAGAGAATATTTACTATCTGATCCTTTACAGAACAGGCTTGCCAGCTCCTCATCTGGTATATAATGTGGGCAATGAGTGGTAAGTGCAGTAAGTGCCTATGAAGACATTTAGATTGGTATTCACACGGTCTGGCTGCTAAATCTGCACCAAACAAATTGTTTGACCAAGCAAATAAAGGTGTTGAAGCTATTGATATGAGGAGCAAATATGAGGCACAATAGTGTGCCAGTCATTATGCTAACCCTTTAAAATGTATTGTCTCTTCATCTCCATAACCAACTTTAGAAAGAGTTACTAGTATTTTTCTCATGAAAGAAGAAGAAATTGGGCTGGAGAGATGTTTCAACAGTTAAAGACATGCTTGTAAAGCCTGACGGCTCCCGTACCTAAGTATAAAATTAGATGTAGGAAGTGGTACATGCATATGTGGAATTTGTTTGCAGTGGCAAGAGTCCCTGATGCACTGATATTCATTCTCTCTCTCTCTCCCCTCTGCCAACCACTCCCTATCAAAGAAGAAATTGAGTCTCAGAGAGGTCACACTACCTTACTGTCACAGCCAGGACTCAAACTCAGGTCTGACTCCATAGCTTGGAACCTGTTCTCACCTAGACTCCCTGTGAAATTCAGTTTTCTATGGAGTTAGGAATATTGGACGAGCCATGTGGTTTTCAATCCATTTTTGTAAGCAGGAGTATATGTGTACGTAGCATTAAAATTACATATGGAGCCTGGACATCCAGGAAGTGGGCGGTGGCGCATCTGCACTGGCTGCTTCGCAGGCTGCTCGTCTCCATGCTCTCCTGCCTACGCTCCTGGGCACCACTTCTGCGACTAGATGGTGATGCTGAACTTGGCCTCCTCGGACATGTCCACGGAGGAGGCCGCTACCCATGCTGAGGGCCTGGCGGGGGGGGGGGGGGGGGGCGCTGCGCCCGCTGCTCCTAGTGCCCCTGTCCTCAGTGCACATCCTGGCGGCCAGCGGTGAGTGCGGGTCTCTGGGGTTGGCGCTGCACCTCCTCCACCTGGGGCGCACCTGGTCCTGGTGTCTCTCTTCGGTGGCCCCTTCCTCTCCATCTACATCTGGCCACCTTCTGCCTACTCCACGAGCTATGACCACCCGGCCAGTATGGACTCTGCAGTGATCATGCTGACCTTGAACCCTTTCATCTTTCCACAGCCTTCACAACCAAGAAGTCAAGGGTGGCCTAAGAAGGGGGTTTCCACAGAGAGCTGTGCCCAAAATGAGTCGTGACTGGAATTTCAACAATATGATTCTTATTTCTCTTCTCCAAACTCCCACTGTCCTCATGAGCTATCAAATTTAATTTGGCACCAGAGATAGCTCTTGCCTAAATCATAAAGACCCAGGTTCGATTTTCAGTGGTGCATGCATCTGGAGTTCTTTGCAGTGGCTAGAGACTCTGGAATGCCCATATTCATTCTATCACACTCTCTTTTCTTTCCTTTCCCTTTCCCTTTTCCTTTTCCCTCCCTCCCCTCCCCTTCCCTTCCTGTCCGGAGCCATTTTGGCTGGACTTGTATCCATAGCCCTGGGCTTCTGGCTGCAAGACATTACCAAAACTATAGCAGCCTTCCTGTAAGTAAGATTGTGTATCTTCAGTGTGGGGAAGCCATCTGGCAGCAAGACATTAGCATAACCATAGCAGCCTTACTGTAAGCAAGATTAGGTATCTTCAGCCATTTGGCTGGTCCTTTGTACTGAGAAATGATTGAAATGCAAAAACTCTGTAACAGGAAGGTTTTTTGATAAGGAACTTGTAAAGCTCATAAAATCTTCGTCCATGGAAAAACTGTTTGTAAAAAGATATAAAAAGGAATGCTGTGAAATAAACCCCGTGTCTTCAGTCCTGACTAGAGGCCTTGCTTCAGCCCTGGACTGGGGTCCATGCTTTCACTCTTTCTTCTGTCTTAATCCTCACTCCCCATCAGGCTCGAACCCTTTCAGCTGGCAGGTTCCGACAAGCGGCGCCCAAATGTGTGGCCTGAAGATGGGGATACAGTGAAGGACACCGCTGGATTGAAAAGGAGTGCGCTCAGAAAAAGAAAAAAGGGAGCAGTGAGTAATATAAGTAAAAATGGGACAAGGTAGTAGCCGTATGCTTTTTGTTCATATGCTGAAAAATATGTTGCATACTCGGGGAACTAAAGTTAGTCTACAACAACTTAGTAACTTTTTGGAATTTATAGAAAAAGTCTGTCCTTGGTTCCCAGAAGGAGGAACTATCGATTTAAAAATCTGGCAAAGGGTAGGGACTGAGCTTCAAGATTATTATAATACCCACGGGCCAAGTAAAGTACCAGTGGAAACTTTTAACTTGTGGGCTTTAGTTAGAGATAGTTTAGATCCTAGACATGAAAGAGATAAAGTTAAATCAGGTACAATTAAAGACAAAGGACTGCTTCCCAGCATGGACTTAGAAAATGAAATTAAGCCTGCCATTTCACCTGAGGAACCAGAGTCTGGATCTATGCTATTATTTAGAAAAGAAGAATTTTGCCTTGATCATTCAGATTCAGATAAGGAAGCAAAAGTAGAGGAGGAGGTGACAGAAGGTCACCAAGAGGAAGACTTTCCACCTTTTATAACGTTTACTAAATCTGAGGATGAACAGAAAGAAAAATATTTAGAGGAGATGCAACGTTTGCAAAGTATGGTTAAATCGCTGTCTTTACAAGTGCAGCAACTTCAGGGAAAGCGTACTCCAGGAAATACAGTCACTCCCAATCCTCCTGCTGTAACAAAACCTCCCGCTATTGCGGTAGTGTCAAAACCTGAGGGTGAACTTCATCCTGTATCTTTGATTCGGCCTTCTGTCTCACCTCTGCAAGCCACTCTTGCAGAAGCAGCACAAAGAGGAGAAGATATGCAGGGATTTGATGTATATCCTGTTTTTGAACAAAAAGATAGTCAAGGGAATAAAGTAAGATTTCATAACCCTATACCTTTTGAGCGGTTGGAGGAATTAAAAGCAGCTTGTGTGCAATATGGCCCTACAGCTCCTTTCACGTTTGCTATTGTAGACTCTATGCATTTGAGGCGCTCACTCCAGGGGACTGGAAACAAGTAGCAAAGGCATGTTTGTCAGGAGGAGACTATTTATTGTGGAAAACAGAATATACGGTTAAGTGACTATTTAAGATCTTGAACTACTGGGATTTTGTTCAGGAAGTCTTTTTCCATTCCTATATCATGGAAAGTACTTCCTGCATTTTCTTCCAGTAGTATGCGAGTTTCCTGTCTTATATTAAGATCTTTGGTCCATTTGGATTTGAGTGTAGTGCATGGTGAAATGTGTGGATCAAGTTTCATTTTTTTGCATATGGTTATCCAGTTTGTCCAGCACCATTTGTTGAAGATGCTGTCTTTTTTTCTGGCCTATATTGTTCGGGCCTTTGTCGAATATCAAGTAGCTATAGTTGCTACTTGTCTGGGTCCTCAAGTCTATTCCATTGGTCTATACTCCTGTTTTTATGCCAGTATCATGTTCTTTTTTTTTATTATTAATATGGCTTTGTAATATAGCTTCTGATCAGGTATGGTGATGCCACCAGAGGTATTTCTTTTGCTGAGGATATGTTTGGATATGCGAGGCCTTCTGCCTTTCCATATGAAATTTGAGATCATTTTTTCTGTCTCTGTGAAGAACACTGTAGGGATTTTTATTGGAATTGTATTAACTCTGTATATTGCCTTTGGTAGGATTGTCATCTTCACAGTGTTAATTCTGCCTATCCAGGAGCATGGAAGTCTTTCCATTTTCTCAAGTCCTCCTCAATTTCTTTTCTGAGTGTTTTTATGTTTTCATTGTATAGATTTTTCACTTCCTTGGTTAACATTATTCCAAGGTATATCATTTTATTTTTTGTTGGTATTGAAAATGGGACTATGTCTCTTATTTCTTTCCCTGTATCTTTGTCATTTGCATATAGAAAGGCTACTGATTTTTGTGCATTGATTTTGTATCGTGATACTTTGCTGTGGGAGTTAATCACCTTCAGGAGTTTTGGGATGGAGTCTTTTGGGTCTCTTACATATACAATCATGCCATCAGTGAATAGAGCTAACTTAACTTCTTCCTTTCCAAATGGTATCCCTTTTATTTCCTTCTCCTGTCTTATTGCTTGAGCTAGGACTTCCAGTACTATATTGAAAAGCAGAGGTGAGAGTGGACAACCCTGTCTTGTTCCTGATCTTAATCAGAATTCATCCAGGCTCTCTCCATTAAGAATTATTTGGACCTTCAGAGCTTTGTATATTGCCTTTATTATGTTAAGATATGCACCAACTATGCCAATTCTCTCCAATGTTTTGATCATGAAGTGAGGTTGTACTTATCAAAGGGCTTTTCTGCATCTATTGAAATGATCATGTGGTTTTTATGTTTAACCTTGTTTATGTGGTGTATTGCATTAACAGATTTCTGTATGTTCCTGGGATGAATCCCACTTGGTCAGGTGGATAATGCTTTTGATATATTGTTGGATTCAGTGTGCGAGGAGTTTGTTCAGGATCTTTACCCCCGACCCGCAGGACCAATCTAACATGGGGTGGATTTTTTGGCTCTTTTATAATTAACCAGCAAGCAGGGGGATCAAGCAGGGGGGCACAAGGAAAGGAGGAGATAAGGCCACCTGGCCGTAATCTTCTGGAGCATCCTGTGGCTTCTCTTGGGTTGTAACATCTTGTAACATTTCTCGGAGCAGCTGTTTGTTCTTGGGGGAGGAGCCACACGAGGGCTGCTAGTTCTCTTTTTCTTTTGTCCCAGGGCAGCCAGGTCATGGTCTCTGACATTTCCTCCCTCTTTGTATAATTGAAATGGGCGAAGTACCCTGTCTTAGGCTATATGACATGCTTCCAATCCCAGAACCAGTTACTGAAGATGGCCCACCTGTCTTAAGCTATGAGGGCTGCTTCCACTCCTGGATCCACAATAATCCCATCATTGGCTGCGATCACAGCTCATGGAAGGTGATCCGCCTGTCTTAGGCTATGTGGATGGCCTCCAGAAAATGGGCCCTACAATATTCTCGTCTCTGGCTGCAGCCATAGCTTAGTGGTGTGTCCCTGGGCTTGGTACCATAATAATCCCATCATTGGGAGCCTCGCAGCCATTTAGGGAATCGAAACCATGACCTGTTATCAGCCAAGGGAGAAAAATCAAGTCGGGCTGAAGGAGAGCCGAGGGGTGTCTCATCTGTTTGGCCCTCTTCTTCTTGTAGCTGCAATCTGTGGTAAAGGACAGACACCGAATTTCTGGTGGCAGAATCAACCTGTTCTTTGACAAAAGAAGTTAGTCGTTTAAATGCCCAAGGTCCAAAGGAAAGAAGAAGGAGGAGTCCTACGAGGGACCAAGAATAGAGGGGAGTAATGTGGAAACAGAGGAGAAGTGGAGAACCAGTTTTGGTACCATGACTCCTGCTTTTCCCGGTTACACTTTCATTCCTCCAAGCTGGAACGGACCTTGTCAATACTATTTTGAACTAGGCCAGTTTTGTCCGCATAAAAACAACATTCTTCCTTAAGTGCAGCACAGAGTCCCCCTTCTTGTAGAAAGACTAGGTCTAGCCCACGTCTGTTTTGGAAGACTACTTCAGACAAAGATACCATAGAGTCCTTTAAGTCTTGAAGATCCTTTTGTAATTCCTGTAAGTCCTTATCTACTGCCAAAGAGAGTTGACTAAATTGTTGTTGGGAGGTGACTAATGAAGCAATGCCTGTGCCTGCTCTGGCGGCACCCAACCCCAGGATAACAGCAAGAGTGATGGCAGTGATAGGCTCCCTTGTGGCACGTGACGGAGATGTTCCTCCCTCCCAAAAATGGAGGAACTCATCTTTGGAATGTATCGTTAGCTTGGGGAAGAGTTGTACAAGGACACAATAATCTTTGTGAGCTAAGAAGGTGGAAGTTACAATGTAAGGAGTGAGACCAGTAGAGCATGCAAAGTAAGTGCCAGCAGGGGCACCAATATAGAGAAAGGTAGAGTTAACAACATGAGTGAGATTGCAAGTTGTTTGAAGCTCTATAGGGGGAAGCATGGACAGACCCAGGAGGCACATCCCTCACCCAGATACCTGGGCGACCGTGAGGCCAACCCCATCTTGCCGTTGCCACCATAAAGCCATGGTGTCATTGGTCACAGTTAGTTCTGCATATAAGGCTATCCCTTCATAAAAAGGGGGTCGAGGTGAATAACATACCCAGAATTCCTGAAATTCAGATACATTGGTCTGATGTATGGCCTCTATAGAGGCATTAACCATGGTCAGAATAAGGTCTGCCGATGAAGGCAACCCTAGTGGTAAGGTAGGTTGGAACAGGGTGATGCCGGTGACAGCTTGTGGGGTTGGGGGAGAGGGAGGGATTTTTTTCTTTGTTTGATTGGGAGGGGGAGAGGAGGGATTTTTTTCTTTGCTTGGTTGGGAGGGGGTTGATAAAGAATGGGATTTGGTCCTATTGCAACCTTAGGGAACTGAGGGGGTGTTTTAAGAAGTTTAATTTTAAAAGTAAGGGCGAGGTCTGTCCCTGAGACATATGACCTAAGGCCCCACTCAGAGCCTCTGTTGGTCCAATCCTGTCTTTTGCCTTCTGGCATGAAGCTGATATTGAGTGGATTACACTACCCTTTTCTCCAAGAATCATGTCCACATTCCGAATTTAGAGGTTTTGGATCAGAGACAGTATAAGACTTTTTGGGGGGGGGTTCCTCTCTTGACAGTTATGTAATCCCATGTGGAGGATGGTTTCCAGTATGTGTCTCCTGTTGTCTCACATCCCCAGGATCCGCAATAGAAATCTGAGGTAGCCCATCCACATTTGTAATTTAGGTTTTTAGGTCTATGTCCCCCAGGGCAGACATAGAGTCCATCCCACTGTAAAGCTAGTATTGCACATTGTGTATCACTTCCACATCCAGGCCCAGTCCCTGATGTATGTTGTTTAGGGGCCCGGTCTTGTGGGGCAATTATATTTGGGACTTCCCAGGTGGGAGGTCCCCCTAAAGCTAACTTGCATAGGTCCGGATGAAGTGAAACCCAGGGAATGTGTGGGGAAACCTGTGAATAGCTCCAGACAGTGTCCCCAGCCTCATTGACGACAATCCAGGTGTAATTAAAAGTCTGGTATATGGGAGTGCTAGACCCCAGGGAGCAGGTGGTCAGCAGGAACACGGCAAGGAGCATCCTTCTCCTAGAATTAAGCACAATTACAATCTTTCTCAGGGTGGGCCCTGGGTGAGTTATATAGCTTTATGAGTCTTTCAGGTAGCCACCTGGCATTGTTAGTTTGTGTGTCATAGACACATGCGTGTCCTTTGCCCCAAATAAGCACAGGGTCGGGTCCCTGCCATTTGAGTGTCAGGGGGTCTTTCCAAAGGGCTTGTGCATAGTTATCAATAGTGGAGGGGTGCCACAGACGGTCTGCAGCAGATCTTCCTTCTTGATCTAATGTAAGAAAATTTATTACAAATAGTGCATGATTGAGCAGATTTTTATAGTTTCCTGTAAGTGGGTATAATATTCCCCCACTCGACTGTAGTTTGGTAATGGTATTTTTGAGAGTTTGATGAGCTCTTTTAACAATTCCTTGTCCTTGTGGATTATAGGGAATGCCTGTGATATGCCTGATACTGAGCTGTGAGCAAAATTGTTTAAAGGCATTACTGGCATACCCAGGCCCATTATCTGTTTTTATCTTTTTTGGCTGAGGGAGAACTGCCAAACAGGTCAGGACATGATTAGTAACATTTTTTGTGGCCTCTCCAGATTGGAGGGAAGTAAAGATAAATCCATTATATGTATCAATGGTGACATGGATAAACTTTAGTTTGCCAAAGGCTGGCATGTGGGTAACATCCATTTGCCATAGTTCCCCAGGAATAAGCCCGTGGGGATTTACGCCCAAATTTGCCTCAGGTAAGAAGGTTAAACATCCTTTGCATTGACGGACTATTTGTCTGGCTTGTTCTCTAGTGATGTGGCATTTTTGTCTAAGTGTTCGATAATTGAGATGGTGTAAATTATGGGCAGCCTGTGCCTGTTGTAAGGGGTCTGGTGACTTAAGGCCAGGACTCTGTGTGAGGCCTATAAGTTGTGTAGCTTGGTCCACCTGTCTATTGCCCTGAGTCAGGGGTCCTGGCAACCCACTGTGTGCCCTTATGTGTCCTACGAAAAAGGGGTGGACACAGTTATGAATGAGAGACTGGAGAGTGGAAAACAGGGGGGCTGCATTGGTTGTGGGCTTAATACAGGGAGCTGTTTCTAAGAGGGGAACAGAGTAGGCTAGATATGAGCTGTCAGTGTACAGATTAAAAGGCGAATGTGGTAGGACCCTAAAGACTTCAATAATGGCTTGTAACTTGACTAATTGAGCTGAGGAATATGGTGTAGTCAGTGGAGTTATTTTACCATTAATAGAATAAGCGGCTCTGCCATTGGAAGAGACATCGGTAAAGATCAGATCAACACCTGGGATGGGGAGATGTTTTGTAATATTTGGAAAAATAATAGGTGTTTTATGTAGAAATTGGATTAATTTTTCTGGTGGGTAATGATTATCCATCCTTCCCTGGAAGGACACACAACTAATTGCCCATTGATCATCATTTTGAAGTAACCAGGATACTTGGGATGTATTGTATGGGGTTATTATGACTTTTGGATCCTTCCCAAATAGTTTTCGAGATTGTTCTCTCCCCAAGCAAATCAATTGTGCTACTAAGGACATATAGGTGAGGAGGACCTTGGGAGGGGTGGCGGGTAAATGAACCCATAAGAGGGGGTTGCCATGCCAGAAGAGTGCAGAAGGAGAAAAGGGGGTAGGGAGGATCATGAAATGTAAAGGCTTGTCAGGGGAAAAATAGGTAATGAACTGGGCAGAGATAGCTTGCTCCACCAGACCCAAGGCGTCAATGGCCTCTGGGGTAAAATGTCGAGGGGAGGAGGGATCAGCTTCTCCTTTAAGGCAATCAAACAGAGGTCTTAATTCGCCAGTGGTTAGGTGTAAATAGGGGCGTAGCCAGTTGATTTCTCCAAGGAGTCGCTGGAAATCATTTAAAGTATGAAAAGAGTCTCTTCTTAGTTGTATCTTTTGAGAGACAATTTTATGTGGAAATAATTCAAAGCCTAAAACCAAATGGGGGGAATTTATTTGAACTTTATCAGGAGAAATTTGAAGGCCTCTCTGCTGTAAAGCTTTTATAAGCTGTTGTGAAACATTATGAAGTTGAGAGGCATCAGTTCCTGCTAATAAAATACCATCCATATAATGAATAATATAAAGAGAAGGCCAACAGAGGCGAAATGGATCAATGGTTTGGGCGACATATTTTTGACAGAGCATAGGACTGTTAGCCATACCTTGAGGTAGGACCCTCCACTGAAATCTAGGCATAGGTCCAACAAAGTTAGTAACAGGAAGGCTGAAGGCAAAGCGTTTACATTCTGGGTGTAGGGGAATGGAGAAAAAGCAATACTTGAGATCAATGACTATTTTTTGGTACCCTTTAGGAATAGCCACAGGGGAGGGAAAGCCTGGCTGTAGAGCCCCCATGGGGACCATAGTTTTATTAATTTCTCTGAGATCCTGGAGTAGTCTCCATTTTCCTGTCTTTTTTTGTATAACAAAAATGGGAGTATTCCATGGGGAAGTAGATGGCTCGGTATGACCAGTGGCTCATTGTTCCTGCACTAACTGTGTAGCTGCAGCCAACTTGACTGATGAGAGGGGCCATTGATCTACCCAGACAGGAGAGTCATCTTTCCAAGTGATTTTATCTGCCTGCCGTGCAGGAGGTGCAATGGCCCTTAAGAAAAATGGTGATACGCTAAGCCTGAACAAATAGGTCTTTGTTGTTGGGTAATAGGCTGAGTAATGCCCTGATTTTTTTTCCTAGTCCTGTCCCTGGTATAAAGCCCTGAGATAGCATTTGACAAGTGATTGTCTTATTTGGACTGTAGATAATGACCTTTATTTGGTCTAATATATCATGCCCCCACAAATTTATAGGCAAGCCTTCAACCACAAATGGCTTAACTGTCCCTGAGTTGCGGCGAACCCCCTGACCAGCAGGAGAAGAACGACTAGCAAACGAAGATCCTTCTTGATCACACTTTATTGGAGAGCCTCTTGGTTAACAGGAAAGCTGATGGCGAGGGGCGAGGGGCGCAGGAGTGTAGCTGCTTTTATAGGGCAGAATACTATGGGGCGCCTGCTGATTGGCTGCCATAGGCTCACCCGCCCAACAGGAGCCACGGGATAGGCTCAGGACAAGGTGCTGCCCAAATAAGGAATTGTTTACCTCAAGACTGGCAGGAAGCTAGCGCCATTTTGTAATGGCGTCTGCATTAGCCCCCTGCAGTGGAATTGTTTACCTCAAGACTGGCAGGAAGCTAGCGCCATTTTGTAATGGCGTCTGCACTGGCTCCCTACAGTTCCCCCTTTTTTATTAACTTATGGCATAGCTCAGAAAAATAGCCACCTTCCCGATCAGGTCCGCACCTCATGATGTGTTGAACGATCAAGGGAAGAAGTTCAACCTCCCCTTCCTCAGTGCAATGGGACAGATCCCCTGAGAGTGCAAAGGTGGCAGTCAAACAAAAGCTACCAGATCCCTGCCCATCCTCGTGCAATGGGTACTCTGAGACCCTGAGGGTGCAAGGGCCAGGGGAGCTATTTGCCTTTTAAAGCTGACAGCCAAATTTGGGGAGAGGAACCACTTTCCAAGGCAGCGAGCGCTTGAGAAATGACCATCTTGTCTCTCTTGGTCTGGGTTCGCAGGCGGCAAATCAACCAGAGGCAAAGTACGCATCCTCCCAGGAAGCACACTAGGAACATTCCCACTCCTACCCCTTTCTTAAAATGACAGATAGCAGGAAGCATTGGTGTAATTACTAAAAGAGAAGTTACTAAGAACGAACAGAAACGGTTAATGAACACACACCGGTGCAGGGGCAAAGGAAGTATTCCTCCCACAGCCATGTCCAATGTCATTAACACCCCCAGATGTATTGAGGCGCTTCCAAGACGCCCCTTCATCTTGTGTCTCTTTCTCTTCCACTTGATTCTCCGTATGGAGGGTCCCGGACACATTATTGCAAGCTACAAGTCCTCCTTGTAACAGTACAAAGGGTGTAAAGTCCGTGCAGCTGTCATTTTTCCCACACAAAATCCACTTTGAAAATGAAGTTGTAAAGAAGCGAGGGAAGACCGTGGCAGAATGGAGCACCAGCATAGGTTTGGGAAAGGTTGACAGAATACCCAAACGTGGCTCTCCTGCAATGGATTCCAGGCACAGGAGGAAGATTATCCACAAGACCTTCATCATCTCCGCCCTGATGGACATCACTGTCTCCTGGACCCTCCTCCGGAGATCGCTTGACTGTCCTCACCAGCCGGGCTGGAACCCAATGAAGGGAATCCTGTTCCTGTGGAAAAACACAAACAGCTCCCCTGGATCTTATTAACAAGATCCGGTCCTTTTTATTAATTATCTAAGACATAGAAAGGGCAAGTTCGCTGCAAAATTAAAGACTGAAGTTGTAAAAGAATATTAGACACCAGACTAGCAGAGCGAACCGAAGCGGCAATCTCTAGGCCAGCAACCGCATTAGCTACATATAGGGAATCCGTGAACAAGTTAAAAGAAGTAGAGAATGTCCGAAAGACCTCCAAAACAATTAGGCATTCAACAATTTGAGGGGAATCATGTCTAAACATTCTTACAATAGGCTCCGAGCCCTGTACCAAGTAGGCCCCACGACCAGACTTTGAACCATCAGTAAAGATGGCAGGGGCTGATGTAATAGGCTCTTGAGCAGTGATTTTAGGAAAATACACCAAATTATTTTCAACAAAAGACAAAATAGGGCTCTTTGGATAATGATTATCTATGACATTTGGGAAAGCACACATGAGAATGCTCCAATCATCCACAGTGCCAGACAAGACCTTTACTTGTTCCTTAGTATAAGGAATGATAAGTTTGTCAGGCAACTTTGTAAAGTGTATTAATCAATATTTAAGCCCCAAACAAGCCTGTCGGGCTACCAGCTGTGGAAAATATTGGAGTGCGGGCTCCCAAGGAGTTTTTTTCCTTTTTTTTTTTTTCTTCTTTCTCTTGAAGCCATAATAGAAGGCCCTCCTAGCGGAGGCCAGCCGCGACCAGGTTTTTGTTTTAATGAAGCAGCATGTGTCCCCAGGGGAGGTTTTTGTTTTAATGAAGCGGCATGTGTCCCCAGGGGTGTTATGGGGTGGGGGTGCGGAAGGCTCTATCGACTGTAAAGGACCACACCCTTGGCCTTGAGGCCCCTTTGTCCGCTCCCTTTTATAACAGGCGGTGGCCTCCTTTAGTCCTTCCTCTTCCCCTTTAAATAATTCTTCTTTCTCCTCTGCAGAATCGGAGCTAGCCTCCTTATCTGTGTCAAGTACATTTACATGTGTAAGCTCCTCAATGGGAGGATAGAGCCTGTTAAAGGCTCCTCTTTCCCCCTCAGGGGGGGGGGGCAATTATAGATTTCACCTGTTTCTCTGAGCTCATCTTGTAAACCTTTTCCTTTGTTTAATCCCTTCTTTTTTTATTTTTTTTCTTTTTCTAGGCCTAGTTTTTGACTCCCCATTTGAATCTGACTCAGAAAGGCTATCCTGATGCCTTGCCAAAGCCTCCCGTGCCTTTTTAATAAACCATACAGGAATGAAAATAACAAGGATCAGGTAGGGATCTAAGTGAAAAAACATTATGACTGGGGATGACTTACCGACGTCTTCCTCTCCGTGTGTCAAGTTCTGGATCCTCTTCGGCCCCTCGCCCGGTGACCACAAAGCACCCGGCGTCCCGGGTTTCGGCACCACTTTGCGGCGAACCCCCTGACCAGCAGGAGAAGAACGACTAGCAAACGAAGATCCTTCTTGATCACACTTTATTGGAGAGCCTCTTGGTTAACAGGAAAGCTGATGGCGAGGGGCGAGGGGTGAGGGAGTGTAGCTGCTTTTATAGGGCAGAATACTATGGGGCACCTGCTGATTGGCTGCCATAGGCTGACCTGCCCAACAGGAGCCACGGGATAGGCTCAGGACAAGGTGCTGCCCAAATAAGGAATTGTTTACCTCAAGACTGGCAGGAAGCTAGCGCCATTTTGTAATGGCGTCTGCATTAGCCCCCTGCAGTGGAATTGTTTACCTCAAGACTGGCAGGAAGCTAGCGCCATTTTGTAATGGCGTCTGCACTGGCTCCCTACACTGAGTTCCCTTCATGATCTTCCCATGTTAGGAATTTGGAGCTTTGTAAGTATTTTGGGATTGACCAATTCCTTGTAAGTGGGTGACAGAGGACTGAAGGGGCCAAGCCGAAGGCCAATGGTCCTTTGAAATTACAGTGGCATCAGCTCCTGTATCAATGATGCCTAGAAACCACTTTTTATCTAGTTGGAAGTGAAGGGTGGGTCGGTCGTGGGTGATAGTCTGAATCCAGTAGATATCAAAGGAGCCTGGGTTGGTGTCTCCTTGAAGCCCATGAAGGGCAGGGCCATCGGTCTATAAGGGTAGGGGGAGGGTTTGTGCCACTCTTTGGCCCCTGGATATAACTAAGGGTCCCAGGGTGGCACTGGCAAGGATTTTCATTTCCCCTGTATAATCATTGTCTACCACAGAAGGGTGAATAGTAAGTCCCTTAAGAGTGGAGGATTCCCTCCCCAAGATTAAAAAGAACATGTCCAATCCTGTGCTTCCTGCTGTGGCTCGATAGAGGTGGGAAGTGGGTTGATTTGAGGGGGGGTTGGAGGATTGGGGGGTTGGACACAGGGTGGTGAGCTGCTGACTGTTCCCTGAGGCTGGCAAGAAACGGATGGGTTGAGGGGCCCGGGCTGGCCTCTCAGACCATTTCCCTGGAGAGGAGGTAGGGGGTTTCCTGAGATATCTGTCTTAGAACGGCAGGTATTGGCCCACTGTTTGCCCTTTTTACAGCGAGGGCAAAGAGTAGCAGGTTGGAGTTGGCGTGTTTGTGGCCCCGTGGATGGCAAGGGGGTCATGGCTGTCATGTTAGAATTATTTGGGCATTGTCTGGAAAAATGCCCAATTTGGCCGTATTTAAAGCAGGCTTTGTTAGAAAACGGTTGTTGAATAGCGGCCCCAATTGCAAGATTGAATGCTTGAGAGATCTTGTGGGTGAAAGTATCAA
This sequence comes from Jaculus jaculus, assembly GCF_020740685.1. Classification (NCBI taxonomy): domain Eukaryota; kingdom Metazoa; phylum Chordata; class Mammalia; order Rodentia; family Dipodidae; genus Jaculus; species Jaculus jaculus. The sequence continues at coordinate 76,915,300 of NC_059110.1, read as the reverse complement.
CATCTTTGCAAAGTTGGATCATGTCCTCGAGAGAGGCAGTTCTGACTTTGCCATGCAGGACTGACCTGTAAGCTGAGTTTGCATTCTCATACGCCAATTGTTTTAAAAATTTAGATTAGGCACCTCCCGGGCTGAGAATACGTTCTGCTGCTTCAGTGAGCCTGCCCACGAAACCAGTATAATCCTCTTGGGCACCATGAGTAATTTTTGACAAAGGGGAGGTAACTGAGCCCCATGTAGGGATCACCCGCCAGGCAGCAAGAGCTGCATTGGCTTTCTGTGCCAGGAGGCCAGGAGGAAAGCCCCGCTGATGTGCCTCAGGGGCATATCTACCTTGACCTGCCAATTTATCAAGGGTCCAATTTGCAGTGGGTAAATTGGGGTCTCTTAAATTAACCGTAGCAATTGGTTGGCATCTGTCCAAAAAGTCCACCTTCCAGGATAGATATTGACCCCAGGTTAGAACCGATTGGACAACTTGGGTCCATTCTCCAGGGATTAAATGACCCCCACCCCCAGAGGTCCTCAAGGAGGGAGAGAGTAAAGGGGGCTGTTGGACCATATGCCTGTACTGCAGAGTGAAATTCTTTTATTTTCTTAAACCACAGGGGGCGATAGTGAGTCTCCGGGGCCTGAGCACCTGGAGCAGCGGTGGGGATTCTAATGGGGGGGCCTAAAGGGTCGTCGGAGCCTTCCTCTGCCTCGGAGGTCTCATCCTCATTATCAGAGGCCGGAGGAGAATCATGGTCTTCTAATGGGGCATCTGAAGAAGAAATTTGGGGCGTGGCGGTGGAGCGTGTAAGCACCAGAAAAGCCAGGGAATGCCGCGGGGTGGGAGTCTTTTTAGTGGTCCTTGTCATGGTTAAACTTGGGGGTTTAAGTATGGTCTCCTTAATTGAAGCTTGTAAAGAGCTTAAATCTGTAGATAATTGAGCAAACTCTTTTTGAAGCTTAAGCACATCCTGTAACTCAGCTATCTGTTTAGTGAGATGTTCTTTGGCACCAGTAGGGGTAGAGGGGTGAACCACTGGAGGTAGCGGAGTGGGTAATAGAGTGGGTGCACGAAGCTGGGAGGGGTAAGGGGGCAGTCTGAAAGGGGGGGCCGATGCAGCGGGAGGCCATTCGGGATTGTGGTACTTAGCAGCCTCCTCCTCAAAGGAGGCAGTGTCACCGGGATCAAGGGGCTTGGGATCGCAATTTTTTGAAAAAACCGGGTTAACGAGGGATGTACTTTGAGAAGCAGTCTCAGGGGGAGTGGGCTCGGGCAAGGGCGGGTACAACCTTTCTACTGCTTGGGGAGCACCAGAGTTATTGGAGTTAGAACCTATATCGATAATGATCGATGGGCAAGGGGATTTTTCAGGAGGAGAGGAGAGTGAAACTAAAGAAGTGCTATGTGAAAGAGGGCGGAGGCAGTATTCTGCGACAGAAAGGAGTTGTTGTTTATCGGGGTCTGAGTGTGCTTCCTCTACTATGTCTCTTATTAGTCCCCAGTAAGAAAAGACTGTGGAAGGGACAGAATTGGACCCCTCTTCTAGGAGGTGGCAATTTAAATCTTTGCCGACCTTTTGCCATTTTCCAGGGTGGATATCGGGACCAGAAATAATAAACCATGGGCAGACCTTGTCAATAAAGATAAAGAATTTAATAAGGTCCTTTTTTTAAACTCTTACCCCTCTTTCCCCAAGGGAGCTTTTTAAATCTTTAAGAAACAGAGCTTCCTTAGTAAGCTTTTGGCCCATTCTAAAAATCGGACGAGAATGAAGAATAAGGATCCTGACTTACAGTGAGCCATAGCCGAAATCGCGAGCGATGAAATGGCGGGCACTCTTCAAAATTCTCTCAGCTTCCCAAGGAGATTTCCAATGCAGTCTGTTGTCCGGTTGAGACCCATGCCTCGAGCCCCACTGTTGGGCGCCAATTGCCCCCGACCCACGGGACCAATGTAACATGGGGTGGTCGAGGAGGGCTGCAACCTGGAAGAATGGGCAGGAAAGAAGAAGGAGACCAAGCGGAGGATTTGTCAAGGTCTCGTTTAATGTTGGATTTTTTAGCTCTTTTATAATCAACCAGCAAGCAGGGGGATCAAGCAGGGGGGCACAAGGAAAGGAGGAGATAAGGCCACCTGGCCATAATCTTCTGGAGCATCCTGTGGCTTCTCTCGGATTATAACATCTTGTAACATTTCTCAGAGCAGCTGTTTGTTCTTGGGGGAGGAGCTGCACGAGAGCTGCTAGTTCTCTTTTTCTTTTGTCCCAGGGCAGCCAGGTCATGGTCTCTGACAGATCTTTGCATCTAAGTTCATCAGGGAAATAGGCCAGCAGTTTTCTTTTCTTGTGGCATCTCTGCCTGGTTTTGGAATTAGGGTGATACTTGCTTCATAAAAGGAGTTGGGTAACTTTCCCTGTTCTCCAGTTGTGTGGCACAGTTTGAGGAAGATTGGTTTAAGTTCTTCCATGAAGGTTTGATAGAATTCAGCTGAGAAGCAATCTGGTTCTGGACTGTTCTTTTTGGGGAGGTTTTCTATTACTTTTTCAATCTCCATGCATGTGATGGGTTCATTGAGGTGATTAATCTGCTCTGAGCTTAGCTTTGATAGATGGTATGCATGGAGGAATTTATTCATCTCCTCCACATTATCCAGTTTTGTGGAGTCCTGATGATTCTCCCAATTTCACTTATATCTGTTGTGATCTCTCCTTTTTCATCTTGAATTTTGTTAATTTGAAGCTTTTCCTTTTTTTGCTTGGTCAAATTGGCCAGGGGTTTGTCAATCTTGTTTATTTTTTCAAAGAACCAGCTTTTTGTTTTGTCAATTGTCTTAATTGTTTCCTTGGCTTCCAATTCATTAATTTGTGCTCTGATTTTAATTATTTCTTTCCTTCTGGAGCTCTTTGGGTTGTATTTTTCTTGTTTTTCCAGTGCCTTTAGGTGGATGGTTAGGTTATTGATTTGGGATCTGTCTTTTTTATGAAGGCATTGAGTGCTATAAATTTTCCCCTGAGGATTGCCTTCACTGTGGCTCATAAGTTTTGGTATGATGTGTTCTCACTGTCATTCAATTCCAGAAATTGTGCAATTTCATTTTTTATTTCATCCACTATCCATTTATTGTTTAAATGTGTGCTTTTCAGTTTCCAGGTGCTGTTGGGGTTCTTGGTGGGTCTTTTGTTGTTGATTTCTAGCAATATAGCATTGTGATCTGATATCATGCATGGAATTATGTCAATCTTCCTAAATATGTGGAGGATGTCTTTGTGACACAGTATATGGTCTATTTTAGAGAATGTTCCATGAGCTTCTGAGAAGAATGCGTAGTCTGTAGATTTTGGATGGAAGGTTCTGTAGATGTCTGTTAGGTCTAAGTGATCTATGGTTTTGTTGAGCTCTCTTACTTCCCTGTTGGGTTTCTGTTTGGATGATCTGTCTATTACTGATAATGGTGTATTGAAGTCCCTAGCTATGATGGTGTTGGTGGTTATTTCTGTTTTACTGTCAAGTAGGTTTTGTTTTATGAACTGTGGTGCCCCTGTGTTTGCTGCATACAGATTTATGATTGTAATATCCTCTTGATGGATCATTCCCTTGAAAGGTAGTAAGTGGCCTTCTTTGAATTTTTAAAATTATTTTTGCTTTGAAGTCTATTTTATCCAATATTAATATAGCTACACCTGCTTGTTTCTTATTCCTGTTTGCTTGGAATATTGTTTTCTACCCTTTCACCCTGAGGAGGTGTCTGTCTTTAGTGGTGAAGTGGGTTTCTTGAAGGCAGCAGATTGAGGGTCTAATTTTTTGATCCATCCTGTTAGCTTATGTCTCTTGATGGGTGAACTAAGGCCATTAATACTTAGGGTAATGACTGTGAGATTTGATTTGATCCCTGCCATATTGTGATGTTAGATGTGTGTTGGTTTTTTCATGGGCTTTGATGTTTTTGTGCCTACTCTGAGTTTGGTTATTGTGATCTGCTTCTTGCATTTGAGTTTATTTATTTGTTTCTTCTCTGTGGTGAACTTCTGGATATACTCTTTGTAGGTTTGGTTTTGTGTTCATATAGTTGTAAAGCTGAGTTTTGTCATGGAAAGTTTTTCTTTCACCATCTATTATGAGGGATACTGTTGCTGGGTAGAGTTGTTTGGGTTGGAAGCCATAGGTTCTTAGACTTTGCAGTGTTTCTTTCCAGGCCCTTCTAGCTTTCAGGGTTTCCATTGAGAAGTCTGAAGTAATTCTGATGGGGTTACCTTTGAAAGTGATGTGCTGTTTTTCCCTAGCTGCTTTTAGGATTTTCTCTTTGGTGTCAATGTTAAAAGTCTTAATGACAATATGTCTTGGATAGTTTCTTCTTTGGTCCAGTCTGTTTGGAGTTCTGTTGGCTTCTTGTATTTTTATGGACCTTTCTTTTAAGAGACTGGGGAAGTTTTCTTCAATTATTTTGTTAAATAAGTTCTCCATGCCTTTGGTCTGAATTTCTTCTCCTTCTGGTATTCCAATGATCCTTATACAAGTACATTTAAGTGTATCCCACAACTCCCTCATGTTCTGTTCATAGGAACTTTTGAACTTACTGAAATTTTTGAACTCTCGAACTGTTTCTTGACCTTAAATACTGAGCCACCTCTCCAGATCTAAGGTGGATATTTTTGCATTTACTGAGGAAGAGTTTGTGGCAAGCTCTATCTTAAATACTCCCTGAACATATTTATCAGTGGAAGAGTCCATGAGGAAGACACCATTATTCCCAGTGTCCAGGAGCAGAAATGGACTAAGAGGAAATGAGTGACTGTCTCAAGGTCCTAAGCCTAAAAGGTCTTCTTCAATGTTTTGCAATCAATTTCATCCTTTTTATCTTATATTGCCTCTTTTGCTGTTAACTTGTCTCTTTTATAATTCTTTATTTATGCAGTTTTCTTTTTATTATCTTTTGTCTTGTTTTGCTTGCCAACTTTTTATCCACTATATTGGTCATCCCCGAGAATGACCATTTAGCTGATTTGCTATGAATTCTATTGTTCCTTGATTTTGATTTCGTTGATGCTTTTCACGTTCGTATCCATAAATTCCTCCTTGTTTTCTTCATGTTAATTTTATAATTTTATAATATTTATAATATTTTATAATATTTTTGTTAGATTGTTTAGTCTTATGTATCATTTTGACTTCTGTTGAGGGTGTCTCAGAAGATACCCACTTTTTTATTTATTTATTTATTTATTTTTTTTTTTTCATTTTTATTTATTTATTTGAGAGTGACAAAGAGAGAAAGAGATAGAGAGAGATAGAAAGAGATAGATAGAGAGAGAGAATGAGCACGCCAGGGCTTTCAGCCACTGCTAACGAACTCCAGATGCGTGTGTCCCCTGTGCATCTGGCTAACGTGGGTCCTGGAGAATTGAGCCTTGAACCAGGGTCCTTAGGCTTTACAGGCTTTACGGGCAAGTGCTTAGCCACTAAGCCATCTCTCCAGCCCAAGATACCCACTTTTGATGGAATGTAATCTGTTAGCATGAACAGTGCATGGCTGTCAGAGTTGATGGCTTAATGGGTCCCATGGGTTCTTCTGATCATCTTAGTCTCAGCCATGATTTCCATCTGGTTCTTGGCTCCAACCCTAGCTGTTGGCATAGGATCCTCTTTCTCCTAATTATGACAGCTTCTCAGATCTTCATGGCATAGGGTGACTGAAAACATTCATGTGAATATGGAGAATTTTAGACACTGCTTCCTTACCTAGTGCTTCCATGAAGTGATGTCTCATGTAATGGGAACTTTTCTGAAAGCTTTCCACCTCCTAGAGTACCACACAATACACAGGCTGAGTTCACCATGTCCCTTAACATCCAAATTATGCAGAGAATTCTATATTTCTTCTTCAATCAAGCCTCATGTGGCTCATTTGGCTGTCATTTTGATCATTGTTACATTGGAGAAAAATCTAGATGTAGTGATTGGCTCTAGATACTTCTAGATTGTCTAGCTGTACTAGACCTACTACCAGACTATGGGCCAAAGAAGGTTGACTTCCAAGGGGGTCACATTCTAGATCACATTCTCCACCCAGAGGAAAGCAATACTCTTGCTCACACAGCAGGATTAGGGCTCAGAGGTCAAGATCCACATCTCCTCTACAGTCAAGATCTGTGTCTATTCATAGATCTGTTTCACTCAGAAGATCTAGGTCTGATTATATAAGAGGATCAAGGTATTTCCAATCCCGGTCAAGCTTGAGATCAAGATTCAGGTCTCTTCCATGATCAAGAAACAGCCAATCAAAGTCCAGACCACCAGCTCAAAAAAGAAGTTGTTCCCCATTAGGAAGTCCACAGAGAAGTGTAGGTCCTGAAAGAATGGGCTGAAGTTCTCAAGTTCACCTGTTAGAGTATACTTATTTTGTTTACACTCTTATAAGGTATTTGTGGTGTCTATAAACCATAACTTAGGAAAGGTCTTGCAATAAAAATAGATCTGAATTACTACACTGTAAAATTCACAGCAGTAAGATAACTGTTTTGTTGAATGTAATAACATCTTATGGTCTGATAATTTGGGTTTTTATTTAGCACATTGAAATAAAATGTTTTTAAGCAGAAGAAAAGTCAAATGAAAACAAATACTTGTGAGGGTACGTGGAAAGGACAACCCACTTCCACGGTATGGGAGTATCAACTTATACAGCAATTATGGAAAGAAGTATGGCAGTCCCTCAGAAATCTAAGAATATATTTACCATTGTATCCAGCTATACCATTCCTGGGCATACACCTTGAAGACTACTATAGAGATACTTACTCAGCTATTTTTATTGCTGCTGTATTCACAGTAGCTAGGAAATAGAATCAGCCTGGACACCCATCAACTGATGAATGGATAATGATCAAGAGGCATGTAAACACAATGGAAATCCATTTTATGGCAAGAAAAAAATGAGATTATGAAAATTTCAGGAAAATGGATATCTTAGAAAATATCACCCTAGGTGAGGTCACACTGATTAAGAAACACCAAATGTTCTCTATTATATGAAGATCCTCACAAGGAATAGTCTGACTTGTTTATCAGCCATAGCAAGCAACAAAAGTACTGATAAGGAGCTAGTATGAAGCTTAGAGAGAAAATAAGCATGGAGGAGGGGAAAAGTAGGAAGGCAAGCAGAGGGGCAGAATATAGGGCTGGAAAGATTTGGGAATGATGGGGGAAAGGAGAAAGATAAGGGGGAATATTCACAAAACTAATGATGAGATGGATCATAGAAATCTACCTTGAGATATCTAACTGAAAAATATGTCTCATAAAAGGAGAGAGATACAGAAGGGGTACTTTAGGTAGAAACAATCTGCAGGGTTGGAGAAAACTTTACCCTAAAACCATTTTCCATTGTTGGTAAATCACAGTGCCAGAACTGGGTTACCCTGCACAGAGAGCTGTTGGTCAGGGAGACCTATGAGGGCACCAAAACAATACAAGCTATTGGCAAAGCACTTGGTTTCTCACTAGAACTAAATGATAATATCCTATTACTGAAGACACCACAATCTGCAGTCTCAGGCCACTGAGGGAGTTATGGGACAGACATGGAAGCAGATCTCTGCTGGATAGCTGTCTCCTAGTACTGGAAAGTTAGAAGCCTATAGTTATAAAGGTCATAAACCATAGAGGGAAGCTTCCACTGTTATTTGGATCAAAGCAGAGGTTATTCTGTGAAGAAGTCTTATAAATGTCTGTGTTTATACCCTTTGATTCATGCTATACTCAGTCTTGGTTGGAGAATTTGCTTTTAACATATGGTAGTAAATTCTGGGAACCAAGACTAATCAGACAAGGAAGCTGTCTATCTAGCATGAGAACTGTAATCTCTATTGCATCTTCCAGGTCCCAAAAAACATTACAAAGGAATTGGTAGGTTAAATATGAATTATTCTCTCATGGCTAGCCTAAAAATGTACTCCCAGTAAAAGTGGGACACACCATGAAGATTCAAAACTCCTCAAAGCAGAAAATTAGAGGCAGATGAGAGCTTAACACTGAAGAAGTTTTATGAGATGACCACCAAGGCTCTGGGAACATTGCAGAAGTGGAGATGGAAAGAATTTAAGACCTACATGTTGGGAAGTGTATTCATGATCCCACAATAATTATTAAAATTCCCACTGAAAAATATCTTTAGTGGAATGTTGGTGAGGGATGGGAATATGGGAGTATAACCTGATGGGAAAATGACTAGATTGAAATATGTTTATATATTAAAGTTCTCAATAAAATATAATCAAAAAAATAAAGGGAAAATAGGAATGAGAATGCCAATAACATATTGGTACATAGAAATAAAACTTAAAGGCAAACTAAGAAAGAGAAATAAGGGCCTGAGAGATAACTCAGTAGTTAAAGCTCTTGTCTACAAAGCCTAAGAACTCATGTTTGAGTCCAGGTCCCATGTAAGCCATATGCACAATGATGCAAGCACACAATGTCACACATGTGCTCAAGGGGACACTAATCTGGAGTTTATTTGCAGTGGCTGAAGTGCCTGGAGAGCCTATTCTCTCTCTCTCTCTTTCTCCCTCCCTCCCCCTCTCTCTCTCTCTCTCTCTTTCTATGACTCTCAAATAAATAAAGGGAAATGAAAATATTTCATAGTTATTACTTTAGTGTTCTGAGGGCATTACGAATGACAGTGCAATAAAAGAAAGTAACATGAAAATGGAATAAAACTAGATAGAAATTTATAAAAAGCCTAAAATAGTATAAATTGGAAATTTATTTATATCATGTACATAAATAACTATTATGGACAAAAAAACTCTAAAATCTTTCTGATGGGGAGATTAAAAAATACATTTTAGGGATAGAGAGATGGCTTAGCAGTTAAGTGCTTGCCTGTGACACCTAAGGACTCTGGTTAGAGGCTCGATTCCCCAGGACCCAAGTTAGCCAGATGCACAAGGGGGTGCATGAGTCTGAGGTTCGTTTGCAATGGCTGGAGGCCCTGGAGTGCCCATTCCCTCTGTCTACCTGCTTATTTCTGTATCTCTCTCTCTCAAATAAATAAATAAAAATAAAATATTTAAAAAATAAGTACTTTAAAGGTAACGGTGAATATTATTGAGAACATGGAGCTTTAGCAGAAGGAAAATAGTTCCACAGAAGGGAGCTAGTAAAACAGCACAAAAGCCCAATTAAAGTTATAATACAAATATTATGGATAATATGAAGCCTGTGACTATAAGTTAAACTCATTAAACTCTGGATGTTTTTGGAGCTAGTACAAAAACCTCTGTTCCAATGGCTCCAATGAACCAGTTTTGGCCATCCATCTCAGAAAGGCAATCAATGAGACAAGCATGATGAAGTCAGGAAAGGATTTTATTAGCTGTGTTAATAACTATGAAAGAAAATCCCCATATTATATAGTAAAGACCCATAAAGGCAAATGTTGGGGGTTTCCATGATAGTCTTCCAGATCACCATGTTCCAGCTGTCTATTTCTTCCATCCATTAACTCAAGATCTGCTGTGGACACCAAGGAGTTCTGTCTGGCTTGTAGGTAGTTTGGGTCTCATGCCTTATGATGTTCATCAGTCAGATGGGATGTTTCTGGGATCCAAAGTAACTGTAGGAAAGAAAGACACAGAAGAGTTCAGAAGGAAGGAAAAGAAGGAAGATGGAGACAGAAACAAAATGATGTCAGTGGCAGGGCCCTCCTTCATGCAGAATACTAGTGAAAACATCTCCACGTGGATCCTACTGCTATATATGTGTTTAAGTTGAAATCATGACAACTTTTCCAAGAAAAATAATCTAGTCTAAGAAATATCAGGTTATTTAAAAATTAATTAAAAGAGTTTAAGATGAGCTCAGATTCCCACTGAAAATACCAATGCTGATAAATACAGAAGAATTATCTAATTTGTTTTTGTTTTTGTTTTTGTTTTTTTGAGGTAGGATGACCTTGAACTCATGGAAATCCTCCTACCTCTGCCTCCTGAGTGCTGGGATTAAAGGCATGTGCCACCACACGCAGCTGAATGATTTAATTTTTAAAAAGAAAATTTCACAAATCAACATTTTAAGTCAGTAGATGATTTTTGTGTACATGTATGTGCAAGATTTAATGAACATATTGAGAATATTTTAATAGTCTTTGGCATAGATATTAAATCTATGTGAGGCTTCATGATACCTCATAGTTCTTGGCACATATTGAAATATTGTGAATATATTTCATATTTGAATATTTTAACAAAGACCATGGATTAGAAAGACCAAAGAGAAATGCAGGAAAAATTTTCCTACTCTCATTTTACATGAAGGGGGTTCAAGTTATTCTTTTGTTCGTGATATTACAAATATACAAGTTAGGGCTGGAGAGATGGCTTAGCAGTTAAGCGCTTCCCTGTGAAGCCTAAGGACCCCAGTTCGAGGCTCAATTCTCCAGGACCCATGTTAGCCAGATGTACAAGGGGACACACATGTCTGGAGTTTGTTTGCAGTGGCTGGAAGTCCTGGCACATCCATTCTCTCTCTATATATATCTGCCTCTTTCTTTCTCTGTCACTCTCAAATAAATAAATAAAAATAAAAATTTTTTTTTAAAAATAAACAAATATACAAATTAGATCTATGATCATCTTGTAGGAACAAGATTTTTCCTCTTGGACTGACAGTAACCAACAGGTTACCAATTTATTGGACTAACATGTAGGACCAAAGCTGAGACTATAATGGACATGACCACATCTTGATCAGGACTATTTAATTTTGCACACCTCTTGTCCCTGCCCTTGCTCTATTCCTCTTCCTCTCTATAAACTTAAGGCTCATATCAATATCTTTAAGGTGACGTCAAGTCATTGCTTTATTTCTCCATCATACCAATACATAACTTTAGTGTCTTTGCTCTGTCTTTCACTGTCACTCGTCTCTGTAACTGGTGAATTGGTGTGTGGGTGGCTGAGCCCAGCTTGTTGGGGCTGCTGGAGATGGAGCTTCTTCCACAAACTCCACATGTGGATCCAGGAGTCAAACGCTGGACATGGCATGTGGGATCAGGTTGTTTGGAAATTTTGAGTATGACTGGGTTATGACTGTTTCTGGAAAAATGGTTCAGAGTGACATCTAACACATAGTGATATTATTTAAAGGTTCATTAGAGGTCATTCATGGTAATGTGCAAGAGGAGATAAGGTGTGGGATCTGTGGTGGCTGTACCATATAGCAGTTGGGAAGACAGCAGTCACATAAAGATTTGGCAGTGCATGGTTCTTCTAGATGTCTGGTGAATTAATGTAGGGAAGTGAGACATTGAAAGCATGATGTGGCCAGTTAGGAATACACATGGAAATCCAGGAACCCACCAGAGAAACAGCAGTGTTAGTCATCTGTCTATAGAGCAGAGAAGGCTAAAAGCAAGAACAGAATCTGATTTTGAGGATTTAGAGTTGCAGCCCTGTTTCAGTGCTCAACCCTACAAGGTCTCATGATTAGGTAAGAGCGTAGGTGTCGAAGACATGGGTCTCTATAGTAGGGCTGGGACACTTAGGCACTGGAGTTCAGTGCAGAGAAGTCTGAAGCTTCTGAATTGTTTCAATACCCCCGCAGCTTCTTTAGGTTCTTAGAAAGCCTCACATTCACTGTTGGAGAAAACAGGTCTTCTCTAAGGAGTCCTCCCTCGAGAGCACTGGTGTGAAGGGCTCACAGGCTCATAGTGGTCCTCCTTAGCACTCTTCTCCACCACACTTCACTGCCTCAGCTACTCAGCTGACTTCCAACAACTCATGAGTGCCAAGTGCCAAGTAAAGGATGCACACTGAGAAAAACAGTGACTTCATAGACATTTTTCAATCTTTGATAGCTATTTCCTTTTCACATGAAAACACACAATGAAATAATGTTAGCAGAGTCTTGTTGCAATGTGATGCAAAGTGTCTTCTCAGAAGAAGGATTAATATTTTGTTTGGGTGGGTAGAACAGGCTGTGTATAGTCAGCCAAAGAAAAACATGGTGAATAATTACACTTGGAGGAAGCCCAATAATACTGGACCACATTTTTCTCTCTTCCAAGAAATTATTCCTGTGGGAATGTGTTGGACCTGAGACAATTGCTAAGCTCCAGCCTCCCATAGGACATAAGAGTGCTCATGGGCTCTGTCTGTGAAATAAGTACTCTGGTAAACCCCCTGACAACCCAGGACTGGGATCCTTGGTATTACAGAGGTCCTATTTCAGTCCTACTTCAGGGGAGGTGTAGGACTCCCCTGAGCACTAGAGGCAGCAAATGGTCATGAGCTGGCTGATCAGACTCTGCTCCAGAGAAGAAGCTATAGAGTCAACTTAGATGTCCATCAACAGATGAATGGAAAATGGAAATGTGGTAGGTATGTATACAAATGGAGTTTTATTTGTCCATAAAGAAGAACAAAACTGTGTAAGTTTTAGGAAAAAGTTTTACTGTAACTAAAGGTCATTATAGTAAATGAAGCAAGATAGGCTAAGAAAGAAGTATACTATATTTTCTTTTACATGTGATACCTAGAAAGAAATATAGTCTCAGGTAGGGTTTGCTAAAGGAACTGAAATACTATCACACCCCCTACTCCCCACACACATCATAGTACACATGTAGGGGATGAGTAGTCCAATGATAGTGGTCTATTGGTTTGAGGAGCAGAGAATCTGACACTTGCTCAGCCAGCAAAACTGGATGCCTCAGTAATTTCAATTCAGAGAGTCACTGGTATTGAGTCCATATTGTAAGGCTAAAGAACCTGAGGTCTGATGTCAGTGTAGAATGGCAGAAGCAGTGACAGGTCGACTCACATAGACAGAAGACAAGCAGATACACACTGCTCTTTCCTCAAAACTCTTCATAGGTGAAAAGTCCATCAGAAGTCTTCACTCCTCCACTAAAGCTCTCTGTAAACTCCTTGGCAAAAATATCTGGAGGTTTTAAACCTTGGAGGTTTTAAATATCATCAAGTTGACCACCAAGACTAACTACCAGATCTATCTATCTATCTATCTATCTATCTATCTATCTATCTATCTATCTATCTATCTATCTACCTGTCTTTCTAACTACCTACCTATCTATTATCTGTCTATCATGAAATTAAAGTAGAAATGGACTATTTGTTAAGATGAATGGAAAAATAAAAGAGGGTAGGACTGATAGGGCCAATATGGTTAAAGTGCATGATATACTTGAATGATAATATCATTATAAGACCTATCCCTTTGTGCAATGAATACATTATTAGTTATAAACAATTTTAAGATGAAATAAAGAGATTAATTAATCTCACCTGTATTTCAGTGCAAAGAAAATTCTCAGAGACTGAAATGAATATGATATGATGATAAAAAGTCAGTTCCTGAAGCAGAAGACATATATGCCCTGTGTATGTACCATGCAGGCAAGATGTGAAGTTTGTGGAGAAAAACTGATAGAGCTTAGCGGAAACAGGCAGAGCCATATATATAGGTGGAGAATTCAAACCCTTGGTCAGAAATTATAGAACAACTAAATAGAGAATCAATAAGATATATGAAGATTCCCTACCAGTAGCAATCTAAATGATCTATTTGACATTTGTAAGCCATGCACTTGAATTTCAGCAGAACATTATTTGTAAAGTGATCTCAGATTACATATATGAGTAGACCACATGATATGACATAAGACAAATCTCAATGTATGTGAAATAACTGAATCATCTACAAAGTATTCTTGACCACAATGAAATCAAACTAGAAAGCCAAAATGTAAAGATTAGGGGTAATGTCCAGACCGAGGATGACTCCATGTCAAACTTCTGTAAATTCCACAAGGACATAACAAGTGTTATGAAGGCAGCATGAAACTACTCTAAAAGGAAAATAACACTTATTAAAAGTTGTGGAAAATGTCTGAAATAATAATGGGAAGGAAAGTTATAACATTAAATGCAATCAATTGAAAAAGTTTTAATCACAGCTTTCTAATTTCTTTGTCATTTAACAAAACTATGAGTAACTTTTCGTGAATGTTTCTCTTTGAAGACATGGGTGAAGTTTCTCCAGGATACATAGCTAGAATAGAAGCCCTCAGCTCTTCCTAGTGTCTGCTTTGGGTGCCCCTGACTAATTTGTGCACACATCCCAACCTAAATTGCTCTGGTGTTGGCTGCTAATGGCTCATACTTTTTCTTGCCAGAGAAGTTGAACACCCTCCCTATTCCCACTGTCCCAGAGATAAAGGGCAACACTTAGCCAAGAACTGACTGTAGCTGCAATCCATGCTCCAGAGCTACACTGAGACTCCATCTCCTGCCCCAAGAAGCTGCAGTGCTGAGCCCACTTGCTGCTCACCCATCTCTTGAGAGCATTCACTCCTCTATACCAACCATCTCCACCCCCAAACCCATTCTCCTTCTTGGGAAATCAACTAAAGATGATCAGGAATGCCAAAACCCCTCCAAAATTTTTCACCCATGTACACAGTTAAGCTGAATCTCAAAGCTAACAAGGAGAAAAGCATTCGGGGAAGAGCATCCTTGCAGGGAAGCAAAGCCCTGAGATGAAAAGCAGTTTTGTAAGCCCAGAGAACTATAAGAAAGCCAATATAGGTGAAGTGTTGGGAACAAAGGAAAGGAAGTGACATCAGTGAGGATGCAGATATGTTTGTGAGTGAAAATTTTGGCTGTTTAGGATATTTTCAACTTAAAACTAAGAAAACTATTCTGGCCATATGTAAAGTATGTACTGGAAAAAGGTAAGAGAAGCAAGAAGGATGTCTTCAAGCAAGGATTGCGGGTCATAAAAATTATAATATTCAGGGCTGGAGAGATGGCTTAGCGGTTAAGCACTTGCCTGTGAAGCCTAAGGACCCCGGTTTGAGGCTCGGTTCCCCAGGTCCCACGTTAGCCAGATGCACAAGGTGACGCACGTGTCTGGAGTTCGTTTGCAGAGGCTGGAAGCCCTGGCACGCCCATTCTCTCTCTCTCCCTGTATCTGTCTTTCTCTCTGTGTCTATCACTCTCAAATAAATAAATTAAAAATTAAAAAAATATTTAAAAAAATTATAATATTCATACAAAAGTAAGAATCAATGAAATCTGCAGAGACACTTCAAATTAACAAAATTAGAAATGAAAAAGAAGAAATCACAACAGACATAAGTGAAATTGGGAGAATCATCAGGACTTACTTCAAAAACTTCTACTCCAGATTAATCTCCTAAACAAACCAATCAAAACCACTGAGATTGAAAGGGTAATCAAAAACCTCCCTAAAAAGTAGAGTCCAGGACCAGGTGGCTTCTTAGCTGAATTCTATCAAACCCTAATGGAAGAACTGAAACCAATTTTTCTCAAATTGTGCCACACAATCAGAGTACAGGGAAAGCTCCCAAACTCCTACTATGAGCCTAGTATCACCCTAATACCAAAACCAGGCAGAGATGCCACAAGAAAAGAAAACTACAGGGCTATTTCTCTGATGAATTTAGATGCAAAGATCCTGTAAAAAAAATCCTCACAAACCGAATTCAACAGCACATCACAAGCATTATCCAGGAAAGCAGGGATGATTCAACATGTGGAAATATGTCAATATAATACACCACATAAGTAAGCTTAAACACAAAGACCATATGATCATCTCTATAGATGCAGAAAAGGCCTTTGAAAAAAAAAATATAACATCACATCATGATCAAAACATCGGAGGGAATAGGCATGGACAGTCTACATCTCAACATAATACAGGCTACATATAAAGGTCCTAAAGCCTAAATAATACTTAATGGGGAGACACAGAAAGAATTCCCATTGAGGTCATAAACAAGACAGGGCTGTCTACTCTCACCTCTGCTCTTCAACATAGTACTGGAAGTACTAGCTCAAGAAATAAGACAGGAGAAAGAAATAAAAAGGATACAAATTAGGAAGGAAGAATTTAAGTTATCCCTCTTTGCAGATGACATGATTCTATACATAAATGACCTGAGAACCTCCATCTCAAAACTCTTAGAAGCAATTAACTCCTTCAGTAAAGTAGCAGAATACAAAACCCCTTCACAAAAATCAGTAGCCTCTCTATATGCAAAAGACAGATATAGAGCAAGAAATAATTGACATTGTCCCATTTTCAATAGCATAAAAAAAAATACCTGGGAACATTAACCAAGGAGGTGAAAGACCTTTACACTGAAAAGAAAAAATCCGAAGAGGACTTGAGAAAATATAAAGACCTCCCATGCTCCCAGGGAGGCAGAATTAACATTGTGAAAATTGCAATCTTATGAAAAGCAACCTATAGATTTAATGCAATACCAACAAAAATCCCAATATCTTTCTTCACAGAGATAGAAAAATGTTCTCATAATTCACATGGAATGGCAGAAGGGCTGAGATATCCAAGTATATCCTCAGCAAAGGAAACACCTCTGGAGACATCACTATATCTGATCTAAAGATATAATACACTGCCCTAGTAATAAAAACAACATGGTACTGGCATAAAAAAAGGAACATAGAGCAATTGAACAGAATCAAGGACCAGGACTTTGAATCAAGTAACTACAGCTACTTGATATTTGACAAAGGCACTAATAATATGGACTGTAAAAAAAGACAGCATCTTGAACAAATGGTACTGCACAAACTGGATAACCATATGCAGAAAAATGAAACTCGATCCACACATTTCACCATTTACAAAAATCAAGTCCAAATGGATCAAATACCTCAACATAGGACCAGAAACCCTGGTACTACTGGAAGAAAAAACAGGAATAACTTACCATGAATAACAGTGGGAAAAGTTTTCCTGAACAAAATCCTCAAGAAATAACACAATCACTCAACATTTGGGATCTCAAGGAAGCTGAAAAGCTTCTTCACAGACAAACATACAAAAAGCAGAGCCAATAGATTACCAACAGAATGGGAGAAAATTTTTGCTGGATTCACATTGGACAGAGGCCTAATTTCTAGAATTTATAAAGAACTCAAAAATGTAAACAATAAAAAAACAAACAACCCACTCAAAATGGGGCAGAGAAATGCACAGGGAGTTCTCAGAGGAAAAAATACAAATGTCAAACACACACTTAATAAAATGTTCTTGTTTCTTGCTTCTGTCATTATTGGGGGCAGTGTCTGACCCAGAGCCAGGTTGACCTGGAACCCAATTCAGAACAGAAATCTCTACCTCCAAGCTGACAAGATTAAGGTGTAGAAGAAGAAGACATACCCTTAGGGATTTTGACTTTATACACTATCTGTTTGTTTTAATCCCCACAATGGCATACTTTGTGCTGTTTTTTATTGATTGTGTATGTTACTTGCTTGAAGTTTATAATTTTCCAGTAAATATTCCACCCAGTCCACTAGAATACTTGCTTAGCAAGGAAACTCAACACATAGAATTACTTCTGTGGCTTGACTGGGGGACAAGACTACCCCTGGTGCCTTGAACTCATATCCTGAAGATATCTAGCAGTGGATTGCCACATCTTGGAACACTGTAGATAACTAGAAAACCCAAGCATCAAATCATTTCATGATGCAAAAGTCGCTGCAATATAATACAAGAAACTCAAAGAATCAAGACAATACAGTCCCACCCAAAACTATTAATCCATCATCATTGACCACCAGTGAGACTGTTTCAGATGAAATACCTGACAAATATTTCAAGAAAACAATGGTATCTATGCCTCAAAAATTAAAAAATAAAATAAAGTTCCTTGGAATAAAGTCTACAAAGAACATGAAGGAGTTCTATAATGAGAACTTTTAAACACTCAAGTGAGAAATTGCAGAAAGCACAAGAAAATGGAGAGATATCCCATGTTCTTTGATTGGAAGAATCAACATTGTGAAAATAACAATCTTACCAAAAGTAATCTACTTATTTAATGCAATCCCCATTAAAATTCCAATGGCATTCTTCACAGGAATAGAAAAAAAATTATAAATTTTATTTGGAAGCACAAAAAAAACTTGAACAGCCAAAACGATTTTGAGCAACAAAAATGAGGCTAATGGTATCACAATACACAATTATAAGCTATATTATAAAGCCATAATAAAAAAAACAGAATGGTATTGGAAAAAGACAAACATGTATAAAAATGGAACAGAATAGAGGACCCAGATGTTAATACAGACAGCTACAGCCATCTAATTTTTGACAAAAATGCCAAAATATTCATTGGAGAAAAGACAGACTCTTCAACAAGTGGTGCTGGGAAAAAATGGGTATCTATATGTAGAAAGATGAAAATAAAACCTTGTCTTTCCCCATGCACAAAAATCAAATCCAAGAGGATAAGGACTTTAATATCAGAAACTCTGAAATTGCTAGAATAAAAGGTAGGGGAAACCCTTCAACATATTGGCATAGGTAATGACTTTCTGAATATAACCCCAATTTCTCAGAAAATAAAACAACTAATCAACTACTGGGATCTCATGAAATTATAAAGCTTTTCTACAGCAAAGTACACTGTGAATAGAGCTGAGACAACCTAAAGAATGGGAGAAAATCTTTGCCAGTTACATATCTTACAGAGGATTAATATCCAAAATATACAAAGAACTCAAAAAACAGGACATTAAGCAATCAAACAACCCAATCAAAAAAATGGGCTATGGAACTAAATAGAAAATTCTCACCAGAAGAAATACAGGTGGCATATAAACATCTAAAAAAGTGTTCTACATCCTTAGCCATCAGGGAAATGCAAATTAAAACTACCTTGAGATTACATCTCTCTCCTGTCAGAATGGCTACCATCAAGAAAACAAGTGACAATAAATGTTGGTAAGGTTATGATAAAAGGGGACCCCTTCTGCACTTTTGGTGGGAATGTAATCTGGTACAGCCATTATGAAAATCAGTGTGGATGTTCTTGAGACAGCTAAAAATAGATTTGCTATATGACCCAGCTATAGCACGTCTAGGCAGATATCCTAATGACTCTTCTCACTACCTTAGAGATACTTGCACAACAATGTTTAGTGCTGTTGTATTCACAATAGCTAGGAAATGAAACCAGCCTATATACCCATCCAATGATGAATGGATAATAAAGATGTGGGACATCTACCCAATGGAGTTCTATTTAGCACTAAAAAAAATTGAAATTATGAAATTTGCAGGAAAATGGATGGATCTGGAAAGGATTATCCTAAGTGATGTAACCCAGGCCCAGACACCCAAATGTCATATGTTCTCTCTTATATGTGGATCCTAGCTACACATGTATAGACTTGTGTGTGATCTGGAACTAATAATCAGTAGCAGAGACCCATAAGCTAGGAAAAGGCTGTAAGGGAGGGAGTAAAGGGAAGGCCATAAGAGGATGGTATTGTATATATGTAAATAGAAGAACAGATTCCAGGGAGGGGAAAGGCCTATGCAAGGTCAGGGGAAGAGATTGTAAAAAAGAAATGGGGGGGGGAGGCTCAATCAAAAAACAAGATATTTTGAATAAGACATATGAAAATCTACTTTCTTAAATAATGGCACATCCAGAAGCCATAGATTATTACTAGAAAATTTTCAGTGCCTGGGCTGGGATACCTCCCAGTGAGTCATTGGCAAAGTAGGTCTCTGTTGCCTTCAAAACATTATAGGCTATTGCCAAGGCCCTTGGTTCCCCATGAAAAAGAGATTATAAGACACTATTTCTGAAGATTTCACATGCCCGAGCAGCAAAGTCACTGAAAAATTTGAAAAGTCTGAAAAATCAAGTTGGTGCTGAACAGAAAACCTTTTCCCTGTAGCCTACCCAACTGAAAGCTGGAAGAAGCAGCACTGTATGCTGTCTTATGGTAGACAGAAATCATCAGCAGTGAAAACAGTAGACACTGGAAACCTCAAGTTTGTCCAGACAGGCCAAATGAGTAAACAAGTGCAATAGTGGCATGTCTGCTCTGGGGGAAACTTCAGTCCAATGGGACTGAAGTCCCACTCTATGGGAGGGAATATGTGCCTGGTACTGAAAACCTAGTGAAAGCCTATACAGATCATGAGCCTTAGATGCATAAAGCTTACTTTTGTCTGGATAAATGAATATATTACTCTCACCACATTTCCCTGAAAGCATTACACATAATGTTCATACTCATATATTAATGCTACTCTCACTTCTGGTTAGAGAAGCTTCTCTTTTCAGATGGTGATGACTACTGAGATGACGCAACAGGCAAATCAGTGCTGATAAGAAGGGATGGAGGATTGTCCAGCCCTGAAATATCTCACACCCTCCAAGGCTCAGGGTCCATTGCAGAAGAGGTGGTGGAAAAAAGGTAAGAACTAAAGGAAGTGTACCACTCCTTACATACAACGTTTCAGACAGAATTTGGTCTTGATATCCAAGACCTCACAGTGCCTAGCAACACCCACACAAGAACCTCATAATAGGAGAAAAAGATGATGACATAAAATAAAAAGCGTCTAATGGAGAGAGGGAGGGGATATGACGGAGAGCAGAGTTATGAAGGAGAAAGTGGGGGAGGGGATGAAAGGGTCTGGAAATACCCTGGTTTGTTGTCTGTAAGTATAGAAGTTGTCAATAAAAAGATATATATTAAAAAATGTTTATTTATTTATTTAAGAGTGAGAACAACATAGGTAGATAGAGAAAGAATAGGCATGCCAGGGCCTCTAGCCACTGCAAACAAACTCCAAACAGATGCTCTACTTTGTGCATTTGCTTATGTGGGTACTGGGGAATCAAACCTAGGTCCCCTTAGCATTCATAGGCAAGCAACTTAACCAATAAGCAATCTCTCCAGTCCCCCTGCTACCTTTTGGACAAATGTCCTCCTATCCTGCTGCTATATATAGAACATAGCCAAGCTTTCTCCACAAAGAAAGTCTGCCCCCTCTAAATGAATGAGCCAAGAATAATTCCTCTTCTGACAGAAGTCTGTCATTGTTTTGGGAAACCTTGTAGGTTTCTCTGATCAAAAGCTCATTGTGGATGGTATCCCCAAGCTGGTAATGGGGGGTTACAGGTCAGTGCCCACTAAGGAATTGAGGAAAAACAACTAATATACAAGCATTAGAGAGGAGAGAGAGGGGAGAGGGGGAGGGGGAGGGAGGGAAGATGTAGAAGATTTATGTCAGTCTTGATCCTACCCTCTCCATGTGTCTTGTGGTTCAGGTGTTTCCTGTAAGGGTCTAGTGAAGGTTCAGCCATTTGGTCTGTCTTTTAGGAAGTAGAATTTTATGGTACCATTGCCGTTTGGGTCCAGATTACTCTTTTCCACCCTTCGATGCCCTCCCCGCCCTCCCCATCCAACCTATTATCTAGTCCATGAGGTGCTTTCTGGGTATGTAAGGTATCTTGGGTAGATTCAGGTTAGGTGTTGTAGATGAGACTATGTGTTGATTTTTTTTCTGTGATTGGGTAAGTTCACTGAGAATGATCTGTTCCAGGTTCAACCATTTTTCCTCAAATTTCTTTGTGTCATTTTTCTTACTGCTGTATAGAATTCCATTGTGTAGATATACCACATCTTCGTTATCCATTCTGTACTTGATGACCCACCTAAGGCCAGTGGTAAGACCCTATTGCTGAAGACTCCATACGTAGCTGACACGTAAAATGGAATGGCATGGCTGGAAGCCAGGAGAGAGTCAGTCCCCAGACAGTCAGCATGTCTAGTGCCAGAAGGTGCTACATGGGCAACTGGGGGAAATAACCAATATCTGTCCAAGCAACTCATTGTCTAACCTAATTAGCAACAAATAACCTGATGTGATGCCCACACAAGTGCAATAGTGGCACACAGCCATGGTGGGGAACCAACTGCTCTTGATTTGGCTAACTGATCCCCTCAGTGGTACGAGACCCATAGCTGGAGCTGGGAAACAAGTCAGAACCATACCCAGACATAAGCCCACTCTCCAATATCAAGCTACCATCAATCATGGGGTACAAGAGGGCCTACACCTATCAAACTCTCTATCAAATAAGTAATTGTTATCTCAATTTTCTGGTTGCTAACTTACTCTCTGTTGGAGAATCTGCTTCTCTTTTTCAGATAGATGCAGATCCTAAGGAGAGAGCTGCCCCAACATACCTCAAAAGGGGCCCGACTGAAACTAAGGACAATTGGCGAAACAAACAAGGGTGCTGTTTTCCTGATGAACTGGATACCAGCACAAAGGGGAAGGAGACCAACACAGAGAAAAATCAACTCCTACCAAAGCAGAGAGCCAGAGCCTCAGAGGCCCCCAACATCTCAGCACTGAAGTAGACCAAAAATGAACCCAACATGGCTCAGGGAAATTTTGTGGAAGAGGGGGCGGAAAGAATGTCAGAGTCACATGTTGGGTCATGATATGCAGACACATTTATCGTACCAGTAGCTGTGGGCTAACTCCACAATGCACGAGCCATTTACATCAACAAGGAGGGTCCAATGGGAGGGGGTAGATCATGGATGAGCCTAAACAATGGTACCAAACTGCCTGTATTTGCTGAAAAGTAAACTAATAAATTAAATTAAAAAAAAGAATAATTCCTCTTCCATTGTTTCTTTCAAACACCTTGTAACAGCAGTTAAAATAGGCATGAACAACACATACTTCAGTCAAAAATGTTACCCATAGCCAAGTGTGGTGGCACACACCTTTAATCCCAGCACTCGGGAGGCAGAGGTAGGAGGATCACCATGATTTTGAGGCCAGCCTGGGAGTACATAGTGAATTCCAGGTCAGCTTGGGCTAAAGTGAAACTCTACCTTGAAAAATCAAAAAAAGAAATATAAATGTTGGCCATAGGATGCAGCAGTGTGGAGTAAGCCAGACCCTTATTTCCTGGCCCCTACCAGCTCCCTGGTTTGGGTTCCCTACACCAGTCTGAGTGCAGGCTGGCACGGTGGTGTGCAATCACTAGGCCAGACCCCTGTTTGCTGGCTTCTCCCAGCTCCATGATCTGGGGTCCCTGTGCCGGTTTGTGTGCTGGTGGGCATGGTGGTGTGGAGTGAGTAGGCCAGACCCCTCTTTCCTGGCTCCTCCCACTTCCCTGGTCCAGCTTCTCTGGGCATGAGTGTGTGTGGGCAGGAGTGGCATGGAGTGAGTAGGCCAGATCCCTGTTCCCTGGCTTCTCCCAATACCCTGGTCCTGGTAGGTCCCATTGTGCCTTTCTTGGTGAGGCCTGGTCCCAGTGTGCTGTGGAATCAGGTCTTTTGCTCTGGTATCTTGACTGGCTACTGGACACCTGAGTCAGAGTGTGCACTATCCAAAGGACAATAGCATGCTTCCTTCTAAATAAAATAGTCTGCCTGAATGCAGTTAGAACTATGGACTATGAGGTTTGGCTTGTGGGGGTGAGAAAGTGCTTTGCCTTGACTGGGCTAAAAGCAGTTTGTGTGAGAGGCTTGCTGTGTTCTGCTCACTTATATCTTCTAAAGTTCTGTAGGGTTTTAATTCACATAAATGGACTGGTATGAGGAGAGGGATATGTCCGAGAAAAAAATGAAATCTTTGGGCCAAGATGGCTGCCTGTTCAACTGCAATTGTATAAGAGATTACAACTTTTGAGATTGAGCCATTTGACCTACATTGGGACAACAGGAAGAAAGCAGACTCTTTTGAAGGGGCCTGAATGCTGACAGAGTGTCCCATTCTTCAAAGCCTGCTTTATTCCACCCTGAATTAACAAGTTGGCAGTCCACCTGGTATAATGGAGTATAACAAATGCAGGAAAGACAGGGTCATTGAATTTGCAACATGGTTTTGTATTTTGGAAATGGGGTTATGGGCATTGTGAAGCAGGCTTGTTGGATTACCTGTGTGGAGGCCCAGTGGAACCATGAGAGTACACTGTGGGATTCAGCAGAGACATGATGGAGATGTCAGGACTATGCATGGCTGCTAAGGAGAGCTTCCAGCACCAGAAAAAGTTTTCTGGGGCTGTGATTAGCCTATCTGGAGGGGTGGAATTGGAACTCAGAGACTTGCCACTGTTTAGCATTGTTGGACTTGGAGCTACAGAGTTGATGTTTGCTATGTTTAAATCTTGTATTGATTAAATATTTCTTTGCTCTGCCCAATGCCATCTTTTGCAGTGTAAATGTTTATTCTGTGACTTTATCAGTTTTTGTCTTATATTTGGTGTTATAGTTCAACTAAAAGACTTTGGACTATAGGGATATTTGGACATCATTGTGATTGATAAAAACTATGGGGACTTTTAAAGCTGGATGAGTGCATTGAATTTCACATCATGTATGGCTATCAGTTTTTGAGGGCCAGGGGTGGAATGTGGTGGTTTGATTCAGGTGTCTCCCATAAACTTTGGTGTTCTGAATGCCATGTCCAGAGCTGATGGCAATTTGGGAATTAAAGCTTCCTGGAGGCAGTGTCTTGTTGGAGGCGGGCTTATGGGTATTATAGCCAACTTCCTCTTTCCAGTGTTAGGCACAGTTTTCCCAGTGCTGCTGTCTATCTGATGTTGCTCAGGAGGTGATGTCCACCCTCTGTTCATGCCGTTGTTTTCTCCAGCCATCATGGAGTTTACCCTTGCATCTGTAAGTCAAAATAAATCTTTTTTTCTCACAAGTTGCTGTTTGTCAGGTGTTTTCTGCAAGCAATTAAAACCTGACTGCAGTACTAGAGCAACTCAATATCCATAAACAGAAGGGCAAACAATACATTCTGTAGGCTCTGGGACTTGTGACATAGTTCTCTATATGCAAAGGTCCAATTCTGCCACTCCACTGTTCTTCGTGTTTTCTGGGAACATCCACCTGAGACAGAGTCCCCTCAAAAGAGAGTAAATACATTCTGGATATAGTTAAGAGCCATACTACCCACTGAAAAAAATCTGTTTGAGAGCTGGGCATGGTGGTACATACCTTTAATCCCAGTACTCAGGAGACAGAGGTAGGAGGCTCACTGTGAGTTTGAGGCCATCCTGCCACTACATAGTGAATTCCAGGTCAGTCTGTTCTAGAGTGAGACTCCACCACAAAAAAGAAAAGAAAAGAAAAGAAAATGTAAAAAAAAAGAAAGAAAAATTCAGTTTGAGGCATTACCATATAAAGTCAATAATTTACATAAGGAGATTTGTATGCCAAATTTGTATGCCAGACAAGCCAGATAGACCCATGTCTGATTGATAATGACTATTGTCAGAGATCACATGTAGCCAGAATGCTCACATAGAGGTGAATGTGATGGGACAAGGAATGCAGACCAGTTTTAATGCTGGAGGTTGAAAACCAGGAGCGCCCCACTTCCCTAAGTAAAATTATCCCAGGTCACAATGAAGAATGCAGTGAGGAATGAATGGCTAGGCCGGTGCACTTGCTATGTGCTTGCTCTGCAAAGACTCTGGCACACCCCCACCAACACAATGCCATGAATCTCAAGGAGCTCAGAGGCCCTCTGTCCTGTCTGTGACTAACCACTTGTCAAAAATAATCATAGATGGCTATAGACAAAAGAGTGAGAGGTGATAACAATGGCTCCTTATGGGAAGAGAGGATAGGCCAAGGCTGGGGTTCTGAGGTAAGCACTGTGCACTGAAACATACAGGCACACTAGCTTTAATGGTGTTTGAGTACTTCAAAGATCAGTCTATATACTGGATCCCTTAAAATCCCTGCAGAGCTTCTGTTAACTCAAGGCAGTCAATTATCCTGTGGGAGCCATTCTCACCAGTGAAACTTTAATTAATTTTAATATGTTTTATGGTTACAAAATAAATTTTGAGGAAACAATTTCTTTTTAGGAACAAAGAAGTTACACACACACACACATACACGCATACAGAGCGGGAGAGGGAGGGAGGGACAGAGAAGGAGACCCAAACACACTAGTAGACTGGACTGCAGAGAAGGGCAGGCCCAGCTCATTCTCTGGTCCATCTCCTTCTTTGCATATTCCTAATGATGTTCTGCCATGTCTTATGTGGAAGTTGATAGCATCAGAAAATGTTCAGAAACATGCATGAGTGTGAGACAAAGTAGACTTTTCTTCCATTGGATTGTTCCTAAGGGTTGTCACCAAAAGGAAAAGTGACTAAGGAAGCAGCCTTCATGGATAGTTTTAGGTCATAAAAGAGTTAAGTTAGAAGAAGGATGAAGACAGTCCAGGTTTTCTGTGAAGCAGGACATTCTCTATGACCATAACTACTTAAAACTAAAGTATTATTATGTTAGGAAAATTTCATTGATCTGAGGATGTAGCTTAGTAAGAGAGTGCTTGCTTAGTATGCATGACCCTGGGTTCATTCTCCAGCACCTCAAATAATTGTGTAATGGCTAACATAACAAGATGAATAGCTGATTTTTAGACCAGAAACTAGACACCATTGTTATTTCTTTGGTGAGGAAGATAAAATATGAATATAAATATATACATGAAGCATACTGAATAATGTACAGGGCTGAAGAAGTGGCTTAGCAATGAAGGCGCTTGCTTGCCAAGTCTAGGGATGTAAGTACTATTCCCCAGTGACAACATAAGCCAGATGTTCATGGTGGTGTCAGAGTCTGGAGTTTGTTTGCAATGGTAGGAGACCCTGTGCCCATTTACCCTCTCTATCTGCCTCTTACTCTTTCTCTCTCTCTCTCTGTCAAATAACTAAATAGATATTAACAAAGAATAATGTACAGTGCACAAATGTACTAATGGCCACACACATGAGAGATATGCCAGAAAATACAATGAGAAAAAAAATTCAGTTTTTCCTCCTGGCTTAGTAATACTTAGCAGTACACAGTCTATCTGGAACCTTAAGCATATTTAGTTGGAGGGCATGTGTGCTGATTCATGTCTCACAGAAACCCAAACATAGCACATACACCTGACTTTCTTGCACCCACACTCCCAATGCTTCAGTAACTTCTTCATCTCTAACAACAACTCTCTCTTACTCCATTTGTCCTCGCCTAAAGGCCTAAGATTCTATAGAGGCTGTTGCAAGGGAAGGAAGCTTCATCAATTGCTACTTGGATTTTACTGTGTGAATATGTCCAGTAGCAGAGCCCAGAGGGTCACACCAGTGACCCTATCATTTAAGAAGCTGAGGCAGGATTGTCCATTACTTCAAGGCCAGATTGGACTTCAAAGATAATTCCATGCCAACATGAGCTACAAAATGAGACCATGTCCTGGAAGGCCCAGGGGAGATGAACAGAGGGAAGAACATGCAGAAGAGGACATACAGAAAGAGAAGAAACCTCCCTTGGCACAATACAGGATGGGTGGAAGATTCTCAAAGTGTGAGTCAGGGAATTGTGCAGTCAGCTGCATCTTCTGCGTGACTATTGTTGGATGTGTTTCCCTGGATCCATTTCTCAAAGCATCTGGACAGTGCAATGAAGAGCCCAGCATCAGGGAATTGATAGGAATTGACACAAACACAACTCCAATTCCCACAATAAAGAGGAAAGAAGGAGAACAGTAGAAAGATATGAGTGTACACTGGACTAGGGCAGACCAAGGAAGGGATAAGTCATGTAGAAGAAGCCAAAAGAGAAGAAGCTTGGGCCACATCATCCCTGCAAGGTGCATGTGATGATCTTCATGTGCTCTTCAAACCAGGAAGGACAAGTGCCCTTTACTGCAATCTGTGACCTTCAGGGCTGCAGACAGCCCTCTAATCAGGTGTAATGAAATAGCTTCAGAATATCCCTATTCCCTCAGAATAGAGTCTTCTTCCTTCCTCCCCAAATATTTCAACTGGGTGTATAATATATACTGTGTGAGGAACTACTGGAATGTAAAATGTCCCATGCAAAGTAGAAATAACTTTCCTTATGAGCATTTATCAGAAACATAGAGATGTCCCCCCTTAACTAGGATACAGGGGAAAGAAGAACTCTACCCAATCCTACCTTTTGACTGGGAAGCTGCCTTCCTATTGGCTGCTACCAATGTATGACATCATTCTCCTCTAAACCTATCACCACTTTGTAGAATCTTGGGGTTTCCATGGGCTATCTATAAACAAACTTGGATCACTGCAAGTGGCCAAGTGACCAGTTAATAGCTTCCTTCATACTGAGCACACGTGCCTATGATTTCTGGTACCCAAAAAGCATTGTGTACAAATATGCTGTTTCAGGAAGTGGTATAACTGATCTTCTGACTATGTCAGGTAAGAAAAGAAACTGGTTAACTTTGTTTTTATTAGATGTCACACACCCCCAAATCAGGCATCATCCAAATAGCCTGCCATAATGGGGAAAGTACTGAACTAGATATCTGAATCTAACTTAAGTTTGGCTTTGATGTTCACAAGGATTTTTACTTTGGACACATCATTTGCTATCTCACAGTATGTGTCTTCATCTGCCCCATGAGTTTAACAGACTGCGATGCCTCTGGGCCCTTTACAGTAGTGATGGTTAATGGATCTGAGTACATAGGATGAACTCAGAGACTTCCTGAGAGTGTTTGTGTCAACAGAAACAGACTCAATGGATGGATGTGTAGAAAACCTGCATTATTTGCCAAGATGCTTCCTCTGTAACAGTTTGCTGTCACTGATATTCTCACTTGAGTGTTTCAAGTTTAATTCTGTTCAAAAGGGGGCATTGAGAGCAGGAGTGGTGGAAAATGATTACAATCCTAGCCTTGAGAGATGGCAGCAGGAGAATGAGGAGTTCAAGGCCAGTCACAGCTTTGCACTAAAAGGAGGCCAGCTTAGGATTTGTGGGGATCTCTCAAAAAGTAAGAATAAGTAAAGTACAAAATTTAGTATGGACATGCTTTGAAGTTTGCTGTCCAACCTGGTTGAAAAGATAGAGAGGGAGAGAGGAAGAAATGACAGGTCTCTAGGCACGTCAGGCATTACAGAAGACAGCCTGGAACTGTTCCATGAAGGACAGGCCACAGGCAGGAAAGGAGGGAGGGTAAAGTAAACACAGAAATGATGGGGAGAGTATGGGGTGTAAAGAAGTGGAGAGCATGGGGATGTTCCCAGGACACAAACAGGCAGTTGGAGTGGAATGTGGGTGACAGCCTGTAATTTTCACATCAAAACTCAAGGGCCTAAGAGAGATATCTGCTCAGCGCAGAAAGAAGGATGCTGGATCTGGCAACCACTCAGGTTATTAAACTAGGAAGGCGCTGAGACTAGCACCGAGTGAGAGTCAGAAAGACAGCTTGTTTGAAAAGGAGACTTTGGTAGTTCGGTTTGCTATTCCATTGACTCTGCGAACTTAAACAGTGCCTGGCTGGTTTTTATGTGTGTTTGTTTCAGTTTTCTTTAAGGTAGGATTTCACTCTAGCCTAGGCTGACCTGGTATTCACTATGGAGTCCTGGGCTGGTGTCAAAAACAATTCCCCTACCTCAACCTCTCAAGCGCTTTGACTCAAGGTAATGGCCATCCCGCATTTTCTGTCCAGCTAATTTTTTTTCAATTTTTATTAACATTTTCCATGATTATAAAAAATATCCCATGGTGATACCCTCCCCCCACTTTCCCCTTTGAAATTCCATTCTCCATCATGAGCCCTAGGGTTGTAACATCTGCTGATGTCTGGATAAGGGTATACACTATGCTTATCAAACTGCCCAGTAAGCACTTCTCTTAATATTTATACCCTTATATTAATGTTATTCTCACTTTGTGTAGAGAATCTTCCCTTTTCAGATGGCAGTGACCTTGGGATGACTCAGAAGGTATCATAGTGCTGGAAAGAAGTGACTGGAGTACTGAGTAACATCTGTCCAGCTACTTTGAATGGAGACATTTTACAGATAAGTTTAGAAATAATTTTACCCACTGTACTTGGTCATGCCTGTAACCCCACCACAAAGAAGGATAGTAGAAAGTGAATCAACAATAATAGTACAAGGCCAGGCTAGTACACAAAGTGAATTCCAGTACAAACCGGGCTGAAAAGTAAGATGCTGTTTGATTTTTCCTACAAACACCCTAGTAAAAGAAGTTATAGTTAGGTCTATAAAACAGCTTTGTTACTGTTTTATTTTATACTGAGTCTTTAAAAGTATTTTATTTACTTATTCACTTGCAGGAGGAGAGAGATAATGTGTGCTCCAGTGCATCTAGCCATGGCAAATGAACTCCAGATGCCTGAGCCACTTTCTGTGTCTGGCTTTATGTGGGTGTGGGGAATTGAATCTAGGTTGCTAGGCTTTGCAGGCAAGCTCCTTACCTGCAGAGTCACCACTCCAGACCACATGATGTTTTTGTAATATTTTATTTATTTATTTATTTATTTATTTATTTATTTATTTATTTATTTATTTATTTGCAAGTAGAGTGAGAGACAGAAGAAAGACACATAGAGATACAGAACAGGCACACCGGGGCCTCCACCCACTGTAAATGAACTGCAGATGCCTATGTCACATTGTGTATCTGCTTATATGTAGATTAGGGGAATTCAACACACACTGTTAGGCTTTACAGGCAAGCACTTTAAGCACTAAGCCATCTCTCCAGCCTATCATACTCATTTCTAAACTCCATAGATGTTGTTAAGAATGATGTGTTATATTATTTTTTTTTCAAAGTAGGGGTTCACTGTAAACCAGGCTGACCTGGAATTTACTATGTAGTCTCAGGCTGGCCTCAAATTCACAGCAATCCTCCTATCACTGCCTGTTCAGCACTAGAATAAAAGGCATGTACCACCACTCCAAGCAATGTGTCCTAACTTCTATCAGAAGTAGGTTTCAAGAAAAAGGCCACTTTTTGGTCTTTGTAATAATTTTCTTCCTAAGACAGACTACAAGATACTTAGTGTATACTCAGAGTTAATAATCTTTTCAGATCTGAATGGAAAAGAAAGACATTTCTAGGTATGAAATCTTTCAAGCACCACATCTCTAAGTCTATACTTACCTAAGACAAGAGTGGAAGTCTCCTTTTTTCACAGTTAGTTTGGGTAATGAGTGGCACATAGCAACTTAGTGCAACTTTAAAACAAGCAACCCCACAAACATATAAAAACTAAAAATAAAGATGCACTGGGAGTGGTGGCACATGCCTTTAATCCCAGCACTTGGGAGGCAGATGTATGAGGATCGCCAAGAGTTCAAGGCCACCCTGAGACTAAATAGTGAATTCCAGGTATGCCTGAGCCAGAGCCAGAGTGAGACCCTACCTCAAAAAACCAAAAGTAAATAAACAAATAAAATAAAATAAAAAATAAAAATGCAACCTGACATTCATACCCAGCTCCAAAAATGAATAAAAACCAAAAATATAAATTTTTTAAACTTTTAAATCATAATCTATAATGCAAATGTTTTCATACTGAGAAAATATGCACACCATGGTCTCATGCTACCATCTACCCACTCCAGATGCATGAGCCACTTTTAAGCATTTGGCTTTAAAATGGATACTGGAGAATCAAACCCAGACCACTAAGTTTTGCAAGTTATCAACTTTAATCACTGATTTATTTCCCCAGCCCCTTACTTTTTGTTCTTTGAGTTCGATTTCATTTTGTATAGATTTTGAGTGGTTTATGTATTATAAGTATTAATCCTCTGCCACATGTATACCTGTCAGTGATTTTTCTCCATTCTCTACATTGTCTTTTACCCCACTTACTATTTCTTGTGCATTGCTCATCACTGTCCCGGCACCTGTATCTCCTGGAAATGGTTTGAGAAGCTGTTAGTACTGTGTGAGATCCCTTTCTCTTCTCTGGCATGAGGACCTAGTCTTTTCTTTTTCTGCATGAGATCTCTGAGGGAACTTATAGTTTCCTGGGGTTCATTCTTTAAACAGTCTGAGTAACAAAGGTAAGAACACAGTGTGTCATCAGAATATCTTCTTGCTGCTAGGGTGGTTACATTTTCCCAACTCTTTGTGTTAAAACATGCCTGATTTGAAACAGGAATCATAAACTAAATACTAGCACTACCCAAGGTTGGGGCATATTCAGTTAGTGTCAGATGATCGTCCCTAACAGCCATTTCTCATATCCAGTTGGATTTTGATATTTGGAAGGGTTGGCAGAGAGTACTCCATTACTCCATTTTGTTGTTGTTGTTGCTTTGACACAAGGGCTTGGCTCACTACAAGGCCAGGCTTGTCTCAAATTTACAATCTTCCCGTTACAGTTTTCCCACGTCCTGGAATTGCAGCAAGTGTGGCCATTCCCAGTGTGATTTTGATTCTGATACCTACCTCATGCCTCTGCATAGTCAACTATGAGGATATCACTGATGAACTGTCTAGTGGTTAGATCTCTACTATCCTTTGTTCTGGGATGACTTCTTCTAGTTGGCATGATTTGATCCCATGTTGACAGATGTGGTAAGTGACACATGTCATGGAGTTAATGCCAACAAACCCTTTACAGCCAATTTTAAAAAGAGTCATAGATAGGGTGGCTCTTAAGTTAGGCATACATGGAATCCTTTCTTTCTTTTTTGACTACTGGTTGAAACTCAAAAATATTATTCATGTTTCTATTCAGACTAGTTTTTGTTTGAATGTACTTATTCTTCTGAAAAATCATCTGGGATTTCATCTAATTCATTCATTTCCATGGGCCTATTAATTTAGGAGTCATGCTGACTTGGATTTTCATCTGTCTTAGATTTTTTTCCCCAGAAACTTGCATTTGTGGACATAGGTTGGCATATTTTCAATCACTTTGATTTTTTGCAATGGAGGTGATTCCAGTGTTTAAGATGGAGTAGGTTTTTGAGTTAGAGATATGATCAGTGGTTAAGAATGTAAGACACTTTAGCAAGGTCCTGGAAGGAACATCAGACCACTCAATTCCATTTCCCAGCACCCACATAAAAGGCTGGAAATGGCCACACATGTCTGTTACCCCAGACGTTGGAAATAGGTCACTGGAGAATCACTGTGATTCCCTTATTTTAAACAGCAACACTGGGTTGAGGAAAAGAACCTATCTCAAGGAAGTATGCAAATGTGAAATAGAGGACACCCAACACTCTCCTCTGGCCTCCATAAGTAAGTGCATAGGCCATGGACACATAAACATACACATATGTTTACACATCACATTACAAACACATTATATATCACACCACTCACACTACACACAGACACATACCACTCACACTCTACGCACATAGACACACATGTGCATAATAATTTACAAAAAGGAAAAGACCACAATCCTAAAATTCATATGGAAACAGAAGAGACCCTGGATAGCCTAAACTACCATGATAAAAAAGCATACTGCTCGTGGTAACACTATACCTCATTTCAATGTACACTGCAGAGCTATAACATTTAAAACAGCATAGTGTGGCATAACATATGGCATGCTGACCCATGGAATAGAATAAAGGTCTAGATATCAATCCATGCAATAAAGCCTCTTGATTTTTCATAAACATGCCAAAATCCACATTGGAGAAGATAAAGCATTTCAATACATAGTTCTGTTAAAAGCAGATAACCACATTTAGAAGAACCTTACCTCTCGCCCTAACCACAAATTATCTCCAAAAACCTCAAAGACCCAGTGTTAAAAAATGAAACACTAAACAATGGAAATACTAAAGGAAGTACTTTTTGGATGTGGCCATAAGATATATGTGTAGATAGGGATTTTATGGGTAGGATTAAAACCACTAAGGAAATAAGTTCTATAGTTACAAATAAGAAGACATGAAACCAAAATGCATGTGTAGAGCACAAGAAATGGCAACCTCAGTGCAGAGGCAGCCTGCAGAATAGGAGAAGGTCTTGCCTGCTACACATCTAAAATTTACAAATAAAAATCTACAAACCTAGAAAATGAACAACCCAACAAAAAATTGGGTTATGGAACTCACCAGAGAGTTCTGAAAAGAATACAAATGACCAGTAAATATTTTAAAAAGTATTCAACATTCTTAGCCATCACAGAAATGCAAGCTTAAACTACTCTGATTCCATAATGCGCAGAAGCAGGAGGAGGAGGAGGAGGGGGGGGGGAGGAGGAGCAGGAGGAGGAGAAAAGAAAAAGAAAAAAAGAACCAGGCATAGTGACATATTAATCCCAGCACTGGGAAGTCAGATATAGCGGAATTGCTGTGAGCTCCAGGCCAGCCTGGGACTACATAGTGACTTGCATGCCAGCCATAGAAAAAGGGAGACACTACCTGAAAACACTGTAAAAAAGGACAACAAATACTGACAAGGATGTAGGTAAAGAGGAACCCTTATTAACTGTGGGTGTGATGCAGTATGGTGCCGCCATTAAGGAAGTCAATATGGAGATTTTTCTAAAAGCTAAGAATAGACCTACCATATGACCTCACTATAGCACCCCTAGCCATTGACCCTAAACACTGTGCTGTCCTTCAGAGATACTTTCTAAGCCATGTTCATTGTTATTCTATTCACAATAGATAAAAATGGGATCAGCCTAAATGTCAATCATCTGATGAATGGATAATGAAAATGTGGTACATATAAACAATGGAGTTTATTCAGCTATAAAAAAAGAAAATTGAGAAATTTCCAAGCAAACAGATGGAGTTGGAAGGAATCATACTGAATAATCCAGTCTTAGAAACAAAAATCCTGAGTATTCTCTGGTATGGGTATATGCCACTTTTGAACTTCTAGATAAGTAGACATATGTTAGGACCAGTATCTTCAGAAGCCATGAAGACAGAAAGAGGACATGGGCAGTGATTAAGCAGGAGGATAGCAGAACACATGGAACACCAACTAGAGGGGAATAATATTGAGAGGGAAACATTTAGTAAGGATAGAGGTAGGGAGATGAAGGAGGGAGTGGGCAGTCAAAAGATAAATGAAAACTATGGATTTGGGAATAATCCATTTGTAAATAGACCATTTGTAAGTTAACCTCTAATTTTCTTTTGAGAAAGGTTGTCAATGAAGTTCCCCTACATGGGTGAAAAAAGCTGTTCACAGATATCATAGGGTATTATTTGAAAATTGCAGTGTAAGGGATAAGATGTTTCTTAATGTGTTGTTTGTCAGGGAGACTACCAAGGCTACTACACCTATATGAGCTATTGCCATTTCTCTTGGTTACCCACTGAAACTAGATGGTAAGCCCCTATTGCTGAAGGCACCACACACATTGTTTGTAGGATGTTAAAAAAATAAAACCAGGTTGAAACTGGTCTGAAGATTCTTAGACCACTCATAAAAATTTCTGGCAACTGATGATATCTGGAAGAGGGGAATATGTGTTCCTTAGCAGTGTAGTAATTGGCGAGTTGCCATTTCTCCTGTAAATAATCTCTCACCCATGCTCATGAAAGTGACCCTAATTTAAGTCAATTTCTATTAAAGATGCAAACAATATATATTAAATCAGATGTATACATAGTGGAAAGAATGAGAATGTTAGTAGGAGAAGAGGAGAAGAGAGAATAACTAGGCAGAAGTCACAATGCATTGTAAACCTTATGAAAGTGCCAAAAATATAAATTCTGTTCTGTATTGCTCTCCTGCCTTTCTTTCTTTTATTCTTGCCTAGATTCCATTTTCTGTTCTCCAGGTAAACAGAATCATTTCACAACTGTCTGGCTCGTCTGGACCTTGACCTCAGACGACTCCCAGGATGCACATGAACTTTGCAGGTGCTGGATCACGTAGGGGTGCTGTCACAGGACTGTGCAACTGCGATGCAGCTTTCGCAAGAATGCACAACTGTGCACTCCTGATGCAGCTGTCATAGGTTGCCATCATGAGCTCATGGCAGGTTGAACTTTAGCTTTTGTTTTGGGACCACCAACATTCTTGTAAGTGACCTGTCACTCATGCTGTGTAAGGTAGCCCAACTTGGACTTTGATCTGTTGGTGCCCTATCTGTGGTCATAAGAAATTTGCTAAGGTCTCCTAAGAAAACTTAACACAACTCCCGCTCCCTCTGCACCTGCTTTTCCTTATCTGTTTTATTTCTATCTCCATTATTTTATTTCCCATTTACCTTTGGTAGACTTTCTCAGAGAACACAGGATAAGTGGATTTTCTAGGGTCTCCATGTCTAAGGTTTTGTATTAGTCTTTTCTGTGGACTCTCTATCTTAACATTGTGAAGCCTGCGCCTATTTAGGGTTATCTGTTCATGTTTCTTTGCCCCACTCTTTTCTCTAAACCCTTAGCCCAAACTTCCACTTTCCATATAACTCATTCTTCCTGCTTTTCTTCTATTCACTTTCCCTGCCTCTCATTTTCTCTTTCTTGATTCTCACTAATCATAATTCTCACTCATCTGTTCTCCTTTCCACTCATGAACTAATCTAATGAACATCTAATACTTTTGTGCATCTCACATCGTCCTAAAAGCAACTAGAGGTTAAGGAATGACAAGGGCTAGGAAGAGGCTCCTTTAGCACCACTGAGATCCCCAGAACCTGCATTGGGCCCTGACATCATTCCTAGGCTGGAGACAAGTCGAGTCAACCCACACTCTGGGCTTTGGTTTCTATTACACAAGGTGGAACAATTCCCATCAATTCTGCTAGGCTTTTGCAGGGACAGGGCACCCTGACTCACTTTGCCCATATTTGTCAAGCTTGAAACTTTTAGGTCTCCCTAAAAGGTTGGAACATGGAGGCCAGAAGTGTGAAAGAGACCTTGTGGGTGAAGGTGTGCTGAGGCCTTCGCGACACAGCCCCATTTTCTGTGCATGCTCGTATATATGTGCATGCTCCTGTGTGCGTGCATGCTCATGTGTGCATGCATATGCACAACAGGGTCCCCTGTCAGGCATCCTCCCCGATCTTTCTCCTCTTGACTCTGCTACAAGGGCTCTCGCTGAACCTCGAAGTCACCTATTTGGAGGACTGGGTTCACCCAGGAATTGGCCGTCTGCGCTTACCCAGCGCTGAGGTCGCAGCCTCCACCTCACAGGCGCTTTAGGTGGGTGCTGCGGTCTGAGCTCAGGTGCTCATGCCTGCACAGCAAGCTCTTCACCCACTCAGCCATCTCCCCAGGTCTCAGCTCCTTCTTTCCCTCTTCTGCACATTTATTGAGACAAAGGCTCAGCATGTAGTCCTGTCTGGTCTGGCAGTCCCATAGTCTGTGCTGGCCTTGAACTTGTGGCCATCTTGTCTGTACCGTGGGAGAGCTGGGATTAGGGGCCTGTGCCACATACCTTGTCTCAGAAAGCATTCTTGAGACCCATAGAGTATTTGAGTCAGTGTGAGAGACAGCACAGCCTAGGGAAAGATCCAAGTGTGAAAGGAGGGCTTGCTCCAGACTTCAGGTGTGTCTGAGTGCTGACCAAACATTGCTCTTTATTTTATTACAGAGAGAAGGAGAGAGAGAATGAATATGGGGGTGCCAGGGATACTTGCTCCTGGTAAGGTCTGGCTTCATGTGAGTTCTGGGGAATTGAAGCTGGGACAACAGGCTTTGCATACAGGTACTTTCAACGAAAGCGACCTCTCCCCAGCCCTAAACTGTTCTTCTGATTTCAACTATTGCTGAGCTTAGTTGTGTGCTGGTAGAGATTAAAGGAATATGTTCCCTGCGCTCATTTGTCAGTGATTTTTAACTTTTTTTTTAACTTTTGAGTACTATTCAGTGGCTATGTATGTGTGGGTCTGTGTGTGTCTATGTGTATATACACACGTGCGCACCAGTGCACCAGGGCCTCACAAATGAAACAAGTCATTAGTGTCGCGTTTTACATTAGGCTTACTTTTTAAGTTTGCTTTACGTGAATGAATTGGGAATTGAACCCAGTACAGCAGGCTTTGAAACCAAGTGCCCTTAGTCATTCTGCTATCCTCCCAGTATTCAAAGTCCTTTTGAAGAGAAGACTACCTAGTAGATCCAGGTCAGCCTGGGCTAGAATGAGATCCTACCTTGAAAAAACAAAACAAAAAAATTATCTGGTTGTGTGTTAATCTAATTTAATCAATACCAATGATCACTTATGGTTACCTATATGTTTTTGTGGTCAGACCATTTAAAAATTCAGCTATTTTAGGTTGGGCTTGATTTTGCCTGCCTTTAATCACAACACTTTGGGGACAGAGGTAGAAGGATTTCCTTGAGTTCAAGGCCAGCCTGAGAATAGAGAGTGAAATCTAGGTCAGCCTGGACTAGAGGGAGACCCTAGCTCAAGAAAATGAAGACAAAAGGTAGTAATTTTCAAGTGCACAATGCATTTTTATAGTTTTACATTGCACAATATATTATCTAACCATGTGAAATTTTGTGGGTTTTGGAAGGGTGTTGAGAGAATACAGGACCTCTTTCAAGTGTACCAAAGACCTATACTTTCCTCCAACTATGAACTTAGCACAACACAACTGCGGTCTAGGTTGTAGTTCAGTACCTGGTGGATGTTCAGAACAATTGCCTAGTGTGTATTAGGCTCTTCTTTGTGTGGGGGTGGGGGAAGAGTGGGGCAAGAGAAAATATAAGCACCATCTTGTAGGCTGTAGATTAAAGAGTACAACTTCAAAGAAGAAAACCTTCTGTGATTATGGAGAATTCCATCCTCTGTACTGGAGTTTAACTTTGGGGCTTGTAAGGAATCTCCCAAAGGACCCTTCCTGAATATCCATGGCAAGTTTAGATATCTGCTAAGCTCCTAATAATTTGTACATTATAGCACAATGGTGGGTCCAACAGAGTTGC
Source organism: Jaculus jaculus (assembly GCF_020740685.1). Classification (NCBI taxonomy): domain Eukaryota; kingdom Metazoa; phylum Chordata; class Mammalia; order Rodentia; family Dipodidae; genus Jaculus; species Jaculus jaculus. The sequence goes on along the minus strand of NC_059110.1, from coordinate 76,876,755 downwards.
CATTACTCCAATGACATGTTCTATTAATTTTTTTTAAAGCCAACCCTGGGGCTGGAGAGATGGCTTAGCTGTTAAGGTGCTTGCCTGCAAAGCCAAAATACCTCGGTTGGATTCTCCAGTACCCACGTAAGACAGATGCACAATGGTGTGCATGCATCTGGAGTTCATTTGCAATGGCTGGAAGCCCTGGTGTGCCCATTGTTTCTCTCTCTCTCTGCCTCTTTCTCTCTCTCAAATAAATAAATAAAAATAAGTCAGATGTGGTGGCACATGCTTTTAATCCCAGCATTCTGGAGGAAGAGGTAGGAAGATTGCCATGTGTTCAAGGCCACTCTGAGACTACATCGTGAATTCCAGGTCAGCCTGGACTAGTAGTGAAATTGTATCTCGGAGATAAAAAAAAAAAAAAAAAAAAAAAAAGCAAACCCTCAGAAAATAGTTTGCATGAAGAGACAACCTAGAATCTTCCTTACTGATATTGGTATAAGATATTAGTTGGAAGCATTATGTGGCAGCAATGGACTAAACAAATGAAGTACATGATGATTTAGGTGGAAGATAGAATGCACTACACAGGCAAAGTACTGCACACCTGTAATCCCAGACCTTGGGAGGCTAGGTCAGAAGGATTGAGAGCTTGAGGCTAGCTAGGCATCAAGGTGGGATCTTGTCTCAAAAAGGAAAAAAAGAAAAGAAACAAAAAAGTGTGGAGGCTGTTGAGTTCACTTAGCAGTTAAGATACTTGCTTGCATAGCCAAAGGACCCAGGTTCAATTCCCCAGGATCCACAACAGCCAGATGCACAAGGTGGCACATGCGTCGGGAGCCCATTTGTAGTCTTTCTTAAATAATAAAAACAATAAAATTAATTTCTAAAACAGCGTGGAGAGATGGCTCAGAGGTTAAGGTGTTTGACTGCAAAGCCCAAGGACTAGAGTTCAATTTTCTAGTATCCATGTTAAGCCGTCTGGTGGTACATGTGTCTGGAGTTCAATTGCAGTGGCTGGAGGACCTAGCATGACCATTCTCTCTCTCTCTCTCTCTCTCTGTTCATCTTTCTCTCATTCTTTCTCAAATAAATAGGTAATATATTGCAAACAAATGAAAGCATTTCAGTCCCAAGGATGGTTTCAGAAAGCTAGATTCCTTGGCCTTGCCTTGGAGAATCTTAACTGTGTTTCTTGCACAGCTTGAGGGCCTGAGAGAGCCTGGGAATGCCAGAGTTTGCATCTTCAGAACCCACATAAAACATGTGGATGTGGCCACAAATGCCTATAAGCCCAGTCTCCCTGGGAATCATCAGAGCCCCCACAAGCTCCATATCTGTAAAACTAGACTCAGGCTCAAAGCAGGATCTGGTAGAAAAGCAATGCAGCAGACACTGGATCTTTCACTCTGGCCACTGCAGGTGAATGACCCCCATGCAGTTGAGTTTATGTGGTGCTGGAAGGGTACATATGCCACACAAACCACATTACACACAGGAAAGCTAGAAGGACTTATAGACATACACTGAGAGATGTGACAGCTGAGGAGGATTGGAGAGATTGCTGGTTTGTTTTTAGTTATTTTCTAAATTTATTTAAGTGAGGATAATACCTTAAAGTTTTAAGCTGGGTGTGGTAGCACACACCTTTAATGTCAGTACTTAGGAGGCAGAGGTATGAGGATTGCTGTGAGTCCAAAAACAGTCTGAAACTACATAAATATTTCCAGGTCATCCTGGGCTACAGTGAGACCCTACCTTGGAGAAATAAAAGTTTTACACCTATAGCTTTCAAGAATGAATGTGCATGTATTTTCTCAATAATGCCTCTATGAAAGTTCCATTGGAATTCAAGATGCTATCACATTGCAGCAACTCTCCACCCTCAACAACTTATGAAAAGCATGAAGTGTACAGAAGAATGGAAGCACTTACACAGCACACCTGTATGAGTCCACCATGAACACTTTGTGTATTTATACAGGTCTCTTGTGATTGCTGCGCTAAGACTTACAGGCTTTTATGTTGAAGAATGACGAAAATTTCATGCAGGATCTCTAGAAGATTAATCTTCAGCTATTAAGTAAGTATAGATGGATGAAAACCAGGGCAAGTCTTGTATAACTTATTTCCCTATTGCTGTGAAAGAACAGCTGACCGAAGGAAGTGAGGAAAGATTTTTAATCACATGGTTTTAGAGAGCTGCAATGCATCATGGGGACAAGGCATGTGGAGTTCTGTTGGCAGTGGGAGTGTAGAGCAGGGGCTGCTCACATGGTGGGTGGCCAGAGAGCCAAAAGAACTTAGAACTGGGCCTTCTAAGTGCCACCCCTAATGACCTACCCCCACCAGGGAGGCCCCACCTCCTAATGATTCCACAGCTTCCTGAAAAATAGACTGTAGGAGAAATTTCATATTCAAACCATGGCAGACCTCCTAAGTAAACACGACCTCCTCTTTTCTAATGACATTGGAAGACACAGAGTGTTTATTTCTCTGCAGTCCATTTCCTCTTCTCTTGGATTAAGGAATAGTCTTGCAGCAGTTCCTGTTAGTACTGTAAGAAAATGAATGATTTCAAAGACCTATCTCTAAAGTGATAGTCTCTGAGGTCTAAGTTTTAAAATCTGCCCTACTTGGCATTTGATCCCAACACTGCCCCAGTAGGGAGACTGATGATGGCACTTGGGGGTTGAAGGTAGAGGAGAACCTGAACACAGTGGCAGAAGCAACCAAACATTCCTCAGATTTAAAAGTGTCACCTAAGACTTTGGAGACTAACATTAGACCATTTTTTTCCCCTTTCTCCCTTTTTCTTCCTTTTTCTCCCCAATACTGTGCATGGAACATAGGGTGTCTAATTTGTTAAGCAAGTGTTCTACTACTGAGATTCACCCCAGCTCCACACTGGGCATTTCTACTAGGCAATCCTTTCCCACTGAAGCTGCACATATTTTGGTAAGAGAAATCATAAGCCTAAGCTTTCAGGAGGACCACACACTGCTGAGGTCAAGAAGCAGCACCAAGCTTTAAGTCACTTGAAGACTAACCAGTTAAACTTAGCAATGCTATAGGCTATGGTAGGTATGGTAGACAGCCTAATGTTGTTTCTGAAATTCTAGGTCCACAGTCCTTCAACCTAAAAATGACACTCCTCAAGGCTATATTGACCCTACATTTATGGAATACAACTTCAGAAGATTCATTTCCCAAAGCTTTGTGTGGTCAGCTAACCCCACTGAGGAAAATGTGGCTTGTGTATGGATGAGGGTTTCAGGTGAACCTGAAACTCTTTGCAGGTGCTTTTTGGGCAGGTCAATAAGGGCATTTCCAAGAAGGATTAACTGAGGGAAGAAGTCCTTCATCCACAGTGGGTGGTCCTTCTGATGATGGGCTATACATAAGGAAGCTGTGAGGGAAAACAAGGCCTCCTGAGCTAAATGCTGGAACATGAATTTTATCAGGCTGTCCTTGCTACTTGCTCATGCATATTCTCTCTTTTGGCTATCCTTTATCAATGTTGGCACTCAATTTCATCACCTTCTAGTGTGTACTGAAGACTGACTGCTCTTTGAGATTTCCCCTAGCCTCTAGCATCCTACTGGGACAGCTGAGGCACCTGCCCTGTGAACTGAGCAGCTACTATGTTCCGTTTCTCTCCAGCCTATGGACAGCTATTGAGAGACTGCCCAGCCCTGAAAGGTGATCCAGGAATACATATTCACTCTATGGGTTCTGTTCCTCTAGGGAACCATGACTAATATTAGGACATAAACAATCCTCACTGGATTTGGAGGTCATTTCTGAGACACTGGAGGGATTTTCAGGGCATTTTCTGCACCCTGCACAGGTACATGCTGTAAGCTCCCACTTGCCCTCTCCTCTTCTGAGGAGCTCAGCCTTGGTGAGCAGCCATTGGATTGGGCCTGTGTATAAATATGTGCTGATCCCAAGTACAGGAAAGTGGGAGGGTGAAAGAAACTGAAGTAAGATCACTTCAAACTGGAAATTGTGAGAGGCTATAAATAAATTAATATAATAATAGTAACAATAATGATGAATCACTGTGGTGCTTGTACCCCAAAGCCCAAGTGTTGGGAAGAGATCTACCACCCCTTCAAACCAGAACTGGCCAGAAGCTACATAATCCTTGTGCTGGGAAGCGTCTGGCCCCTCAGCGTGGCTACCCAGCACAGGAAAAGGCAGCGACTTTCTTAGAGGCAGAGACATATTTTACTTTTCCCTGTATTATGTGTTCTTTAATGTGCAACCTGCAGCTTAAAAGATGGAAAGCAGTGTAAGTAACACCCATAGGGGCAGAAGCTAAGCTACACTGTGAGAGAACAGAACTCTAAGTGACCCAGGTTTTGGAACTGGAAGACAAGGCCTTTCAAATACTAAGCATCACTTCCACTAGTATAAAGGATCCAAGATTAGGAATACAACAGATCATGGTTAAAGCCAAAGCCTGTTCATTGTTCTTTGTGATGGTGTGTTCTTGCACAGTTAACAATTTCATAGTCACTGCAAATAAGTGCCCTATCCCAGGACCACACTTACACTTTCTGTTTAGTTTCTGTTCTGTAGAGCCACCAGGGTCTGGGTATGATGGGGTGCATCAGTGTCCCTGGTGAGCTCAAAGTAGGATCTTGAACTCATTGAGGACCCCTGAGAGAGAGGAGTATATCAGTGGAGTCCCATTGTTGGCACAGAGCTGACATCTTTGCTTTGGAAGGACTGATTGCAATGAGAGATGGCCCTGCATTCCACCCTTCTGAACTAAAAATAGACCCCATAGGGCTGGAGAGATGGCTAAGTGGTTAAGCGCTTGCCTGTGAAGCCTAAGGACCCCGGTTTGAGGCTTGACTCCCCAGGACCCACGTTAGCCAGATGTACAAGGGGCACACATGTCTGGAGTTCCTTTGCAGTGGCTGGAAGCCCTGGCACTCCCATTCTCTGTCTGCCTCTATCTACCTCTTTCTCTCTGTGTCTGTCACTCTTAAATAAAGAAAGAAAGAAAGAAAAAAATTTTTCAAAAGAAAAGAAAAATAGACCCCATAGCTCATGTGTTAGGTGACTGGATAGAGGGAGAGAGTGATGGAAGAGATACTCAAAGCTACAATGAGAGTATAAATTTTACACATTTGACAAAAGCACAGGCTTGTTTGAAGCATACTTTCCTAACTTTGAAATTTGTGGCACCTGAATAACTATTGCCTTTAACATTAATTTGGGTATTTGGACTACAATAGGTTATTATGACATTTATTATTGGTTTGCTTACATATTGCATCCTATTTATAGGTGGTGAAATAGTATTAGTTAATGGTTCCATGCTCTGCACTACAATATCTTTATCCTTCACAAGGTGCAGAGTACCATCAGAAATGAAAATGGATCTAGAGGTTTCATCTGGAGTCTGGAAATGACTTATATCCAGGCTGGTCAAAAATCAGGTTTACCACACTTCAACAGATCACAGTTAGCCCTTGTGACTAGAGTCTGGGGGCAGCCAGGAGGTTATCAACAATGTAACAGTGGATTTTAAGCACTAACCTCTAAACATACACTGCCAGGGAGCTTAAACAAGACAGGTTACAAGGAGGGAGGGATTAGGAGGCTACGGGGAAGAGTTTGGTTTACAAATGTCACTCAGAAGCTCCTCAGTGAGGTAGGAGAGGAGGTACTTTTCCAGATGATAGTGTGCACAGGTGATTGTGGCTGGTTAACAGATAGGGTTGCTCTGGGGAAGGTGAGGGCTGAATTTTCTCTAGGGCTCTAGTAGGTTTTGGAGGTCCCCTTCCACCTTTTATATGGAGTGTTCATTTGCCCAGTGACATTGTTGTTATGATGTAAAGATGCAGCACCTGCTGAGTGAACAGTGATCACTGGGCAGTGATGCATGCCAGGAGCTCATGATGTTCTCATGCAAACGTCCTTTCCTATCACCAGAAGAAATTGAGGCAAAGAGAGATGCAATTTCTACCAATTAAATGACTTACCAACTTTGATATTTGATATTTAGTGTCTACCCTGTGACTTTTATTGGTGACTTCTGGTTTTGGAAACACTGTACTGAAATTTTCCTCCCTGTCAGGTGGCCCAGAGAAACAATTACTAATAAAAGGATGAAATTAGAAGAGCAGCAGGGACAGTATCTCCCAGTGAAGTGATTTTAGGATGCCTGTAATAATCACAGATGTGCCCAGAGTGTTTAAAAGAATGAAGTAATGACCAAGTAGCTAAAAGCTGTCTAAATGCTCTGAGAGGGAGGCTCCCATTATAGTGGCTTCCTAAGTGACATGATCCTAGGCACACCAGAGAAAGCCAGTCCCCCTGACCCCATCACTGTGGTGACAAGCAGGTCTCTGTTCCACAAAATGGCAGAGCCTGTAATTCAAACAGTAGAAAGTGCTTTTGCCTGCTTACAGTCTTGCCCCAAAGTGGGTATCATAAGATGAAGCCCTGGCCTGGCAGCTGAGTTTCACTAATAGAGTCCTGATGAGGTGGGAGGACAAGGGTGAAGGGAAAAGTAAAATGGGGAGGATGTGAGCAGAAGCTCAGACAAATCACACTTGTGATTTCACCTTTTCCCTGCAAATGGATACCTCAAGTTAGAATTCCCCTGAGAAGGATGGTTCCATGGGAGCTTGACTTACCTCAGATCGATGTAACTAGGAGTATGTGACTTGTTTCTTATCATAATTACTTGGCTTTCTTTGCACCAAGGATCTCAATAAACTGTTGAAGGAACGTGACCCATGAGAGTGGTGGTAAGGAAAGTCCACTCCTCCTCGTTACTTCTGTGAAATGGGTCACTTTGCTTTGCCTGGCTGAAACACCCATGTATTTTGTGTTTCCCACTTTGGAAGAGCTCCATTTTCTTCCTTCTGGAGATGATCACATTTCTCTTGTCCTCTGAGAACACAAGTGAATTTCTCCTGGTGCTTGAAAGTAATCTGTTCTTGATGCTGACTCCCCGGCTGATTTCCCATCCCCAAGGTACATGAGAGCTTCAAATTAGTTCACCCATGTGGCCAAAGATTCCCTTCCTTATTTTTTAATCAGGTAATTGATCAGTAGCAGTCATCAGAAAAAAAATGATGCCATAGTCTTAGATAATGGTCAGTGATGTTCATTTTTAGCCTATCATCTCCCACCCAGGACACTGACTGGAAGAGTTAAGCTATATGATGTCTCTCAGGATGGCAACATACTCAGGTCTCCTGGGTGTCCAGGAATTTTCATTTTACCAACCTGGTCAAAGGAAAACTGAACCTGGTAGCTGGACCTTGAAGACAGAGGGTTAAATGGTGCCTTAATGTCCTTATTAATGCTATTTTTAAAATTCTATTTCATGTTCAATCCTACATGTTGTAATGTTCCATCCCCTACACTGGCCCCTGCTCTCTTGGGAGTCCTCCCTCTTGGTGTCGTGATATCCACTGTGGAGCATGAAGGCCTCCGTTAGTCCTTGTGGGATAGCAGGGGGACCATGCCTCAGGGTTTTCAAACTCATTCTGTCTTTCTTACAATCTTTCCATCCCTTTTTCCTCATCAGTCTGTTGGCCACAGTAGGCCTACTGGAGTCTGATTTCGTGTTGAGTCTCTGGATTTTTTTTGATAAGTTTATATTGATCACTGTGGATGTCACCATCTCCCTACATCTGGTTGTCATGCCAGCAGTATTCATATCGCCTTTTCCTCAGCACTTTTTCCTGGGGTAGATGTGGGAAGAGCTGGGGTAGAGGTCTTGTGGTGGGCAGTAAGCAATCCTCTTGTTTCCTTGGTGAATCTTGTCTCATCTCCATTTCAATATCAACCAGCTCAACAAGAAGTACGTACTTTTTGAAATTAATTTAGCTCTATTTAACGTACCCAAAGAATAGAGGAACTGGATTAAACTGCCATGATCTAATAAAAAAGGAGACAAGTCTCATGTAAGAGAGAGGGCATGGGCATGCCACAGCCACTTGCCACTGCAAACAATTTCCAAATGTATGTTCCACTCTGTGCATCTGGCTTTGCAAGTAAGCACCTTTAACTGATGAGCCAAGAAGAAATATTTTTAATCTCTTAACCTACACAAAAGTTTTATGACACAATCTTTAACTATCTGAGCCTTAATCAACTCTATAATTCTGTCTGTAGTATTTTAGTAAAATTGTTCAGTAATGACGTACGTTAAAGTATTAAGACTGATTGTTGGAGGAAAATAGGGGGAAAAAGATTAGATGGACACCTTATTTAGTTTTTAAAAGTGCTAAATCTCATAAAAATATATGTTATATAAAGGTATTCCACCTCTGATGAACTTTAAAAATTATAAAAATTTTCATGTCTTCATATTTAAGCCAAAAATGTTACTACATAATATAGATTTCTTGTTTATTTTAAATTCTGTCAGTAGATCTTTTGTTCATGGTTTACTCTTTGTAGCCTCCTGTGCCTTGTATATGTAAACTCTACTTTTTGTTAATATCAGACTTTTCCAGATGTCAAAATATTAGAATATTATAATTGGGTTTATACAAAGTCCATAATGTTCAGTTATCAGTAAGCATGCATCACTATGCCTGACTAAAACTCTGATTTTATGATGGTTCTTGTCTTATTCAAGCTGCTTTTGCTAAATGATTATCACTGAGGTTATATTTTAAGTCTTATAAAAAGTGACATTATGATTTTTGTTCTTACAAAAACTAAAAAAGCTCCCCATGTCTTAAGAAAATTGTTCAATAACAAAAGGTACTTATTTAAGAAATTGCTTCATGTCTGTCATATTGGGTCTAATATAACTCAACAGTGACCAACTTTTATTTTATTCTTGAGCTACGTATAATCAGTATCAGTAAAAGTTTCATTTAATTAATTGTCTCATTTCTGATATCTTAAATTCATTGCTTATAGAGATATTGATACTTAAGACATGGAAATACAAACAGTGTTAATATAGCTTGTCTAAGCTTCATGTAACAGTCATATTTCTTTAGTTAAGCCTTAAAATTGTTCAATGGTAAAAGGTACTCATTTAAAAAATTGATTTGTGTTTGTCATATTGTGTCTAATGTAATACAACAATGACCAAATTTTATTTTATTTTTGAGTTATGTATAATCACTCTCAGTCAAGGTTTCACTTAATTAATTGTCTCATTTCTGGTATCTTAAGTTCATTCTTATAGAAATTGATACTTGGGCTGGAGAGATGGCTTAGCGGTTAAGCGCTTGCCTGTGAAGCCTAAGGACCCCGGTTCGAGGCTCGGTTCCCCAGGTCCCACGTTAGCCAGATGCACAAGGGGGCGCACGCGTCTGGGGTTCGTTTGCAGAGGCTGGAAGCCCTGGCACGCCCATTCTCTCTCTCTCCCTCTACCTGTCTTTCTCTCTGTGTCTGTCACTCTCAAATAAAAAAAAAAAAAGTTTAAAAAAAAAAGAAATTGATACTTAACACATGTTTCCTGCCCTAAAAAAAAAATTCTTAAATTGCTGTTCTACTTCCACTTTGGGGGACAATTGGTACTTACATTGGTATGCAGAATAGCCAGTTGTTTTCAAACACAGATGCTAAGTTGTTATACTGTCTTGTCTTTTTCCTGGCACATAATTTCTAGATTCAATCAATTGTCTTAAAGTTACTGATAAAATAATTGATAAGAATGTTTTTAGGGCTACTAAGATATTCTGCCTATACTTATAACTGACAGATACTTAAAAGATAGAATGTGTATGCTTTCTATGTCCCAGGTATAGCTTTCACTGTCACCTGACAATTAAACTTAAATATTAATCAGGAAAAAAAAAAAAAGAAGTACGCACTTGACAGGGGACATGACCGTGCAGAGCTTGCAGCTGACTCAGTCTCCAAGACAGGAGCTTCCTCCTACTTCCCCTCAAGTGCCCCTCTACTTTCCAAGCCCTATATTTTGAAAGAAAACTTTATGAGAAAAGACGGAACCAGTATTAGATATAGAGTCAGAAATAATTGAACACAAAAATAAAGCTTAATTTTTTAAAAATGAAGTAATTGAACAGCCAATGGAGAAGCCAGGTTTTTAGATTAATCAGTGATCAGCTACAGCTCATAATACCATTTTGTGTGTGTGTTGGTGTGAGTTAGGCTCAAATAGCTCACCATCATGAGAAATACTTACCATCTCAGGGTGGATTCTGAGTACTTTGGTAGCTGGCCAGAGAAGATGGAGAAGGCCAAAGTGCTTGGATCTTGAATTCCCTCAACTACCCATGTGTTAAAGCATTGGTCTTTGTGTGTGTTGTGGGTATGGAGTCTTGTTACTGAGAGGTAGTGGAGCCCTTAGAATGTAAGAACCCATGGAGTGGAAGTTAGCCTATAAAGGGGATTGTAGGAAGCTGTCCTCTTATAGACTTTAGTTATTGGCATGAGGTGAGCCATTTTGTCTGCCGTGTGAGTCCAACATCTGTCATTCAGAATACCCATCAGAGCCCCAAAGCAGTGGACAACCTGACCTTGGACTTGTTTCTAGAACCATGAGCTTGTCTTCTTAGGCACTTTTCTTTTTATTTATAAATTTAGTGTGTCAGAATGTCCACGTGTGCAAGTGCACACATATGCATGTGTATGCTGAGGCCGGGGTGCCACTAGTGTCATTCCTCAGGAACAGTTTCTTAAAAGGGGCTCTCTTTGGCCCGTAACTCATTGACTAGGATACAGTCTAGCCATGAGCTCCAGGTACTCCTCCTATCACCACCAGCACAGCCTTGGGATTATAAATGTGCCCAGCCATACCTGGCATTTTACATGGGTTATGTGGAGAAAATTTAGGTTCTTGCGCTTGGAAAGCAAGAACTTTACCAACTAAGCTGATTCCCTAATACTGTTTATAAGTCTGTTATCAGCACATATCTAGTATCTAGTGATGATAGTTATTTATTTAATTGTGCTTGTGATGTGTTGAAGAATCATCATCATCCTCTCTCTCTCTCTCTCTCTCTCTCTCTGTGTGTGTGTGTGTGTGTGTGTGTAGAGGACACACCCCTGTGCATGTGTGTGAAGCCAGAGGGGAATGTTGGGTGTCTTCCATGATTGCTATTCTGGGTATTTCCTTGAGATAGTATCTCTCATTAAACCCAGTGTGGCTCTTTTTTTTTTTTTTTCAGAAAAATGCCAAGTATAGTTGTAGAGCAGTGAGCCTCAGTAATTCTCCTGGTTTCACCCTTTAGCACTCGAGTTACAGGCATGTGTGGCCATGCCCAGATTTTTATGTAGTTTGAACTCAGATGTTTGTAGGAAAGCAACTTTACATGCTGAAACATCTCCACAGCCCCCAAATGATAAATTTTATAAAGATATGTTCTCAAACGTTTATTATATTGTTAGAGAGTATTCATCTATGATTCTCCATTTATACTCCTCTACCTCATCAAGTAGCCTCATTTCATCTTTAAACAATGCATTTATTTATTTTGTAGGGGTAGCACACATGCCACAGCATACATTGTAGAGGCCAAAAAAGAACTCCAGGGTGTCTGTGTTCCACTTTCTTTGAGACAGGGTCTTTTGTTGGACATGAATGTTGCAAACAGATGTCTGGTTGCTGGTCCATAAGCTTTGGATTTTCCCATCCCCATCTCCCATTGTGGACTGAATGGGATTACAGATGCATGTACCACTTTATATCCGGCTTTACATGCTTGCTTTGGAATTGAATTTAAGTCAGAAAGCCTTGAAAGTGAATACCATCCACCACTGGGCCTTCGTTCCAGCCATCCCAAACCATCCTACTTCTTTTTCATGTCATATGTATGTATATGTATATCTATGTAATTTTATAAACTTATGTAAAATTCAATATCAATGAATGAGGAAAATCTTGCACTTGTTTTTCTAAGTCTGACTCATTTTCCTTAATGTAATTACTAATTGCATCTATTTTTGGCAAATGACCTAATTTCATGTTTTTCTATGACTAAATAAATCTCCATTTGTGTGTTTGTATGTGATTTTTTTTGTTGTTGTTAACAGACACCTAAACCAGTTCTCTAATTTGTAGCCGTGAACATGGACAGATGTGCAAGTATCTCTCTAGAATTCTAACTGAGATTTTTTTTTTGGTAGTATACTTAGAAGTAGTATAGCTGAGTTATATGGTAGGTCTAGGTTTTCTCAAGGGAGAATCTTTCTTTAGCTCAGGCTGACCTGGAATACGCTACATAGTCTCAAGTAACCTGAAATTCATTATGATCCTCCTACCTCTGCTTCCTGAGTGCTGGGATTAAAAGCATCTGCCACCAGGCCTGCTTTTATTTTTCATTTATAGAGAAGGGTTTTCATTTATAGAGAAGGGGTTTTATGTATCCCAAGGGGGTCTCATACTACATAGTCAAGACCCACTCAACAGTGCTACTTCCTTACTTTTGCTTCTTCACAGCTGATGTGAAAGATGTGAGAATTCTTCCTTCTCTGTCCCTGGCAAGATGAGAGACTTCCCTTGAACCTGTAAGCCAGAAATAGATGCTTTCCACCCATGAGCTGCTTCTGGTTAGGTGCTATGTCCCAGAATGAGAAGGTCCTGCCACAGAGAGCAGGTTTTGAGAACTGGGGTCTTGCTGTGTGTTTAGCCTTTGGGAACTGGTTTGTGGGGGGATATGAAAGGATTTGGAAATTTAGACTATGGAAGCTTTACAAAGCTTTAATCAGAGATTAACAGGCCATTCAGATAAGAGCTTAAATGCTCAAACTACAGAACAAAGTGTAGAATGTGGAGACTTGTAAGGTTTCAGAGAAGAAATGGATGCCAATTCAACTTGGGCTAGGACTGCATTGACATTGTCCCAAGAAGTTGTGCCAAGTTAAATTCAAAGGTGATGTACTAATGCATTTGGCAGAGGAAAATACAGAGCTGTATTATATGAAATATGTAAAGTCTGACATATCAAGAAGTATGGATAGGTTTGTTTTAAGTTTATTCAATTTTTTTATTCATTTGAGAGAGACAGACAGAGAGAGAAAGAGGGAGAGAGAGAGAATGGGCATGCCAGGGCCTCCAGCCACTGCAAACGAACTCCAGATGTGTGCGCCCCCTTGTGCATCTGGCTAACATGGGTCCTAGGGAATAGAGCCTCATACCAGGGTCTTTAGACTTCACAGGGAAGCACTTAACCACTAAGCCATCTCTCCAGCTGATGAATAGATTTTAGAAAAGATCTAGAGATTGTGGCTTTTGAAAGGACTCTTGGCAGAGCTCAGGTGGATGGCTCTTCATCCTCTTCTTGGGAATGGCCTGCTTCCCTTATGACTTCAATTTGCTCCCTGATTGGTTTTGCTCTTCTCATTTCTTGCATGTTTTTTTTCTCTTTGAGCCTTTTGTTCTGTTTGTGCCAGAGGCTCTAGCTTTGATGGGCTTTCTGGATGCAGCTTTCTGAGCTCTGTAGTGGGAATGCTTGTCTGTGATGTCAGGAGCCCTGTCACTGCCTGCAGCACTGCCCACACGACTGCTCCCTCTACCAGGCCCTCTAGATCCTGGCACAGGATTTGGGCCTCAGGAGTTCCATCAACGTGCTCAGAGACTTTCTCATCCTTTTTTCCTGCATTGATCAGTGACAGCTTCAGGATGATGATCTTTTCATGCATCCCATCCACCTGTATTGCTCCTATATATTTGGTGTTGGTTGCTGTGGTACTTTCACACAGATCACAGTCTGCCAAGGGATTGAAGGCCTGGGCAAGGCAAACATCTCCCACCAGAGTGGTGATGTCTGCAGAGCCAATATTAGATTCTAGCCCATCATCAAGTAGCCATTGGCCCTTGAGACTCAAGCTGCTCTCTCCTGAGTTAACATTTGCAGAACCAGGAGTGTTCCCTTGGTTCACAGGCTCAATGGAGGAAATACTGTCACAAGTGTTAGGAATTTTTAAAGGGAGTACTAGAGTGTCATTGTCTTTTGATATATGGTGGTTCTCTAGAGGCTTAGAGAGTTAGATTTTAACCTCATCCAATTTTTTTTCTTTTTGTAAACTTTTGACTGAAAAGCTCCATACATATAAACAATATACCATCCTCATCCAAATTTTTATTCACTTCTTGTTCCTGACTTGGAGATGAAGATAAAGGCAAGAAATTGGAAGGACTTTGAATTAGTCATAATATGGAAATGTCCCTAGACTTATGTGGTGTGTTACTCTGAAGTATTTGGCTGTCAAATTTTAAAAGTTCAGCATTTTATGGCAGACAAAATGTCTGGCAGTGAGCTTAAAATCCTAGAGATGTCCCAATCCCCAGGGAAGCGTCTGTCTCCTAGAAAGTTTTGGTCACTGAAAAGAACACAACTGTGCAGTCAAGTTCCCGCAAAGTGATTTGCTCCCCTCCCTGCAAACCAAACACAACAGTCACCTCCCTGGAGTGGAAAAGCCTTCCAATGCCCATTGAGTACCCTTTAGGAGCACGGACAGGTTTCTGGCTTGGATGACAGGTTGCAGTTCTTATTAAAGGTTATCTGATGTCCTTGTTGCTTGGCTTTCTTAACAGTTCATAGGATTGTTACAAGTTAAATAAAAATGAACTGAGTTAAAAGTATGAATACTTTCAATTTGGGGATTGATATTTGTATGTATATACTTAGCTTAAGGCTTTGATAAGGCCAGCATTCTCATATAGGATACACATGACTCTCCCCCGACCTCAGAAAAATGAGAGCATGTGACACCTTAGCTTACACAATAAAGTATACTTCTTCCATTTGAAACCTATGACTCAAACAATTATAACTGTGGAAACTGGGCCCAGATCCTGAATGCAAGGCCTGAACCTCTACATCAATTAAGGGAATGTTAAGCTGTAGATACAGATAAAGGTTTTCAGTGTCTTCCAGAGAACAGAGCAATAGATCAGAAGAAGTAATTGCAGTGTGGTGGAGCAGGGGAATTGATTTGCTCAAATGAAATCATGACCTCACTATGCTTTTAGGGATGTCCTAGATTCAGCATGGATGACCATTACAGTAACCGGCATCCCTCCAACCCCCCATATAGCATTGCACAATGGGGAGGGTGGAGTGAGACCAGGGTTAACATGACAGGACGCATAGTCTATCTGATTTGACTGTCCTTATGAACATTCGTATTCCTTTCTTTCTGTTGGTATTCAGCTTCATAGTTTGATTCTGGAATACACTGAGCAGGCACAGCACAGTAGAATTCAGCATGGGTACTCTGGTGGGGTGTTTGTAGGGTGAATCTCTTTCAGCACCATCATGATTTTTCAATGAGGGGCAGAGGCCACCCCTCCTGCATGTGGTCCAGAACCATAGGGTTACAGGCAAAGGCTAAGTTCCCCATAGAGCAGAGGGCCAGGGTGTTTGCATTATAGTAATAGACACAGCTGTGTTCCTGGTAGAAAAGAGACAGGCAAGGTCCTTGATGAAAAGTTGTCCCCTGAACAAGGCTGGCAGGCAGTGTTGGGTTCAAAGTGATGACGGCATTGGCATGTGAATGTTCACTACACTGGACTTTCCTTGACATGGAGGAATCTGATGTGTTCTGGTTAATGGTCATAACAGTGATGTCCCCAAGTAAATGACCTTCTCTCAGCACTTCTTATGAGTTGCCACTCAAAAGCACCTGAAGGGGAGGCAGCTAATGTAGTGATGTGGCTCTGGCCTGGAAGCCCCGACCACCTGGTTGAGCCAGGGTGTTGGTAAAGATAGGCAATTCCTGGGGACAGCTGTTGAGTGGCACCAGTGCCAGATGGCAGGAGCCATGCTGAGCTGACTGGAGCAGAGTCTCTGGAAAAGGGGCACACACTTCCTGCTAGGAAAGATGCATTGCTCACCACAGGAACAGAGAGCTGCTCATCATTGAATGTTTCTGATAAAGACAGATTACGATAGTTTTCTGTGGGAAGCAAGAGGACAATGAGAAAATGGATGAGACTAAGAAATCCTTGTGTTCTCTGCTGAATAGCATAACTTCATAATTGTTCAAAGAAGAGGCCTCTAAGACCAGCATTCCCTGATATTTTCAAGCCCTGATGGTTTACGATGGTGGAAAGTGCTGGAGCAGCTGCATGCTCTGATGCCTATTCTCCCAACTTGGGCCCAGCAGACCCAAGCAGTCTGCTTCATGTACCATCCCCTAGGCTAGAAGCAGCCCTCTCCCTGCTCTGCTCTCCCTTGAGCCTGCACCTGCATGGTTATTGACTGCTGTCGGTGTTCTAACTGAAGGTGCTGAGAAGTCTGAGTTCCTTAGAGAGCTCTAACATCATCATTTTATGAGGGAAGACAGTGAAGGTCACATGATGATAAGGATGTTTTTGAGTTCTACCCTCACGTTCATATCAGTACCAGGTTGCTGATCCTAATTCCCCTGCTAGGACTCAGATCAAAGGCCTGAATTGGAAAAATATTATTATGCCATTGTTGCTGTTTTGAGACATGGTCTCGTTGTGTAGTCCAGGCTGACCCCACCTCCTGAAAATCCTTCAGCCCTACCCTCCTAATGGCTGGGATTGTCAGCACAAGCCACAACCCCAGGTCGAAAGAGAAATTTTCATTTGGTTGTGTTTATTTTGTCATTCACTAGACAACAGTGCAGCTGTTGTCATTGTCTTTTTCACCTCTTATTTGTCTGTAGGTTCTTTGTCACTTCCTAGAGTTCACTTATAGCACAGGGTAGGTGGCAAGTGGGGAGGTCTCCTCTAACTTCTTCAGACTGGCTTCTGGTCCTAGTTCTAAATGGCTCCCTGAGAGTTTCTCATAGAATGCTGTTTGGAAGAAAATATTACTTAACTTTCCTGAGTTTCAGGTTACTCATTGGCATAATGTAGTTATGACAGTGATAATTCATCTGCAAACAAAAAGAGCCATTAACCATATAAGTGTATGCAGGAACATATAGCAAGTTCTACAAAGGTAGAGAAAAATGAAAACTATCTCGGAACCAAAAGGAATATGTAATTATGGATGTAAGTTGGGGCACAAAGCAAGTATCAACAAATAGTAGACTTAAAACACACTCACCAAGGCTCAGGATATATTGCAGAAGAGAGGGAAGAAAGAATGTAACAGTCACAGAGTAGGAGGGAATATCATGATTTATTGCCCCCCTACAATGAATGACTATTGCTGTCATAAGACATAACCCACAACTCCATAGTGAATATCAGCAATCTCACTAAGGAGGGCCCTCAGTGAAATAAGAGTAGGGAAATAATGGAACCAACACATGATGTTTCCATACAATGTTTCTACTTAATAAAAAAATTAAAATGTAAATCAGAAATTTTAAAAAGAGGACCGGAAAGATGGCTTAGCAGTTTAAGGCACATGCCTGCAAAACCAAAGGACCCAGGTTTGATTCCCCAGTACCCAGGTAACCCAGATGCACAAGGTGGCACATGTGTCTGGAGTTCGTTGGATGGCTGGAGGCCCTGGCATGCCAGTTCTCTCTACTTGCTTCCTCTCAAATAAATACATAATAAAATATTTTTATTAGAGAGTGAACTGGCACATCAGGGCCTTAGCCACTGACAATGAACTCCAGACACGTGTGCTACTTGTGCACATGTGCCATCTGTGCAGGTGCATCCTGTTTTGTATCTGGCTTACATGGGTTCTGGGGAGTCAAACCTAGGTCCTTAGTCTTTGCAGGCAAGTACCTTAACTACTAAGTCATCTCTCTAGCCCAAATAAAATATTTTTAAAAAATACAGTCACCTTCCTCATAAATGATTTTCTGTTACCATATGTGGTGGTTTGATTCAGGTGTACCCCATAAACTTAGGTGTTCTGAATGCTAGGTTCCCAGTTGATGGAGATTTGGGAACTACATCTCCAGGAGGGAGTGTATTTTGGGGGGTGGGGTTACAGGTATTATAGTCAGTTTCCCCTTGCCAGTGTTTGGCACACGATCCTGTTGCTATTGTCCACCATATGTTGTCCAGGGGGTGATTTCCACCCTCTGCTCATACCATCATTTTCCCCTGCCATGGTGGAGTTTCCCCTCAATCCTCTAAGCCAAAATGAACTTCTTTTTCCCACAAGCTGCTCTTGATTGAGTGATTTCTACCAGCAATGTGAACCTGACTGCAACAGTAAAGTTGTACCAATGAGTGGGATTGCTGCTAAACACGTGACTGTGTGGCTTTGGCTTTTTGGGGCTGATTTTCAAGAGGAATGTGGAAGGATTTGAAACCTTGGCCTAACAGATGCCTTGAAGCACTGTAAGTACAGCTTGATGGACTCTTCTGATCAGAGTTGAAAGACCAGAATGCAATAAGGACTGATGGACTATGAACTTTAGCTTATGAGGGTGAGAAAGAGCTTTGCATGAACTGGTCTAGCAGTTTGTGTGAGAAGCTTGATGTTACGTCCGTGTCCTGAGAAGTTGTGCAGGGTTGCTTTGCATAGAAATGGACTGTTGTGGGCAGAGGGATACTACACAAAAAGAAAATTTTGGGGGTGAACTGTTGCCCGTCCAGCTGCAATTGAGAGATTACAACCTTTGTGATTGGGCTAGCTAACCTGCACTGGGCAACAGGAAGAATGTACATTTTTTTGGTGGGGCCTAAGTGCTCAAGAAGTGTCCTTTTCTTCAAAGTCTGCTTTATTCCCCCCCTGATTAACAAATTGGCACCCTACTTGGTATTGCGGAGCATAATAATGCAGGAAAGAGAGGGTCATGTTGCCCACATGGAGACCCGATGGAGACAAGAGGACGGACCATGGATTGCAGTGGAGACCCAGTGGAGATGGCCGCTGAGAAAAGCTGCCAGCCCTGATGAAGTTTTCCAGGACTGTGAGTAGCCTAGCTGGAGGGGTGTAATCGGCACTAAATAGACTTGTTACTGGTTAGAATTAGCAAACTTGAAGGTTTGTCACTGGATAGGTTTGTTGGACTTGAAGCTACAGAGTTGGATGTTTGCCCTGGTTGTTTTAAATCTCATATTGGCTGAATATTTCTTTGCTATGCCCAATGCCATCTTTTGCATTGTTAATGTTTATTCTGTGCCTTTATGGTTTTGGGGGGGGGGTTGGTATTATGGCTCATTTAAAAGACCTTGGATGATGAGAATGTACAAACATCATTGGAATTGAAAAAAACTATGGGGACTTCTAAAGATGCACTGAGTGCATTGCATTTTACATCATGGATAGTTATCAGTTTATGGGGGCCAGGGGCAGAATGTGGCAGCTTGATTCAGTTGTCCCCCATAAACTTAGATGTTTTGAATGCTAGATTTCCAGCTGATAGAGATTTGAGAATGAATTTTGGGGGGACGGGCTTATGGGTGTTATAGCCAGTTTTCCCTTGCCAGTGTTTGGCACACTCTCCTGTTGCTATTGTCCACCTTATGTTGGCCAGGGGTAACATCCACCCTCTGCTCATGATATCATTATCCCTTGCCATTGTGGAGCCTCCCCTTGAGCCTGCAAGCCAAAATAAACCTCTTTTTTTCCCCACAAGCTGCTCTTGGTTGGGTGATTTCTACCAGCAATGTGAACCTGACTGCAACACCATACATGCAATATTTTGAGAGTGAATATTGTAAACTTTAGTGAATGTATGTTAATGAAAAGGGGCTCCCAAAACAAGATTCTTTTGAATTAGAAGGGTGTTTTTTTTTTCCCTTTCAGTCAGGCACAATGATATGTTTGTTGAATTCCAGTTCTTGGTATGCTGATTCAAGATGAGAGCGATGACTTGAGGCCACCATGCTGTATTGAGTGAATTCCAGGCCATCCTGGAATTTTTTTTTTAATGTAGGGTATTGCACTAGCCCAGGCTGACCAGGAATTCTCTATGTAGTCTCAGGGTGGCCTCTATCTTATGGCAATCCTACTACCTTAGCTTCCCAAATTCTAGGATTAAAGGCTTGTGCCACCACACCAAGCTAAAATATACACACACACGAGTGCATGTGTGTGTCTGTGTGTATGTATGTGAGTAAGTAAATATGCATGTATTTTATCCAGGGTCCTGTTATGTTGCTTAGGCTAGCTTTAGACTTGCAAATCACCTATATCATTACCCCAAACATCTTTGGTTCATGGGAACACCTTCACACATAGCTTGACTTTGAACAAATACCTGACCAGTGCACATAACCACCAAACAATATTAGGGTAACACTCAGAAAAATGCACTGAATGTGAACATATGGGTACCTGTGAAATTTTCACTCTCAAAATCTAGTTTGTCAACCCAGTCTACTCTACATTAAGAGAAGCTGTCATCCAAAAGCCTTATTAAACCATTATCATTATAAGTTAACATTACAAGATATTTTTAAGTTTGTCTTTCTTTTTTCTTTCTTTCTTTCTTTTTTTTTTTTCTGGCTGGGGTTTTAACTCGCCATCTGCATGTGTTAAGCTTGCACTCTGCCTCTGAGTTCCACCATAGCTAGGTCAAAATACTTCTATGAAGGACTATACACACTTGTTTTAGGTAAGTGTGGAATGAGAGATGTGGCACTTGACTTTTCCTTTTCATTCCTGGGGAGCCTCTCTTATGTCTGAAAAGAATTACTGACTTTGACTGAGCATCTTCTCTGTAAGTATGTGTTCTGTCTTAGGAAGAAAACTGTTGCAAAGACAAAAAAGCAGCCTTCCTTGAAAGCTACTTCTGCTGTAAAATAGGAACCATTCTTTCTTATTTTACATATTTTTATTTACTTGAGAGATAGACAGATAGGCAGGAGGAGAGAGAGGCAGAGTATGGGCGCATCAGGGCCATTTCCCACTGCAAATGAACTCCCGATGCATGTACCTTCTGACTTTATGTGGATACTAGGGAATTGAACACAGACCAGTAGGCTTTGCAAGCAAGTGCCTTTAATTGCTAAGCTATCTCCCCATTTATAAAACATCATTCTTAACAATATCTATAAAGTTTACAAAATATAATTAGAGAGATAGCTTAGTGGTTAAGGCAATTGCCTGTGAAGCCTAAGGACTCAGGTTCTACTCCCCAGATCCCATGTAAGCCAGATGCACAAGATCACACCTGCACACAAGGTGGAAAATGTGTCTGGAGTTCTGTTGCAGCGGCTAGAGGCACTGGCTCATCAGTTCTCTCTCTCTCTCTCTCTCTCTCTCTTTCTCTTTCTCTCTCTCTCTCTCTCTCTCTCGGTATGATATTAAAAATATGAGAATTAAAAAAAAATATAACACTGACTATTCTGTTTTCTAGCCCTGCTTATAACCCCTCTTATTAGCACATTTGTAGGAAGAACCAAACTGGGTCTCATACTGCAGCCCAGGTTAACATAGAGTCCATGTTACATAGTCTATTTTGGTCTTGAACTTGGGGAGGTCCTACTGCCATTCAATCCTGTAGACATGAGCCACTACACTAGGTAAGAATGAGTTCTTAATTATTTACTTAATTTTATTTTTATTTGTTTTTTTAATTTAATTTATTATTTTTCTTTTCAGCAAATACAGGCAGTTTGGTGCCATTGTTTAGGCTCATCCATGATCTACACCCTCCCAGTGGACCCTCCTTGTTGATGTAAATGGGTCATGCATTGTGGAGTTAGCCCACAGTTATTGGTATGATAAATGTCTCTGCATATCATGACCCAACATGTGACTCTGACATTCTTTCTGCCCCCTCTTCTGCAAAATTTCCCTGAGCCATGTTGGGCTCATTTTTGGTCTGCTTCAGTGCTGAGGTGTTGGGGGTCTCTGAGGCTCTGGCTCTGATTTGGTAGGAGTTGATTTTTCTCTGTGTTGGTCTCCTTCCCCTTTGTGCTGGTATCCGGTTCATCAGGAAAACATCACCACCCTTGGTTGTTTATTTGAGAGAGGGAACGTGGCAGAATCAGAGAGAGAGAGAGAGAGAGAGAGAGAGAGAGAGAGAGAATGGGCAGGACAGGGCTTTCAGCCACTGTGAATGAACTCCAGACCCATGTGCCACCTTGTGCATCTGGCTTATGTGGGTCCTGGGGAATCTAACTGAGGTCCTTTAGCTTTGCAGGCAAGCACCTTAACTGCTAGGTCATCTCTCCAGCCCAAGTTCTTAATTATTTTGTAAAATGTCCTTATTCAGAACAGCCAGACACCATCTGTATTCACAGAGTCATGGAGGAAACCACACCACCAAAGGCTTCTCCTCAGAAAATCTTAAGAACCCTGTTCCAGCCTTATTGGTCTTCATATTCAAGTAGTCTAAGAAGTTGATAAATCTAATGTCCTCTGTCCTGCCAGGAGCACAGTTCAGTCTGTGGCCTTTGTGTGGGTTTGGAATCTTAGGCTGCTTTCAACATTCCATCCCAAGTGCCTGTTTGTTTCCTGGGAACATCTCCTGCCCTCCAATTCTTCCATGCTTGTCTCTCCTTCCTCATTTCTGTTTCCTTTACCATCCATTCCTGTGGCCTGTGCTTCACAGAACAGTGCAAATCTTTCTTCTTTAGTACCCGAGTTACTAGAGGCCTGCCTTTCTCCGCTTTCCCTCTGTTTCTTTTCATCCAGTTAAGACATAAAACTCCAAAACCTATAAACACTACTTTTTTTGTTCTTTGTGTTAATTTTTTGAGAGTTTCCCATGAAACTGAGGCTGGTCTCAAACCAAGTATGTAGTTGAGGCTAGACTTGAACTCCTTATTCCCCTTCTTCCATCTCTCAAAGCTGGAATTATAATCATTTTCCAACATACTTGCTGTGAATGCTTCCTTTTAAACATCACCACATTTGAAACAGTCAGTGGAAATATCAGTGACGGCAGGCTGTTACAGAGTAAACATGTAGGTATATCATGCTAGCTTTCCATACACCCAGTCATTTGGTCTGTTTCTGTTGACACAAACACTCAAGAATTCTGAGTTCATTCTCTGTACCCATGACCCTTTTAACCATGAATACTACAAAGAGCCCAGAGTCACCTCAAGCTGTTATAGTCATGGGCCAGGTGAAGACACATGCTGTGAGAGAGAAAATTTTGTGTCCACAGTCACAAACCCAATGAACACTGAAGCCTAAACTGAAGTTAGGATCCGGATACCTAGTTCAGTACTTTGCCCTGCCATTTCAGACTGACTGTACTTAATTTAGGGGGACATTTAATAAAAAATAAACTGAACAAGTATTTTTTCTTGCCTGAAATGGTAAGAGAACTCATTACATCACTCCTAGATACAAGGGATTTGGATACACTACTTGAACTTTTCTGAGTACCTGAAGTCATCGGTGGGTGTTTCCAGTATGAAGGACAGTGTTGACTGCTCTCTGGGGTGCTTGTTTACAGACAGCTCCATGGAAACCTGAACACTCTACCCAGTGCTCATAGTTTCGAGGAAGAATGATATCATAAACAGGTAATAGCCAATAGGAAGGTCAGTGTCACAGCTCAAAAAGAGGATTAAGTGGAAAATCAGTAGAGTTATGGCTGCCCAAGGTGCCTGAGACCTTGGCAAGTGAATGTCCACAGGACAGACATGACAGTCCTCCTTTTTCCTGGCTCTTAGTTTAGGGAGAAGACCTCCATGTTTCTGATGTGTTGATGAGAAAACTGTGTATGTCTCTCATGAGATTTTCACATTGCACTGGCTCATCTCTGCTGTGTGTTAGAGGTACAGCTCTCCTTGGGGAGGAAGGAAGGAGACTCTAGGTTGAGAAATTACGGTTGTTCTGAAACCATCTCATTGACCTGAATGGAGAAGTGATTGCAGCTCTGAAGGAGAGAGGACAAATGAAAGATAACTTTTCCTTACTGGTTTAAAAAGCATGGTGAAAGTCATAGCCTGCACCTTGCAAGAGTGATAAGGTCTTTTATTTTCTTCTCCGTGACTTCTTCCTTCTTTGGGCTGCTGGCTTGCATTGATTTGAATACACCTTTCTCTTCTGCTCATCTGTTCTCCATTCACTGTGGGAAATGGGTTTGCATTTATACCTCCTGGATGCTACTTCCTGAAGCAGAGGTCTTCATTGCAGTGTCCAGGTGCTTTAGGCATGGGTACTGAGATCACAGTCAACAATAGATGGGCAGGAGATGCAGCTGACAGCAAGCTTTCCTCTCTCACAGTGCGGTTGTGAATCTTTTGCCCATCTTCTGCTATGACCAGGATGAGTTCTTTCCCTACTCCTCCTTCCTGTTCCTTTTCTTCTGTTTTGTTTTTGAGATAAAGTCTTAATCTGTAGCACGTTTTGTCTTGGAATTCACCTTTTATCCACTATTAGCCTTGAACTCAGGCGCCATCTCCCTTGTCAGCATTCCAAATGCCAGGATTGCAGGTTGAAACCCGGCACCTGTCTGCTTTTGCTCTTTGTGCACAAGGGAAATCAGTGTGACAATTACCTTTGCATCCTCCCCCTTGTAACAGCCTCTGTCGATTCTTGGGCTTCTCACATTATTTGCCATGCTTGGGTGCAAGCCAGGCAAAATGGAGAGGAGACAAGTGGTTAGGTATCAGCAAAATCCTTACTGGAGCAGTGTGTGGGTACATGTAGATGTTTTGAGTTTGTGTTGAGAAAACCAATCAGCAAAAATGTGTGTCTTAATTTTGTATTAACAGAATAATGCCATATTTCTTGTTTAGCTAAATAGTCCTCAAACTGCTGTGAATGTTGCATTCTCAAGGTAAATATAAGTGTGACTTTCTTCATTATGTTCTATGCTATTTCTCTCATATGTGTGACTCATTAGTATGTCTGTGGACTATAAATTACTTTATAAGGTTCATATCTGTATTTGTTTATAATTAATATTTTAGCTGCTTTATGAAGGCAGTAATAAAGATAATAATGTTTAGTTTTCTGTTCTTGGAAATCAACAATCAAGAGCTGGGCAAATGGCTCAGTGGTTGAAGGTGCTTGCTTGCACAGGCTGCAGGGACTGGTTCCAATCAATCCCCAGTACTCAAATAAAGCCAGATGCGTAAAGTAGAACATGTATCTGGAGTTTGTTTGGGTGGTAGAAGGCCCTGGTGCACCCACTCATTCTCCCCACTTTTGTTAAATAAATAAACAAATAAATAAAATATTCTTTTAAAAATCCACAATCAGACTTGAGAGATGGCTTAGCAGTTAAGGCACTTTTGTGCAAAGCCTAAGGACTAAGATTTGATTCCCCAGTACCCACATAAGTGAGATGCACAAGGTGGCACATGTGTCTGTAGTTTGTTTATAGTGGCTAGAGGCCCTTGAGGGTTTTTCTTTTTTAATCTGTTTATTTATTAGAGATGGACATATTTTGTATGTAAACATCACATGTTTGTACCATCCTTTCCCTTCTCCTTGCCTCTTTTCTGAAGAGGCCTTTTTTGTTGGTAATGCAGGTCAGCATCGTGGGGACTGTGGGTGTTCCATTATTGGAGTAGGAGAGGCAATGTCTCTGTGCAAATTGTCCCAGCTTGTGGCTCTAATAATCATTCCTCCCCCTCTTCTGAAAAATTACTTGAGCCATGCTGAGAGCATTTTAATTCTACTTCAGTAATGGGCACTTAGGAGCCTCTGGATATCTGGTTTGGTTTTGAGAGTCCTTAGTACCTATCTCCATCACTCTTGTGCTGATATCAGATTCACTAAGAAAGTAGCACTCTTTTCATTTCCCCCATTCCTCTGTGGTTTCAGCTTTGGCCAGGGTGGAGCACACTGGGTGGTTTATCTCATCAGGTCTGCCAAGGTGGAGAGCACTGGGTTGTTTATCTACTCAGGTTCAACTCCCTCTGAAAAAGGGAAGCAGATTCTCCAACAGAAAATGAAATCAGCACAGGTTAAATGGAACAACCATTATTAATTTTGAGAGAATTATAAGGGTATAGGCCCTCTTGTAGTCTAAGGCTAGTGGGAACTTGACAATGAAAAGCAGAATCATTATCAGGATATGACTCTGACTTGTTTCCCAGTTCCAGATATAGTTTCCTTTCCACTAAGCACATCAGTTAGCCAATCCCAGAGCATTTGTTTACCCACCTTGACTGTGTGCCACTATTGCCCTTGTATGAGGATCACATCAAATTGTTTGCTTCTGAGTTGCTTAGACTTTGAGTTGCTTGGACAGATGTTGTCCACTTCCCCAGTGGTAGCTCAGGTAGTGCCTTCCAGCATTACATGAGCTAATTTTATGGGGACTGGCTCTCCTCCAGATTCCGACCAGGTCTCTCCTTGGTCCATGCCAACAGCATTTGGTGTCTTCAGCAGCAGGGTCTTACCATTAACCTCTGGTGAGTAATCAAGTACTCTGACAGAAGTCTATTTGTTTGTTTTGGGTGGTCTAGTAGGTCTCTCTGATAAACAGCTGATTGTGAATGTAGATCAAATCCTGGTACAAGGAATTATAGGCCATAGCCAAAGATAAACAAAAAATAAAAGGAGAAGAAAAAAAAACAGGTGAAATTTGAGGTTAGGTTTCATCTTGCCTTCTCTAGGACACTTGAATTCAGGAACTCCCCTTAAACTCCTCTTGAGGGTTCCAACTATTAGTCAACCTTCAAGGGTATAGAATTCTATGGTACCAGTTCAATTTGGGCTCAATTTTGTGTTCCCTCTACCCTTCCTCCAGCCCTGCCCTCCCTATTGTCCAAGCCTGGAGATGCTATTCAGGAATGTCAGCAACTTGGAATGATCACTTAGATTTTTTATTTTTGTTTTTGTTTTTCAAGGTGGGGTCTCACTGTAGTCCAGGCTAAATTGGCTCCAGAATTAGTCCAGAATTGGCTCTGTAGTCTCAGGTTGGCCTTGAACTCATGGGTATTCCCCTACCTCTGCCTCCTGAGTGCTGGGATGCTTCACCATGTCCAGATCCCTTTAGGTTTGTATAACGGACTTAGTTTTGAGAGGTAGGTTCTCACTCTAGCCCAGGCTGACCTGGAATTTGCTTTGTGGTCTCCGGGTAGCCTTGAATTCATGGTTATCCTCCTACCTCAGCTTCCTGAGTGCTGGGATTCAAGGCGTGCACCACCACAGCTGGCAAATCATTTAACATTTTGTTTTAGTTTTGGGGGAGAGAGGGAGCTTTTTAAACTTTTGTTATTAGTTATGTACATATTGTTTATACAGCCATAATGTTACCATCTATAGACTTCTCCCTGTTGTTCCCTCCCACTGTGGATTGTAGGTGTTGCATTGTGAGGGTGGCCTTCAGTTATGGGGGAGAGGCAATGTCTCTAATAATTATTCCGCCCCCTCTTCCATAAATATTCCTGAGCAAGCAGTTTCTGCCTAGGAAATTCTTCTTTCCAATTTATCCAGCAGAAACAGAATTCCATCGTCCTGTCAGAAAAGAATATGGAAGTACTAAGGCCATTTAATGCCTTGAAAGAAAAGGAGAAGGAGGCCTTGTTCAGGTCCTCCTGTTACCCACAATGATGGTTTGGACAAAAAAGTCTCACAGTTATATAACCTGTTTAATGGTTAAGGCGCTTGCCTGTGAAGCTTCAGGACCCATGTTTGACTCTCCAGATCCCATGTAAGCCAGGCACACAAGATGACACAAGTGCAAAGCTCACATATACAACCAAGATGGCACATGCATATGCAGTCCAACCGCAGTGGCTGGAGGCCTTGGTGTGTTAATTCATATTCACTCTCTCTCCTCTCTCATAAAATGAAAGAAAGGAAGGAAGGAAAAGGGGAAGGAAGGGAGAAGGGAGGGAGGGGTAGGAAAGATGTCTCCCATATGCTCATATATTTGAACACTTAATACCCAATTGGTGGTACTGCTGGACACAGTTACAAAACCTTTTAGAAACCCAAAGGAAGCAGGTCATGAGGATAGCCTGAGACATTATAACTCAGCTCCACTTACTATTTTCTCTAAATCTTCCCTGCTGGTGTGAGGATGTGACACCTGTTCTCTACTCCTGCCATGGCAGACTTCCTAAAACTACAAGCTGAAAATTAAACTCTTTATTTCCCTAAGTTGCTTCTGGTTAGATATTTTGTCTGAGCAATGAAAAAGTATTCAATACATCTAAGCTCATGCCACCCTTAGGCTTCACTTCACTCTCCAGAGCTGTGCAGAACGTGGCACACACATTGTGTGTAGGTAGATGCAGAACTGGTCTGTGGGCTGGTGGAATGGGCAAAAACATTCCACTGGTGAGTCTTGCCAACCCATCAGCAGGATCTGCTAGGAGGGCATGCAAGTGAAGCCCTGATTCTGTTGAACGTGCCATGGTCATGCATGGGTGTTCCAGCACTCTGTGGGGTCCTAACATGTCTTTTAGAAAGGGATTCTTGGCTAGAAAAGTTAGGGACCTAAGCTGAATGCCCTAGATGGAGGCCCTTGGTGCACTGATATTCGACTCAATGAGACATAAGAGTTGCCCCATAGGTTGGGCTTGAATTTGAACATTCATTTAGAGTGGAGAGGGGTCTTTCTAGAACAGCTCCTACTCACTGTTTCCCTTCACCTGACTTTGCCATCCACCTCTTCCAGCTACACTGAGCATCACTATGACAACAGCAGATGGCCACCCCTCCACTATCAAGAATTCTCCCTCTCTGAGCATCTCACGGCCAGAGTGCTATGCATATCTGAGTCTTCAGGGGCTCCTGCAGTAAAAAACAAAGAAGGACATAGGAAATATCCTTGCCAAGGTCAAGGTGAGGTACCACCCATCACCAGAGGTCACCCAGAAGCTGAGGCCAGTGCCAAGGGCAGATCAGGAAGTTCTGGAAGCTGGCCCTGGACTCCTTCATGATATTCCCACCTCCCCCACTCCAAGCCAGGCTGGTAACAAAAACCATGTTCTGTAGTGTTCAGAGGTAAAGGCAGCCAGGGCTGGGAGCATGGTTTGCAGAAGGGTTGAGATTGGTGCACTGAGACTTAAAATTATAAATTCTAATCTGACATATGAAAATCAAGGGACCTTTATGTAAAAGCATAGATTCTGCAAGGGCCCAAGCATCAGTAATCCTGCTCACACTTTCCCATAGAGACTCGCTGCCCTTCTTAGCAGGACTCTCCATGTCCTTGCTCCCTCCTGACCCATAGCTAAGGCCCAGGGAAGCTGCCAGCCACCATCCTTGCCCCTGTGCAATGGGTCCTTCAACAGCCTCTTTCATTCATTTCCAGCCCACATTTTCTGCCCCTTGTTGGTGTCTGAGTCTACAGCCAATGAGCCAGCCTTAATGGAGGACCCAGGGATGGGGCTTCCATCCCACTGGGTCACCATGCAGCATAAAATGGATGGGCCCCTGGCTGGATGTGGAATGACCTTCCTGGTGGACCCAGCTCTTGGCTCTCCCCAGGATGCTGTAGGGTCCAGCTTGCTGCTGAGTGGCAAAATTGCCCATGCTGGCATTTAGTTAAAGCAATGGATATTCATACAAAGGGAGTCAGCAAGGAACAATTGAACACTGAAGGGTTTTAGGTAGAATTCATTCATTTTTACCATTAAATCAATGTGCATTGGCAAATGGGGCAAAAACTACGTGCAACTAACTAATATTGCCACGTTTTAAAGGAAATGGAGACCTTTACAGAGAAGTCCAGTGTGGGACTTGGAGCCATGGACACCAGGTGAGATGTCCTGTGATATGTCCTGTGCTTGTGGCACCTGCTGACCTGTCTTATAGCCAGGCCCATGGAACCTCCTGCTTTGGCTAATTCCTCTTTACTAGCTGCCCTGCAGAGCCAGATCTTGGTTTGCAGAGACACTGTACACCTTGAGTCTGCTGGAATGACACCTAGATAGTGGCTTGTGTCTAGACAGTGCAAGGAGAAAAGAGCCTAGGTGTTCCTTGGCTGTGCTAGTCACTTTTTCCTACTGTGGTAAGATACCTGAGCAAATCAACTTTTAGGAGGAGGATTATTTTGGCTTATGGTTTCAGTTCATGACCTGCTGTCCCACTGCATGGGGGTAATGGTGAGGGGGGAAACATCATGGTGAAAGGGTGTGGTAGAGGAAAGCTGCTTACCTCCTGGTAGCCAGAAAGCCGAGAGGTTGGGTGGGGAAAACACAGGCCAGGAGTCAGAGCAAGATATGTCCTTTGAAGCCACGCTTCCAGTGACCCACTTCCTCCAACCAGACTACTCCTAACAGACCTTGCAACTAGGAATTCAACAGCACATTAGTTGACTCATTAGCACCTTCATGGTGCAATCACCCCTCAGTGGTGCCTCTATAGGGGGACTATGACAGTCTTTGTTGTGGGATGCTTTGTATCCAAACACTAACATGGGAGAGCTAGGTAGAGATAGTGTTGTCCTCTGGGCTGAGTCATTTCCCCTGCCACAGCCTGCAGGTGTCAGCAGCCTCCTGAACATCTTCCTCCCTTTATTACCACTAGTGCCCACCCTACTCCTTGCATGTGCATGTACCCGCAGAATGTGCCTTGAAATGCAGAGCTTGGACAGGTCCCTCTCTATACACAGAGGGAAGAGCCACTTCCTCAGTGCCACCATTAGAGCCTCTCTGCTATCCTTCCCACTAAACAACCTCTCCATCACTGCGTTTTCCCACTCCACCTACCAGCCACACGCTCTGTCCCTGCCAGCACCTGAGCTGAGCCTGCAGAATGACTAACCTCTTTTCTGCTTGTCTAGGTCTGACCAATCTCTTAGGTCTTCACTGGGAGCCAGGAAACCAGCTCTGAGCACTAAGGCACAGAAGACCTGATACCAATATCCATGTGGCCCTTACTAGGTCATCCGGGCTGGCCTGGAACATGTTATTCTCATGCCTCAGCCTTCCAAATGCTGGAATCACAGGTGTATGCTACCACACCCCACTAGGTGTTACTCTTTTATCCCAATTTTACAAATGAGGAAACAGATCCAAGAAGGTGAAGCAACTTGCCAAATGCCTTATGTTGCCAGACAAAACACAGGATTCACAGTTAAATTTGAGAGACAATGGATAGATTTTAGTACCAGCATCTCCCAAACATCTCATGGGCCTTATATTAAGGTTAGTTATTTATCTGAACTACAAGCTCAATGAGACATCCTGTTTTTATTTGCTAAATCTGACAGACAAGGGACACCCTAAAATCATGCTTACTGGCTTCTGTCCACATAAGGGACAGCTGCCACCACTAATGCCCCTCCTAGGAACAAAGAGGAGGAAGTCACCGTCCTCATGTCCACCCCAGGTTTATTCCATGCAAGGAAGGAAGAGAGATTTTCCTCATGAATCTTAATATTCATGGTAACTTGTTTTTTATTCGTGCATGCCAACTACACAGATCAATGGGCTTCCTCTGAAATTTTCTGTAGAGTTGAACCCATGGCTCTGCACACGTTACAAGAAGTGCTGTTCCACTGAGCCATTCCCCAGCCCCTCAATAGTAGATTCTAGGCAAGGACTCTACCACTGAGCCAGGCTCCCAACATGTCACTGGTGGATTCTAGACAAGCACTGTACCACTAAGTCATGTTCCAGCCCCTCACTGGTGGATTCTAACAAATGCCCTACCACTGAGCCATAGCCCCAACCACCTCAATGTTGGATTCTAGCCAGTTGTTCTACCACTAGAAGCAGCCCCCCGCCAGCATCCCCAGTTGGAAAGCATCCCCATACCCGCTGTGGTCAAGGTGGCCTGTGAACCCACAACCAGTAACAGTCCTGCCCACAGCAGGCACGGGTACACTTGCAAAGTGGGAATGCTAGTGCTGCCTCTCTCCGTGCAGGGTCCAGTCCTCACATGGACAACCTCTCCCTTGATCTGGATGTAATCACCTTTGGAGCAGCCCTGGGATGCTAATAGGCACCCTAAAGATTCCCAGTGGTGGGAACCATACTCAGTTCCTTGTGAGGATTCGGTCCTATAATCCTCTCAATGGCTTAGGGAGTTGAGACCCAAAGACTTTAAGTGACTTGCCTAAAGTTACATAGCTGACAGAGGGTTATAACCAGTGACTTCCTGGTACTGTTGGCTTAATCCAGGCTCACCAATCTGCTGGGAGCTCCTCTGGAATAGATCTTTACCTGTTGTCGCCTGAGTGCCCCTGCAGAGTGGACACCAATGGCAGCCTGATACAGGATGCTCAAGGTGAGTTCAGGTCCCAGCTTCCTTGCACTCCAGACAGACCTGGCAGTGTGGCCTAGGACATATGATGGTATCTTCCACCAGCAACCCCAGTTCCACTGTCTGCTTCCCAATTACAACCTCCTATATTCTGTCTCAGTGATACCTGGATAATTCTGTTTTTCACCAGGTACTTCTCTTTACAAATTTAATTTAGCTTAAATAGTTAATGCATTTTAATTGCACAGGGAAAATGCTCTGAAATTTGTATATGTCACCCATTAACATATGACTCTTGTAGACTAGACTGTGCCATGAAATACTGCCTTGTGTGTTTTTGGCCCATTAGTCCTTAATGTGAAGTGATTTATCTGCTCACCTGGAGATTAGGTTTTTAATGTCTAAAGAGACATCAACAATATCTTTTCTCTAGACAGTCACCAGTGAGCCTGGGCCATGTTGTGTCCCACAGAGTACCTGGTGTGCAGTCACTGGAGGTGGCTGAAGATCAGCTTCCATGCTTCACCCATCACATTGTCTTATCCAGTGGCCCAAGGACAAGGGCAGATCATGAACCAGGATGGAATTTTGGGCATGTCACCACCTGAGACTTTTCTTTCCCTTGCTTAATTCTTGGACAATATGGCTGGTGTGTGGCATGGGTGCCAGGAACGTTGGCATGCTGGCAGCCCTGACCCGCCCATCTTTACACCCATATCTACTCATGCTTCTGTCTACTCCCAGTCCTCCAGCTGCCCACCCATCCCAACATCTTCCCCTCCCCACACATTCACTGTTTTTCTATCCACTTCTAAACCACTTTTCCTTCCACGCATACCCACTCACATCCACTTATCCTTCCATCCACACCCACATCTGCTTATCCTTCTTCCCACCTAATGTTTATTCTTTTGAGTTGGATTTGAAAGGCTCTTCCCAAAGCATCAGGAGTTGAAGGTTTGGTGCCTGGCTGATGGACCCAATCATTGAGAGGTGAACGGATCCTCAAAACTTTGACCTGATCAATGAATCATTCCACAGATAAATTCATAAACTGACAGAAGTACTGGGAAGTGATGGCAGTTTTTGAAGGTAGGATCTGGTTAGAGGGAGCAGGTGACTATAGTGGTTTACTCTTGGGGGCTGTATCTAGACTCCAGCTCCTTTGTTTTCTCTTGGCTTCCTGCCATGATAATGCTCTGGCTGTGGAGTCAACCATGGACTGAAGCTTCTTTGGAATCTGGGAGCCAAATGAATCTTACTTGCATTGCTAAGTGTTTCCTCACAATGAAGACAAGAGGATACACCCACCGCCCTCCATTCATTCACAAATTTCTCTTTATCTTTTCATCGGCTGCTTGTTTCTTTTCTCATCCTGCTATACTTGTCCTTACAACTGTATACTCATTCCTTTCTCTGTCCATCCATCCACCCATCCATCCATCCACTTGTCACCCAGTCTTTCTTTGACCCATGCACCCACCCACCCATTCAGTCATCCTTTGACTCACCATTTACATCCTATCATCCACTTCTCCTTTCCTCCCAAACATCTCATCAACTGACTGCCCATTCATCTATCCTTCCCTCCACTCACCTGCCACATATTTGTTTTCCCATCAGCCCTTGCTATCATGCATCCATCCACCTATTCATCTCACTAGCCTGCCCCTTGGCTAGTTCCCCCCCACCCCCACCCAACTAGGCTGCCCATCTTTCCAGTCTCCACACTGCAGCCAGAGCAATCTTTTCCAGAGTACCCTGTCCTGCTCCACATTGCCAGTTCTAGCCCATTGGCTTCAGGGTGAAGCAAAAGCCTGCTTTGCCCTCATGAGGTCTATAGTTTGATCATGTTTAACCAGTGAACTCCTCCTGGTTTAATCCCTGTTTTTCTTTACCTTCTTGCTTTCTCTGCTGAGACACATTAACCTTTTACTTTCTCTGGCTCCATCCTACCACAACTTTAGTCCTCTTTCCTGGAAGTACCTATCCCTTCTCTTCTTTTACCTTAAAAGTTCTTTCTCTCTCCTTGGGGGTAAGAGGGAGAAAAATCCCAAAGCTGGAGCTGTGACTCCTCTCCTGAGTTTTCTGCTTGTCTCTCAAATTTAATAGTATATTATTAAACAATCTAGGGCAGCACTCAGTGAGAAGCACTTTATAACCCTTTTTGGTGTCATGCTTCTAGGCCTGTCTGTAATAATAATTGGCATGAACACTAATGTGGTGGTTTGAGTGTAAATTGCCCCCCTTGCACCAGGTAGGTAGGTAGGTAGGCATATATGTTTGTATGTCTGTATTGCATATATGCATGTATTTTCATTGTTTTATGTATTTGAGAGAGAGAGAGAGAATAGAGAATATAGGCATCCCAGGGCCTCTAGTTAGTGCAAACAAACTCCAGACACATGCTTTACATTGGGAATATGGCTTATGAGGGTACTTGGAAATTGAGCCTGGGTCCTTAGCTTCACAGGCAAGCACTTTAATCACTAAGACATCTCTCCAGCCTGCAGCATCCCTTCTAAGCCACTCAGGACTTCAATGGTCACATTCATATTATGCTCACATAGTACAGAATATTCCTTAGATATACAAGACCCCTAGTATGCATGAATGAGTGAATGCACCCTGGACCTAATGAAACACACAAATACACAAACACACACACATGGGACAATAATTGAAACAAAATTTTTTTCAATTAGTAAGGAAGTCCTAGGATATCATTAATAATCTTGAGCACACAGATCAAACAACTCAATGTAAGATATGAAACTTTATTTGGTTTTAAAAAATACTACAGAAGAGAAAAAAAAAGTTAGATATATTCATGGCCTTGAACTCCCAACAATCTGCCTACCTCTGCCTCCCAAGTGCTGGGATTAAAAGTGTGCACCACCACACCCGACAGTAATTTTCTTTCTAAGAAACAATAAATGCAAAGCACATACTTACAGACATCATGCTTAATTTTGTTAACTGTACACCTTAAAATGGGAAAGTTCAATCTCAAAATAGTGCCATTTATGAAAGGACAACACAAGTCTAGTAGGCCTTGATACTTGCTTTATACTTTTTGGTTAAAAATGTGTTTACAGTTTTTCTCTTTCCAGCCTTACTATAGTCTCCATAAACTCATAAGTACTATACTATGTTCCCTTTATTCATGGCTGTCACTATTATAGCCATGAGTAACCTGAACCTCAAAAAGGTTTCTTCCAAAAAGCAGAAAAAGCTATCTATGAGAAAAAAAAAAATCAGGGAGCCATTTCCAGCTAAAACCAGAAGTGGTCTAAAGACTGGATGTAACTGTGGCAGACATGTTATTATGGTGTTGGGATGAAAGAAACCATCAAAAAGCAGCTTAGAGCAGAAAATGGTTTACTTCAGGCTTACATTCTGGAGAGGAGATAGGCTCACACCCTCAGGAGAGGCAGGGCAGAGGGGACAGAGGTGGGGTCTGAACAACCAGTGGCTATACCAGTCAACCTCAAGGCCTCACTCCAGTGACACACCTTCTCCAAAAAGCTCCAATTCTCAAGGCTTCATCAATTGGGGACTATAGAGGAGATTAATCACATGACTTGAGTAAAACCTTACATCCAAACCACCATATAAGCTTTCCCACTTGTCAGCTGAACTGTGTTATAAATCAATACCAGTGACACGTGACTCATAAATAAAAGAGAAAGAATGATTACAATGATAGCAGCACCACCATCTGTCTACTTAGGAAAAATGACACAGGAAAAGCTCTACTTTAGCAGGTTATTGTGGTTAGCACCTGCGATCACAGCCATTACAAGGCTGGGGCAAAAGTATAGCCAGTAGGTGGGGACAGCGTGGACTACACAGTGAGTTATAGGACAGCTTTCAGTACAGAGTAAGACACAGTCTCTAAACAGTAACAAGGTCCTATTTTCCCTAATTTGAACTTTGATCAGAATATTGTATCCTGGCAAGGGAGATAGGCTCTACAACTTATTTGACCCTCACTTTCCTCCTCCTAAAACTAGGCATTCACTAAGGAAGTCCCACTAACAAACAGGTTCAGTAAGGCACTTTCAGGAGTCAATACCAGCACAGGTCCGGGCTCAAGGGAAAGCAGGGTAGAGAGAAGGCTGATTCTAGCCTACATGAACATAACCATTTGGTCCCCTTGGCCACATTATGAGAAAAGGCATCAGAACACGTCATCTTCTCCTACAATCACCCCCATCTGAATCAGTTGGGGTTTGGGAACCCCAGGCAATACTGGTCTGAGAATTCCTGTTTAAACAACTATGGGGTAATATTGTTTCTTATGGAACACACTATCAATTTTCTAGGAAGACAAGAATTTCTCCATCTTACCAATTTTCTATCTTCTTCCTTCCTACAGGAAGTTTTCCATCTTCATGCCTCCTAAGGAAAGTTCCAAGAATCCATCTTTACCAGAAGCAGCCAGAGTGCAGCAGCTCTCTGTTCCTGCGGTGAGCAATAAACCTTCCCTAGCAGGAAGTGTGTGCACCTTCTCCAGAGCCTCTGCTCCACCTCTCAGCTCAGCATTGCTTCTCCCACCAGGCTCTGGTCCCTATCTCCAGTCACTCCTGAGAAGTGCCTATCTTTACCAACACCCTGGCACAAACATACAGGCTGGGTTCCTGGGCCAGGATCAGCTCTCCATGTCAGCTGCCTTCTCTTCACTTATTTTGAATAATAGCTCTCAGAAAGAACTGGGGGCAGAACATCTTCACTTAGAAATGCCACAGTGACAATTCTTAATCAGAACACATCAGTTACTTCCATATCTATGACAGCCCAATATGGTGAGATTTCACATGCCAATGCCACCATACCTTGGACCCAACACTGTATGGCAAACTTGTTCAACAATGACTTCTCAGATCCTTCATCAAGGTCCTAGCTGGTCTCTTCACTACTAAGAACACAGTCAGATCTATTATTATGATCCAAAGACCTGGGGCCTCTGCTGTGTGGGGAACGTGGCCCCTGCCTGCAATCCTATGGCTCTGGACCAGATATGGGAGGTGAGGGCCTGTGCCCCTAACCAGAAATTACGATGGCGATGAAGGAAAATCACCCTACAAACATACCATAAGCAGTACCTACCTCTGACATCTACTATGCTGTGCCTATTCAGTGCATCCTGGAAACAAGCTTCCAAGGTGAGTGGTCAGTGAAAAGGAAAGAAATATAGGAGTGTTCATAAGGTCAGTCATACCTGTGGTGAGTGAAGAGATGGGCAGATGAATCCTGACATTAACACTGCTCTCACTCAGCAGTGTATGGCTGTCCATGACATATTTAAAATACCTCAGAGGCACAATGCAGTCACACCTTCATCAAGAAAATCAGTCTCCCTGCATGACCACACTGCAATGATTTCCTTCATCTATTACTTCATTTTCAGGACTCTT
The DNA here is from genome assembly GCF_020740685.1 of Jaculus jaculus. Taxonomy (NCBI): domain Eukaryota; kingdom Metazoa; phylum Chordata; class Mammalia; order Rodentia; family Dipodidae; genus Jaculus; species Jaculus jaculus. The sequence goes on along the minus strand of NC_059110.1, from coordinate 76,839,464 downwards.
TACTCCATGAAGCAACAACTTTAGTGAATTGCAACAATAGACCTTATATTCAAGGATCTATCTGGTCCTAAGTTAGAAGATTCAGAACCTGTCTTTACTCATAAATTTCATAAGGAATAATGCCATATCTCTCCACCTTATCATGACATGTGCTTACACTCTCAGTTAGACTGAACCAAGTGTTCCCTATATGGGAATGCTAGTGTTCACAGAACGTTTTCTTTCTTGGAGCTACTATGAAAGGCAACCAAAGCAAAGAGTATAGATGATAATGGTTCACTTCTGAGCCACACCCCAAGCCAAATCATTTCATACTTTAAAATTACTTTCATATTTAATTCACTTATAACTATACTATGAAATATAAACAAAACCAAGAAACAGGAACATCACCTGGTAACTGGTAACATCCACAATGTGTTGTTCAACTCAAGGTCTTGCCAATGGAGCTATTTCAATGTCTGCCACTATTGGCAGTTCTTGGTTTTAGTCTTGAGGTGCATGGAAGGGGAGCATCTCACTTCCCAGGACTGATTTCCTCCTTCATTCCATAACACTGATGGAAGAACCCCAGAAGGATATTTCTGTCTCTCAGATTTTAAACTCAAAGCCACACATTCTATGTGCCACAAATAGGAGAAATAACCAAATCCTGCACCCAGACAATGGAGACTGGTTCCATACTACCTGAATCTGGGAACATTCCCATAATATCTTCTGTTCAAAGCACTGATCATACCTTGGCCTTGCCTCAAGCTCCAAACCAGGAACAGAGAATAAGACTTTGGATGAAATTGAACCAAGCTCTTCCAGATTCTAGATGTCTACCAGATTTCAAAAGACCATCAAGATTAAAACTCTTTATATTTGCCATATCATTTTCTCCACTGAGGCTGTGAGCCAAGGAAACTCTCCTGGTTCTGAAAATGCCAATTTCAGAGAGAGCAGCCTGACTCTCAAAGACTCCTGGCCACTTGGAAATGGGCTGACATCTAATATTGGCTCTCCAGACATCAAGACTTGTAGAAGACATTTGCCTAACCCTGCCAACTGACAAATTTTGACCTGTTTGAGTTCCCACAGCAACCACCCAATATACAATATATAAGAATCATGAAGGTGGGTGAGGCATAGGAAAAGGCTAGCATCATGAAGGGCCTCCCAGGTCTAGTCAAGAAGGAAAAGGAGAAAGTCTCTGATTCTATTGCTAGAGCTCCCAAGGCCAAAGTATTTGGGACATCAGTTTTGCCCCTGAATCTGTGAGCCAAGGGAACACTCCTGGTTCAAAAATGCCAACTTGAGAGAGAGGAGCCCAAGTTTAGAGGACCACTAGCAACTTGAAGAAGGTATGGCATTCAGCATTGGATGTACAGACAAGAGGATTCTGGTGTAAAATGTTTGGCTTCCCTCACTCTTAAGTGCTATGACAGATACTCACTTGGGTGAAATTCCAACAGCAATCAACACCAGAATTCCATGAACCAAAGAGGTGAATAAGGTGCATGAAAAGTCCACTGTCATGGAGGGTCTCCCAGATCTACTCAAGAAGAACAAGGAGAAAGTCTCTGATTCTATTTCCAGAGCTCCCAAGGCAAAAATATTTGTGACATCAATTTCTCCATTGAATCTGTGAGCTAAGAGAACACGCCTAGTTCTGAAAATGCCTACTTGAGAGAACAACACAAGTTTTGAGACCCACTGGCCACTTGAAGAAGGTAGGGCATCCAGCATTGGTTCTACAGACAAGGGGATTCTGGTGGGAAAAGTTTGGCTTTCTGAGCTCTAAAGCCCCATGACAGATCCAGACTTGTGTGAAATTCCAACAGCAACCAACACCAAAATATTAGGAACCATAGAGATAAATGAGGTGCAGTAGAAGAACACTTTCAAAAAAAGTTCTCCCAGGTCTAGTCAAGAAGAAAAAGGAGAAAATCTCTGATTCTACTGCTGAAGCTCCCATGGCCAAAATATTTGTGACATCAGTTTCTCCATTGAATCTGTGAGCCAAGGGAAAACTCCTGGTTCTGAAAATGTGAACTTGGGAGAGAATAGCACAAGTTTTGAGGACCACAGGATATTTAGATAAAGCACTGAGGAACCTGGTGGAAGATGTTTGGCTTCCCCAGCTCTTAAACCCCATGACAGATACTGACTTGTGTGAAATTCCAAAATCAACCATCTCTAAAATTCCCAGAACCATAGAGGTGAATGAGGTGCAGGAGAAGACCACCATCACGAAGAGTCTCCCAGGTATACTCAAGAAGAGAACATCCAGAAAGTCTCTCATTCTGTTGCCATCAGATCCCAAGGCAAACATATTTGTGACATTGGTTGTTACATTGAATCTGGAGTCAAGGGAACACTCCTGGTTCTGAAAATGCAAACTTGGGAGAGAGGAGCCACTTGAAGAAGGCATGGCATCAAGCACTGGTTCTGCAGACATGAGGATTCTGGTGGAAGAAGTTTTGCTTTGCCAGCTCTTAAGCTGTGAGATACTAAATTATGTGAAATTCAACGAGCAACCACCATCAAAATTCCAGGTATCATAGAGGTGAATGGGGTTCAAGATAAGGCCACTGTCATGAAGGTTCTTCCACGTCTACAAAAAAGGAGCAAGGGGGAAGTCTTTGATTCTATTTCAGGAGATCCCAAGGCCAAAATATTTGACATCAGTTTCTGCATTGAATCTGTGACACAAGGGAACCCTCCTGGTTTTGAAAATGCCAATTTTGCAGACAGAGCCCAAGTTTTGAGGACCACTGGCTACTTGAAGAAAGCATGGCATCTAGCATTGGTTCTGTAGGCATGAAGATTCTGATGGAAGACGTTTGGTTTCCCTATCTTTTAAGCCCCTGAGAGATGCAGAATTGTGTAAAATTCCAAAAGAACCAAAACCAAAGTTCCAGGAACCAAAGCAGTGAATAAAGTGCTTGAACAGGCCACTGTGATGAAGGGTCTCCCAGGTATACTCAAGAAGAACAAGGAGAAAGGCTCTGATTCTCTTGAGAGAGGACCCAAAGCCAAAGTATTTGTGACATCAGTTTTGTCCTTTAAATCTGTGAGACAAAGCAAGAGTCCTGGTCTTGAAAATAACAGCTTGGCAGATAGGATCCCATGTATTGAGCACCACTGGCCATTTAAAGGGCATCAAGCATTTGATTGGTGTACATTAGGATTGTGGTTGAAGATGCTTGGCTTACTCAGCTCTTAAGCCATAAGAGAGATACTGTCTTGTGTAAAATTCCAACAGGAAACATCATGAAAATTCCAGGTACAATAGAGGTGAATGAAGTGCATGAATATGCCACTGTTATGAGTGGTCTCGAGGTATAATCAAGAAGATCAAATAGAAAGTCTCTGACTCTATAACCAGGCTCCCAAGGCCAAAATATTTGTGACATCAGTTTTGCATGGAATCTGTGAGTCAAGAGAACACTCCTGGTTTTGAAAATATCAATTTGGCAGAGAGGGGCCAAAGTTTCAAGGACCACTGGCCACTCGGAGACGGCATGGCAGCTATCATTGGTTCTGTAGACAAGAGGATTCTATTGTAAATAGTATCGCTTCCCCAGCTCTTAAGCCCCTGACAGATACTGTATTGTGTAAAATTCCAAAGAGATTCAACACCAAAATTCTAGGAAACATAGAAGCGAATGAGGTGCTTGAAAAGCCACTGTCATAAAGGGTCTCCTAGATCTACTCAAGAAGAACAGGAGAAAGTCTCTGAATCTATTGCCAGAGCTCACAAGGTCAAAATATTTGTGCAGTGAGTTTCTCCATTGAATGTGTGAGCCAAGGGAACACTCCTGCTTCAGAACATGCCAACTTGGGAGACACGGGCTCAACATTTGAGGACCACTGGCCACTTGAAGAAGGCATGACATCTAGCACTAGTTCTGCAGACATTTGGCTTCCACAGCTCTTAAGCCTGTGACATTGATTTGTGTGAAATTCCAACAGCAACCAACACCAAATTTCCAGGAGGCATAGAGGTTTGAATGAAGTGGGTGAAAAGGTCACTGTCAAGAAGGGTCCCCAAGGTCCACTCAAGAACAAGGAGAAAGGCTCTGTTTCTATTGCAGGACCTCCCAAGGCCAAAATATTTGTGGCATCAGTTTCTACATTGAATCTGTGATTCCTGGTCTTGAAAATGCCAACATGGCAGAAAGGACACTAAATTTTGAGGACCATTAGCTATTTAAAGAAGGCATAGCATCAAACACTGGTTCTGAAGACATGAGGGTTCTGTTGGAAGATGTTTGGCTTCCCCAGCTCTTAAGCTGTGAGAAACTGACTTGCGTGAAATTCCAACAGCAACCACCATCAAAATTCTAGAAATCATAGAGGTGAATGGGATCCAACAGACCACTGTGATAAAATGTCTCCCAGGTTGACAAAAGAAGAACAAGGTAAAAGTCTCTGATTCTATTGTGGGAGCTCCCCAGAGCAAAATATTAGTGACATCAGTTGCTACATCGAATTTGTGAGTCAAGGGAACATCCCTCGTTTTGAAAATGCCAATGTGGCATGAAGGAGTCCATGTATGTAGGACCACTGGCCACTTGAAGAAGGCATGGTATCTAGCACTGGTTCTGCAGATATTTGGCTTCTCTTAAGCCTGTAACAGATACTGACTTCTGTGAAATTCCAACAGGAACCAACACCATAATTCCAGGAACCATAGAGGTGAATGTGATGCATGAAAAGGCCTGTGTCATGAAGTGTTTCTCAAGTCCAGTCAAGAGCAAGGAGAAAGGCTGATTCTTCTGCAGGAGCTCCCAAGGCCGAAATATTTGCTACATCAGTTTCTGCATTGAATCTGTGATTCAAGGGAACCTCTTCATTTTGAAAATGCCTATTTGGCAGACAGAACCTATTTGGCATGCATCTACCATTGGTTCTACAGACCTGATGATTCTGGTGGGAGATGTTTGGCTTCCCCAGCTCCTAAATCCCCAGCAGATACTGACTTGTGTAAAATTCCCAAAGGAACCAGCACCAAAATTCCAGGAACCAAAGAGGTGAATGAGGTGCATGAAAAATCCACTATAATGAAGGGTCTCCAAGGTCTACTCAAGAACAAAATGCAGAAAGTCTCTGATTGTATTTTCAGAGCTCCCAAAGCCAAAATATTTGTGACACCTGTATCTCCATTGAACCTGTGAGCCAAGGGAACACAACTAGTTCTGAATATGACAAATTTGGGGAAAAGAGCTCAAGTTTCATGGACTTCTGGACACTTGACAAAGGGATTGGCATCTAGCATTGGGTATGCAGACAGGGCAATTCTGGTGGAAGATGTTTGGCTTCTCCAACTCTTAAGCCTCTCACATATACTGACTTGTATGAAATTCCAACAAGAAATGCCACCAAAATTTCAGGAACCAAAGAGGTGAATGAGGTGTAAGAAAAGTCCATTGTCAGGAAGGGTCTCCCAGGTATACTCAAGAATAACAAGGAGAAAGTCTCTGATTCCATTTCTAGAGATACCAAGGTCAAAACATTTTTGAAATCAGTTTCTCCATTGAATCTGTGAGACAAGACAAGAGTCTTGGTCTTGAAAACAACAGCTTGGCAGACAGGAGCCTAACTACTGAGCACCACTGGCCATTTAAATAAGGGATGGCATCAAGTATTTCTTCTACACACATGAGGATTCTGGTTGAAGATGTTTGGCTTACACAGCTCTTGAGCTCTTAGAGAGATATTGTCTTGTGTGAAATTCCAACAGGACACTTCATGAAAATTCCAGGAACTATAGAGGTAAATGAAGTGCATGAGTATGCCACTGTTATGAATGGTCTCGAGGTATAATCAAGAAGATTAAGTAGAAAGTCTCTGATTCTATTACCAGAGCTCCCCAGGCCAAAATATTTTTGACATCAGTTTCTGCATTGAATCTATGAGTCAAGGGAACACTCCTGGTCTTGAAAATAATTTGGCAGAGAAGGGCCAACTTTTGAGGAACACTGGCCACTTGAAAATGGCATGGTATCTATCATTGGTTCTTTACAGGAAAGGATTCTAGTGTAAATAGTATGGCTTCCCCAGCTCTTAAGCCCCGGACAGATACTGTATTGTGTAAAATTCCAAAGGGAATCAACACCAAAATTCTAGGAAACACAGAAGCGAATGATGTGCTTAAAAAGGCCACTGTCATAAGAGTCTCCCAGATCTACTCAAGAAGAACAGGAGAAAGCCTCTGAATCTATTGCTAGAGCTCACAAGGTCAAAATATTTGTGTAATCAGTTTCTCCACGGAATCTGTGAGCCAAGGGAACACTCCTGCTTCAGAAAATTCCAACTTGCGAGAGGGACCCAACATTTGAGAACCACTGGCCATTTGAAAAAGGCATGGCATCTAGCACTAGTTCTGTAGACATTTGGCTTCCACAGCTCTTAAGACTGTGACACTGGTTTGTGTGAAATTCCAACAGCAACCAACACCAAATTTCCAGGAACCACAGAGGTGAATGAAGTGGGTAAAAAGTCCACTGTCAAGAAGTGTCCCCAAGGTCCACTCAAGAACAGGAAGAGAGGCTCTGATTATACTTCCGGAGCTCCCAACGCCAAGATATATGTGACATCAGTTTTTCTGTTAAATCTGTGAGCCTAGGGAACACCCATGGTTCTCAAAATGCCAATTTGGGTGAGAGGAGCCCAAGTTTCACGTACCAGTGGCCACTTGAATGCATTGTATCTAGCACTGGTTATGCACACACGAGGATTCTAGGGGAAGATGTTTGGCCTCCCCAGCTCTTAAGCCCCATGTCAGATACTGACTTGTGTGAAACAGCAACAAACACCAAAATCACAGGAATTATAGAGGTGAATGAGGTGCAGAAGAAAACCACTGTCATGAAGGGTCTTCCAGTTCTACTCAAAAAGAATAAGGAGAAAGTCTCTTATTCTATTGCCATAGCTCCTAAGGCCAAAATATTTGTAACATAAGTTCCTCCATTGAATCTATGAGCTCAAGGACACTCCTCATTCTGAAAATGCCAACTTGGGAGAGAGGGGCCAAGATTCGACCACTGGCCACTTGAAAAATGATGCCATCTAGCATTGCTTCTGTAGACATGAAGATTCTGGTGGAAGATGTTTGGCTTCCCCAGCGCTTAAAGTGACAGATATTGACTTATGAGAAATTCCAACAGCAACCAACACCAAAATTCCAGTCACCATACAGGTGATTGAGGTGCATGAAAAGTACACTGTCATGATCAGTCTCCCAGGTCTATTCAAGAACAACAGAAGAAAGTCACTGATTCTGTTGCTGGAGCTCCCAAGGACAAAGTATTTATGACATAATTTTCTCTATTGAATCTGAAAGCCAAGGGATCACTCCTGCATCTGAAAATACCTACTCAGGAGAGAGAAGTCCAAGGTCTAAGGAACACTGGCCAGTTAAAGAAGGCATGGCATGTAGCATTGGTTATGCAGATATAACCATTCTGGTGGAAGATATTTGGCTTCCCCAGCTCTTAAGCCACTTGACAGATACTGTCTTGTGTGAAATTCAAACAGCAACCAAGAACAAAATTACATATGCAAGAGAAGGCCACTGTCATGAAGGGTCTCCCAGGGCCACTGAAGAAGAATGAGGAGGGCTGGAGAGATGGTTTAGTGGTTAAACATTCACCTGTGAAGCCTGAGGACCCCGGTTAGAGGCTCAATTCCCCAGCACCCACATTAGCCAGATGCACAAGGGTGCACACGGGTCTGGAGTTTGCAGTGGCTGGAGGCCCTGGAGCACCCATTCTCTCTCTCTGTCTGCCTCTCTCTCTCTCTTTCTGTCACTCTCAACTAAATAAATAAAAATGAACAAAAAAATAAAGAAAGAAAGAATGAGGGCAAAGTCTCTAATTTTATTCTTGGAGCATGCAAGGACAAAATATATGTGACAGCAGTTTCTCCATTGTACCTAAGAGCCAAGGAAACAACCGTGGTTCTAAAAATGCCAAATTTGAAATAGAGGAACCCAACTTTCAAGGATTATTGGCCATTTGAAGAAGGCATGGCATCTAGCATTAGTTCTGCAGACCTGAGGATTATGGTGGAAGATGTTTGGCTTCCCCAGTTCTTCAGCCCTGTGACAGACACTGACTTGTGTGAAATTCCAAGAGCACCCCACACTAAAATTCCAGGAACCATAGAGATGAATAAGGTGGAGGAGAAGGATGCTGTCATGAATGGTCTCCCAGGTCTACTCAAGAAGAACCACCAGAAAAATCTGATTCTATTGTCAGAGCTCCTAAGAGCAAAATATTTGTGACATCAGTTCATCAGTTTCTCCATTGAACTAGTAGGCCAAAGGAACACTCCTGGTTCTGAAATGCCAACTTGGGAGTGAGGAGCCCAAGTTTCGAGTACCACTGGCCACCTGAAGAAGGCATGGCATCTAGCATTGCTTCTGCAGAAATGAGGAGTTTGGTGGAAGGTATTTGGCTTCCCCATCTCTTAAGCCCCATTACAAATACTATCTTATGTGAAATTCCAACAGCAACCAACAACAAAATTCCAGGTCCCACAGAGGTGAATAAGGTACAGGTAATGGACACTGTCATGAGAGGTCTCCCAGGTCTACTTGAGAAGAGAAAGGAGAAAGTCTCTGATTTAACTGAATTTCCCAAGGCCAAAATCCAGTGCCAGGATGCAGAGCGTCTGGTTGAGGAGGCGTGGTTGTTGGCAGTGCTGTAACCAGTGTCACGGCTCCTGACAGCACAGCCAAGCATGCCCACCACAGAGCTCAGAAAGATTTATCCAGTAGGCCCAGGGAACCTAAGGACCCTGGCCATGAAAAGACCAAAGAGACCAAAGGAAACAAGTCCAAGAAATGTGAACAGCACAACCATTCAGGGAGCAAAGTGAAGGCAGAAGAGAAGTCAGCCATTCCCAAGAAGAGTAGGAAAGGCCATCCATCTGATCTCTGACAAAAGTCCTTTATAAAGCCTTACAATGATCTGGGTATATGCATGTTAGAGTCAGTGCAGGCCTTCCATGTCCCATGGAATAAGATGGAGCAGAATACAGGGGTCTCTTCCTTCTGGTCTCTGGGGACACATGCAGCAGCAAATAGCTCCAGCAATCCCCAGACCTCAAATATGGTCCTTATATCCCACACCAGGAGACACATCCTGAGAAAGCCTAAGGGAAAGACCCGAAACCAGTGGGCAGTGATGACACACTGTGTGATTCTCCTAGTGTGAACTGCCTGCACCTGGGAAGGTCAAGTAAGTGCCTTTGCCCTTTCTGAGCCTAGACTTGCCTCAAGCTTGCCCTAATCCTGGAAGTTTGCCCTCCCTGGGTTCACAGATGGACCCCCCCACATCCAACACTGCCATAGTGCCTTCTAAGCGATCTCAACCTCTTGCACTCAATCCATCACAACCAGCTCCTATGAGCACAGCTTTGATGGGTGCAACTAATCCAGCTGGGCCACTTTCCTATAAGTCACCCTGCATGAGGTATCAATACCACCACCCAGCCTAGGATCTCTCAGTCTGATGCCTGTAGGCCAGTTCCCTACAAGACCTCATCCTGTACTTCTCTGCCATAACCAAGACCCACTCATCTCCCAAGCCTCATACCCAGTATCTCCTAAAAGACTTAAGTCACCAACCAATTCCCTGGAGGAATGTCAATTTTCCAGGGCCAGTTACATACATCCCCATCACAGATGAGCAGCGACCAGAACGTGAGGCCATGAAGAGGCAGTCTGAGAGAAAGTGCCAAAATGCTACCAAGTATACTGTTTTTGAGAGAGTGCACCTTTATGTTCAGAGGGAAAAGGATATGAAAATTTCTGAGTATCATGGCTATATGTAAGAACAGAGATTACATTATATAAATTCATTACAAAATGGCTTTCCACACAGATATGGATAGGTAAAAAGCCAAGAAAAAATAGATGTACATCATAAGGATGTGTAAATACATAGATAAATAAATATGTCCATCAGTAAACATGAATGCAAATTTTTTTCTGTTCCACTTTCAAAACTCGATAAACTTGAGTGAAGAACTGTACTTGAATTGCTTAACAGATGAGTAATAATGGACATTGCCTCTGAGATCAGGTAGGCAGAGTTAGCAACATGACAGACACATCCATTTCTTTAGGATCTCAAAACACTCTTTCTTGTAACTCCAAATGGAAGAGAGCAAAGCCAGCGTCTTCTCTCACTGAAATGACGTACCTAAAAGTGACCAGAACAGCTTGTTATTTGAAGTAATCACAGGCCATGAGAAATCTTTTTTTCCATCCCAATTACTAGCTTTGGAACCAAGATACAGCTTACACTTCATAAATTTACACTTTGTATGAGTGGATTTTTCATTTGATGGGATCCTAAGTGCTCTAATTCTCCTGCATCTATCAACAGAATGCCTGTGACTTGCAGAGTCACAGCAATTATGGCACTTGCCTGCAAAACCTAACAACCCAGGTTCAATACCCCAGTACTCACGTGAAGTCAAATGCACAAAGTAGCACATGCAACTGGAGTTCGTTTGTGTGGCTAGCAGTACTGGTGTGCCCTATCTCTCTGTCTTCCTCTCTCTTCTCTGTGCTTACAAACAAATAAATGAAAATTTTTAATAAAAACAGTGTATCTGTATACATGCCCAGGATGAAATACCAGGTGATCTTGGAAGTGCAGGCAGTGCTGTGTGGAGTATTAGGTGAGAGTGGTGGCCTTTGGGAGGTCCTGGTAAGGGCGGAGATTTTCTTGCCTCTGGCAACTTCCTGTGCTGTCTGGGGGGGATGTAGTGTCTGAAGCATAGATAATGGGCCTAGTTGCTAGATCTTCTGACCAAGATTCTCCAGCAAAACCTGCAGGAGAACACATGAGTCACTTGGGACAGGAGTAATGGAGGAAAAGGAGGGCAAAACACAGGTCCAGAGTGCACATGAGCTCAGCTTTCCCCAGCAGTGGCTTGGCTGAGCCAGAGCAGGACCAAGAACAATCTCCCCTCTTAGCTCCAGCAGGAGCCCTGCACAAGGTCAGACTTGGTGAGTTTCTGTTTGGAAGAGGGGGATGTTGACACATAGGGTCATGATTTTTTTTAAGTCTAACCACACACCAAGGATCATGTCTTCTAGAGCCTTGCTGCTCTTCATAGCCCAGACCAGAAACAGCAGCATCCCTGGGAGCACTTCTTCAGTGTGATGCTCAGGGCCTCCTCTACCTGCTGTATCACAATCTCTGCTTCAGAGAATTGATACACACATTAATTGTTATGAAGAGCTGCTCTAGAATTTCAAACACACACAATATGAAATGCTCTCCACGCCCCTCACAAGTAATATCCACTCACTATCATAAGTCAAGAGAATTTAGTCACAAAATGCCCTACAATAGTATACATTAAGCTCTATGGCACTGGAAAGAGTGCATACCCTAGAGGGAAATGACAGGGGTAATGTCTGCAAAGATCTATTACAATTTTATATATGACCACCACTGCTTTGTAAATAGATTTTCTTGTACAAATCATATGGGGACAGGAAATATATCAAATATAATGTATAACTACCTGCTTTTCATTTAAAAAGAGATTTAAAAAAAACAGGGCAGGAAGGATGGGCTAGTGGTTAAGGCACTTGCCTGCAAAGCCAAAGGACTCGGGTTCGATTCCCAAAGGATCCACCTAAGCCAGATTCACACGGTGGAACATGTGTCTGGAATTCCTTTGAGGTGGTAGAGGCCCTGGCACGCTTGTTGTTTATGTTTTTACTGTATTTCTGATTCCTGCACAATAAAGCCTATTGCATTCCTCTCACACACCTTGTGGGTGACAACTTCCAGCAGAGCTCACAGACAGAGCTTCCCCCCGCACCCCCATACACACACTTTAAGCTGGATGTACGAGGGCATATTGTCATAAGCTTGCATTAAATAAAACCAAGAGAGTCCATATTTTAGCATCCTTTACAGTCCATCAGCCAATCAGCAGAATTCCCATGAACTTCCTTATGCATTTACTCCCAGCTCTCACTTTTAGGCGTGAGTTAAAGAGCATCCCACCATCCCTCTCCATCCCTATCTGAAGGTCAAAAGGCTCCAGAAAAAGATACAAATACATGTGACAAAACTTACTCCCACATGGTCTCTACCTGCTAAAGGCTGCGCTTTAGTTAACTGGATCAGGGAGTAGCGGAATTCACCTGGGTTAACCCCACAAAAAACGGAGACTGGGGGATTGGGGATTCTGAGTAATCTTGCAGGGCCACCCTGGGCTCGGCCAGTGGAATGAGTCCTAAGTCAGTCGTTTGGAAGGCAGCTTGGCTGGTGGCTGCCATGCGCCCCGCGCTCCTCCGCCTCTCACACCCGGCGCCCACGCTCGGGCTGCATCTCACATGTGTGTATGGCCCGCTGCTTCCAAGCAGTGGGCCCCTTGTCCATGCCCATGGCCTTGCCTCCATGCTCATCCCCACCCGTCCATGAAGGGCAAGCAAGCACACGCCTCCTCTTCCTCCTCCTAGTCGCCCCCACGCCCCGCCCCTGGATGTGCCTGCGCTCCAGCCACTGTGGACCCGGCCTGGGTGACAGGTTGGCTGTTGGCTGCCCTCAAGGGTGGGCTAGTGGTGAGGCCCCAGGGATGCCCAGGACTGGAGGGCTTGAGTAATGCTGGGCCTTGAATCCTTCAGCACTGCTCCTGGCTGGAGGAGCTTAATTGACTCAGTGAAAGTGATTCCTAAGTTCATTTAATTTTACCCAGTTCAAGCCTTTCCTACCAGGAATAAGAAAATGGGGGGCTGGAGAAATGGCTTAGAGATTAAGCTGGAACATAGTTTGAGGTTCCATTCCCCAGGACCCATCTAAGCCATACTCACAAAGTAACGCATGCATCTGAAGTTACTTTGAAGTGGCTGGAGGCCCGGTTGCACCTCTCTCTCTCTGAAATCCTGGGCTAGCGTGAGACCCTTACCTTGAAAACACAAAAATAAATAAATATAAAAAATAATTTAAAAAAGAAATTGAAATGTTCACTTACAACTAATTTCCATATGGAATCATTACTAGAAATGTTACAAATTGCCTCCATATTTATTAAGCTGCTATGCTAATAACACCATGTTATTATGGATGCACAGTTTAAAGATTTGTTTCAAGAGTAACTACCCACACTGTTCTGTTTATTTTAAAACTCTGATGACTTCTTCCTCCTCCAGGTCCTTTGCATACCTTCCCTGAAGGCCTCTAGTTAAGCTGCTTGGATAAACCTCATTTTGTCTTAACTTGTCATAACAAAGTCTGAACAGGCCAGTCTCCTACAATTCCCTTCCTTAATAGCCGAACTTTTCATCTATGAGGCTCCACCACCTATTATTAGCAACAATCCCTGTCAACCAGTGCCCTACACACACACACACAAACACACACACACAGAGGAGAGAGAGAGAGACGCACACATCCAAGCATGCAACACACATACAAACACACCCACACATACATGAACAAGCCTTTAATACATAGGACTTTAGGAGACTTTAGTGATGCAGACCAAAATACTTGTGTAGTTCAAACTTCTCCATCCATCCTGGCTAGCTGACAAGCAACTCTGCACCCACCATCAGATCCTAAGTATTTCGCATGACTCATGCCTAAATAGGACCAATCCACACAAAGTAGTATTATGAATTATAACGGTTCAGCATTCAACTGAAAGCCCTGCTCCCTTTGCCTTCCATATTTTTATGACTATATTTCATACCATTGTCATCTTTCCTATTAAAGTTTGCTCACCAATCATATGGATCAAGATGAAAAGGAGAAAGGGGAAGATACTCATGTCTTAAGCAGAAAGGACAGAGTGTGTTGAGAACTCTGACTGACATCTCCCTGTCACTTGGGAACAGGAAGCATCAGAGCATTACTGAGTGCATTGGAAATAGCCTTTACACCTCTGTCTTCAAGGCCCAGCTACAAGCTGCAACATTCCCTTGACCATATTGGTAAAATGAAATCTCCTGGAACCCCCATGAGAATTGAGGATGTGAATATCCTTGTTCTCCTTAAGTGAGAAACCACACAGAAATATACCTTCCAATCAGTGTGTAGTGTGAGAAATGATGTACAAAACACTAATATCAATGATCATTAGCAAAGAGTATGGCACAGTTTTTTTTTTTTTCAGATATGTGTTACAGATCCATTACCTGCTTTTAAAAGTGGGAAGGACCTCCTTGGCCACCAACTGAATTCATGTGCACCTCTCACGGACCACAGGGACCACCTGGGGGGAGAGAAGGATCAATGGTTGAAGGTGCTTACTTGCCATGCCTGCTGGCCTGGGTTTGATTCCTTAGTAACCACATAAGGCCAGAAACACAAAGTGCCACATGCACCTGCAGTTTCTGTCAGGCAATAAGAGCTGCCAGTACACCTATAGATATACAATATCTCTCTCCTGCTCTAACACACACCCTGCCACCTGCCTTATCATAAATAAGTATATATTTTTTCATGAACAGATAACTTTCACACACCATGAGAAATTCGCTTGTGCTCTCAGAATATAGGAGAAGTGTAGGCATCTCCAGAAGGAAAGTAAATGGAACAATTCCCAGCTGAAAAGGTTGGGACACACCAAACAGCATGTAAGTCTCAGCCAGGCCAGGCAAACTGACCCATTTCATACAGGTAGTGGGCTTTTTTTACCCACCACTACAGTGGGCCACCCTCCTACCAAAGTTTTTTGGGATCCTGCTTGGAATGCTACTAAGTAGTAATGACAAGAAATAAGTCACATATCCCTAGTTACATACAACTGAGATATGTCAAGCATATGTAATGGCTAAACAAGAATCTCTATAGTCAAGCATAGAATCTTTAGGGTGTATGACCAGTAGTGGTGCATGTGAGTTAAATGGTAGACCTAGTTTTACACTGTTGAGGAACTTCTACATTGTTTTCCATAGTGTCTGTAAAAGTTTAATACTTGGGACAACAGTCCATGAAGGTTCATGTTTTCCCACCCTCACCAACATTTGTTGTCATTTCATTTTTAAACATTTTTTATTTATATCTTTGCTTATTGATTAGACAGAAAAAGAGAGAGAGAGAGACAGACAGAGAGAGAGAGAGAGAGAGAGAGAATGGACACACCAGGGCCTCTAGGCACTGCAAATGAAGTCCAAATGCATGAACCCTACCATATGCATCTGTTTCAAAAGGGTTCTGGCGAATCAAACCTGGGTTGTTATATTACACAGGCAAGTGCCTTAACAGGCCTCTTTTGATTTTTTTCATGATGGCCATTCTGACTTGAGTGTGATGGGATGTCTAAGTGCTTTTAGTTTACATTCTGTGATGGCTAAACTAGTTGAGCATCATTTAAAATATTCATTGGACATTTGTATTTCTTTCTTTGAAAACTCTGTTCCCTCTTCCATTTTTTTCTGTTGATTTCATGAAGGCCATGGCACTCTGTTGTGATATACCCTTTTTTTAACCCTTCTGGCATTAATTTGTGACTTCCCTTCCTTTGGGCTATTGTGGATAGGGCTTGCTGACCTTCCTTATCATTTGAAAGAACAAGATCCTGTTTCGTTGTATTTTTATATCTGCATCATTAATGTCTGCATTGATCTTATTTATTTCTTTCCCTCTGCTATTGGAGTTTCAATTGTTCTTGATTTTCCAAGGAGCTAAGGTGCATTATTATGTTATCTATTTAAGCTACCTCTGATTTCTTAAAGAAGGCATGTATCCCTGCAAAGTTCCCCCTTGAGACTGCTATGGTTTTTACCATGGCTTTTGCCATGTCCATTTTCACTCAATTCAAGGAAATGATTTCTGTCATTCTTGAGTTCTTTGATGACACATTCATCATTCAGTAGCATGCTGTTCAAGCTCCATGAGTTTTTTTATGTTCTTTAGGTTTTCTTGTTTTTTCATCTCTAGTAAGATATAAGAAATAATTTCAAATATCCTCTTTTTCTGATGGCTCACATTGTGAGCTATTATATCATCTTCTTTACATGAATGTTGTTGACCTCCTGAGAAGAATGTTGCCTGTTAAATGTTGTCAGTTGTCTGTGAAGTCATCAAATCAGATATTTCCATGCTTATTTCTTTAATTATTTATCTTTTTGGACCAGCTCAAGTATCCATTGGTGACAGTAGGGTACTGATGTCACCAATCTTACTTTCTGGTGGTTAACCCATATCATTATACTAATAGTGTATTACCTACTTACTTGTGACAGGGAAGTGGAGAATGTACATGCCAGGGCCTCTAAATTATGCAAATGAACTCCAAATGTATGCACTACTTTGTACACCTGGTATTATGTGGGTACTCTGGAATTAATCCTTGGCCAGCAGCTTTGCAAGTAAGAGCCTTTAACTGCTGAGCCATCTCCCTAGCACCCATAATATCAGATATTTTTAAAAGTAAAACACAATGCTTTTATGTCTGGTGTGTAGATGTTTATAACTGTAATGTCTTCTAGTTGGGCTGTTTCTTTAATCAGTATAAAGTAACTTTCTTTATATCCTAACAGATATTGTCTCAAGTCTATGTTGTCACAGGTAGAAAACTTACAAGTGCTTGTTTTTCTGTTCCGTTTATTGGGTTTTTCTTTTTATCTTCTTGTTGAATTCTGCTTTCATATCCTGTACTAAATTCCTTATTTCATAGAGGTATCGGTGTGTTTTCTTTTTTTCTAAATATATTTTTTAAACTTTATTAATTTATTTAAGAGGCAGAGAGGGAGAGAGAGAATGGGCGCTCAAAGGGCCTCCAACCACTGCAAATGAACTCCAGTCACATGTGCCCCCTTGTGCATGTGGCTTCCGTTGGACCTGGTTCATGCAGCCGGGGTCCATTGGCTTTGCCGGCAAGTGCCTTAAATGCTAAGCCATCTCTCCAGACCTTGCTAGTTTTAATTTGGAATTTTTCAAGCATTTATATGTGCCCCTTTGATTTTTTTTAATTATTAAATTTTTATTAACATTTTCCATGATTATAAAAAAAATCCCATGGTAATCCCCTCCCTCCCCACCCCCATACTTTCCCTTTGAAATTCCATTCTCCATCATATTACCTCCCTGATTGTTGTTTTGTAAAGAGAAAAATGGAGAGGGTATTGGCATGCCAGGCCTTCAGCCACTACAATGAAATGCCAGGCTCTTGTGTAGCCTTACATTTATGTCACAATTGTGCGCCTGGTTTTTGTGGGTTCTTCAGACAGACCAAACACTTCCTTAGGATTCAAAGGCAAGTACCATGGCTGCTAAGCCATCTTTCCAGGCTGTTCTTTGATCATTTTGAATATACTTATATTCCTCCTTCTATATGATCTTCTAGGGTTTCATTTAATGCACTTTCACTTCGGTGGAATCAGTAATTATGGAGGAAACATATTGACTTGGTTTTCTAATTTTTTTATTTTTTATATTTTATAAGTTATGTAAATAGTGTGTATATAGCCCAAATTGATACCATCCTTAGCCTTCTCCCTGTCATCCCCCCATGAGGATTCTGGGTGTTGAGTTTTGGGGGTGGCCATCAGTTATGGATGAGAGGCAATGTCTCTGTGCATAATGACCCAATTTATGGTTCTAATAATCTTTCTACTCCCTCTTTTGCAAATTTCCCTGAGCAATGCAATATGTAGACTCCTAAAAAGGATGGCTATTGATGTATCAACAGACCCAGTTATTCTCTTACTGTGCAATTACCCAAAAGCTCAAACCTCACCTCAGATATATTTCCTCAACTATGTTTATCACCACTCATTTCATAATAGCTAAGAGCTGGAATCAACCCAGATATCCACACTTAGGCAAATATATAATGAAGATATGGTATATATACACGACAGAATTGTATGCAGAAGTAAAGAAAAATGACGTAATAAAATTTAAAGAAAATAGTCAAACGTGGAGCAGGACATTAAAAGCAAATTGAGCCAATCACAGAAAGATAATCGTCACATAGCCTCACTCATCTGTGGCTCCTAACCTCATTCTTCCCATGATGCTCACATACCTAAAAAACATCTTGAGGACTGGACCATAGGGATGGTAGGGTGGTAGGGGAGGGTAATGGTGTGTGTCAGGAACCAAAAATTTGGACCAAAATGCCAGCATATGGGTAACACCCAAAATAAGTAGTTGATCAGCGAGACCTACAAGGTTTCTTTAAGAAGACAGAATTCTTGCACAGTACTTGAAGAACCAACAAAGGTTAATGGTAAGACCCTACTGCGGAATACAATATATGATGTTGGGACGGAACATGGAGCGACCTGGCTAGGAAGCTGAAGAGAGTCAATCACCAGATAGTTGCCTTGTCTAGTGCCAGAAGGTGTTACATGAACCACTGGGGGAAAATGACCAACATCTGTCTAAGCAATTCGTGGTCTAAGATTCTCAGTAGTAATCAACCTGACGTGATGCTCACACAAGTACCATAGTGCCACATAGCCATGGTGGGTTAAGAACTGTTCTTTTCATTTTCTTTTTACAAATTTTTATTAACAACTTCCATGATTATAAAAAATAACCCATATTAATAACCTCACTTCCCCCACATTCCCCTTTGAAAGTCCATTCTCTATCATATCCCTTTCCCATCTCAATCAGTCTCACTTTTATTCTGATGTCATAATCTTTTCCTTCTCTTAAGATAGTCTTGTGTAGGTAGTGTCAGGCACTGTGAGGTCATGGATATTTGCCTAATGGATCTGCTCAGTAGAACACAATCCAAACCTGGGCAGGGAACCAAGTCAGACCCATAACTGAAAATGGGCCTGCTCTCCAATATCAAGCTCCCATCAATAGTGGGGTACAAAGTGGCCTATGCTTACTAAATTCTCTCAAAAATAATGGACATCCATGTATCTTACACTGACCTCACTCTCCACTGGAGATTTTGCTTCTCTTTTTCAGATGGACAAAGAACCTGGGGAGAGATTTAGCCCATTGCACCTGACCAGGGAACCAGCTAAAACCATAGAGCTGGTGGGGAAATGAGCAAGAGCTGCTTTCTCGGTGAACCTGGTATCAGCACAAGAGTTACGCAGATAGACACAGAGAACACTCAACTCATACCAAATCAGATATGCAGATACACAGAGACTCCCAAGACCTCGACACTGAAAGAGACCTAAAATCACTGTTTCCTTTGTTTTTGCCATGGGTTCTACAATTCTGGCATTATTACTGAGAGTGAAATTTTTAATCACCTTTATTGTGCCAGTGAAGGCACTTGCTGTATACAACAAGCTTACTTGCATATTTTTAATATTTATTTGGAAGGATAAAGAAAGGGGGGTGGGTAGAGATTGAGAGATAATGGTGTACCAAGTTTCTAGCTGCTGCCAAGAAACTCCAGATACATGGGCCACACAGTAACAGGCCACTCTAACAGTCAAAGCCAATTTACCCATACACAGGTTACATACACAGTCACGGGTCACTTACATAAAAGCAGGACACTTTCACAGTCTCAGGTCACTTTCATAGTCACCGGTCACTTACAGAATGAAAACTCATTTACACAGTGTTATTTTACTTACCCATTCATAGTACACTGTCACAGTCAAACATCATTTACACAGTGCTATTTCACTTACGTACTCACTGGACACCAACACAGTCACATGTCACTTACACACTGTATGTCACTTACACAGTCACAGGTCACTTACCCAGTTTCAGGTCACATTCACTTGCAGTTCCCATACACAGTGACAGGACCATTAAACAATCAGAGGTCCCTTACACGAAAGTAGGTCCCACAGTAACAGATCACTTACACAGCCAAAGTTCACTTACTTATGCGCATGTCACATACACTGTCTTAGGTCACTTACATAAAAGCAGACCACATACACAGTTACAGGACACTTATACAGTCTCAGGTCACTGACACAGTCACAGGTCACCACCAGAGTGAAACATCATTTACTCAGTGGTAGCACCTTTACACAGTCACGGCTCGCTGTCACAGTGAAACATCATTTACACAGTGGTAGTTCACTTACAATAGTCACAGGACACAAACATAGTCACACATCATTTACAGAATGAGAGGTCATTCTGTCACAGGTCACTGACCCAGTTGCAGGTCACTTTCACTTACAGGTCAAATACACAGTGACAGGATCATTACACAATCAGAGGTTACTTAAGCAGTTGCAGGTCATTTGCACATTCACAATCACGTATTGTGACAGATCACATACACGGTCACAGGTCAATTAAAAAGTCCAAAGTCACTTACACACAGTCACATGTCAAACAGTAAAATAGAAGCTCAACTGAGTGGACAGTAGTTACTACCAATGCTCAGTGCCTACTACTAACTACTAATCAGCAGAAAGTCCCTCGCCTCCTACCTTTGACACACATCCCAAGCAGGTCATGGTGGTACCTGTCCATAAACCCAGGTTACAGAGGGCAAGTCAGGAGAATTAAGAGTTCCATCCCACCAAGCAGTTTTCAGTAAAAACCTGTCTCCAAAAACCACAAGACCAGCTGGAGAGATGACCTGGTAGGCAAGGTTCTTCCATGTGAATCCAAAGTTCTTCTTTCCTACATGGGGAAAAATACACAGCAACACATGGCCTAACCATCTGTGTGTACCAAAAATACTGCATGTGGCTACCTGTTTGACTCATTGCTCACAGGAACCCAAACATGCTCATGGATCTGACTTCACTGCACCCGCACTCAGGGCTCTCACGCAACGTCTCCTTCTCTAAGGGCAACTCTCCCATATGATCTTCTGTCTCCACTCCATTTACCTGGCCTTACACCCCAGCATGGCAGAGAATGCTCAAGGCCTAAAGTTCAATAGAAGCTGCTGCAAGGGAAAGGAAGCTTTAAGAAGTACGACACAGCCGGGTGTGGTGGCACATGCCTTTAATCCCAGCACTTGGGAGACAGAGGTAGGAGGATCGCCGTGAGGTCGAGGCCACCCTGAGACTCCATAGTGAATTGCAGGTCAGCATGGGCTAGAGTGAGACCCTACCTTGAAAAGGAAAAAAAAAAAAAGAAAAGAAAAAAAATAATGAAAAGAAGTATGACACAGATGTCACTCTGTGAGAATATATACAACACAGGGGTGTAGTGGCTCACACCTGTGGTCTTATCACTCAGGAGGCTGAGGCAGGAGGATTGCCCATCACTTCAAGGACAACTTGAACCTCAAGAGAATTCTAGGCCACCATTAATTATGGAGTTAGACCCTGATTCAGAAGGTCAAAAGAAGAAGAGGAGTTACAGGGAGAACATGCAGAATAGGAGCAGGATGAGCAAGAGAAGGAGGAGGACAAATCCAAAAGGCATAGCCAAGAGGAAGCAGAAGTTAATCACGAAGTGTGAGACAGGGACGTATACAGTCAGCAGCATCCTCTGCCCATCTGGTATTGGCTGTGATGTTCAGAATCCATGTGGACACTGCCATGAAGACCGTTGCTTCTGGAAGATCACCGGAAGTAACAGCCAGGTGCATAAGAATGCAAACCCAAGCTTTGACAAACACAATTTCACAGTGAACAGGAGAAGGAATTGGCACGAGATGTGAGTCCAGATGACCCAGGGTTGCCCAAGCAAGGGAGAAATCAAGGAGAAGAAACTAAAGAGAAGCGCCTTGGTCGACATCACCCCGGCTAGGTGCATGTGATGACTTTCATTCACCGTATTCTTCAAACCAGGAAAGACTGCAATGTATCCATCCTCTCTCCTTCTGAGCTGCCATCGCATCTCCCATCAGGTAAACTGAAATGGCTTCAGAACAACCATAAGTCCACAGCCTGCACTAGTCTCTTTCCTTCCTTCCCGAGGATGCCAGCTGTATACCTGTACCTATAATCATAGACTGGTGCTGAGGATCCACTGGAAAGTGAAATGACCCATACAAAGTGTAAATAACTTTTCATGAGGGTTTATTAGAAACATGGGGTTGCAGTGCACAAACAAAGAACTACGGGAAACAAGGAATATCAGGTCTCTTGTTGACATTCACTTGCCAAGGTTTTAGCCGCCTGGGGCATTGATAAACCTCATGCCATTCTCTCCACCAAATCTTGTCTTTTCACTGGAATGCCGACCTTCCTATTGGCTACTAACAGCCTATGACATCATTGTCCCTCTAGACAAATCAACACCTGGTAGAATCTTGAGGTTTCCACGGAGCTGTCTGTAAACAAATTTGGATTATCGCAAGTGGCCAGTGACCAGTTAACTGTGTTCTTCATACTGGACACGTGTGCGGATGATTTCTGGTTCCCAGAAAAGTCCAAGGACTCTATCTAAATCCCTTGTGAGACAGGGGAATGATGTAACTTCTCCTCTGACTATGTCAGGTAAGAAAAGAAACTGGTTAAGTTTGATTTTATTAGATGACACACACACACCTAAATGAAGCATAGTCTAATAGCCTGCAAGAATGGGGAAAGTACTGAGCTATGGATCACAACTGCAGTTTGAGCGCTGATATCCATGAGGTCTGTGACTTTGGACACATCATGTACTTTCTCACACTATGCCTCCTGTGCTGCCACATCAGGATAAGAGTTCAAACCAACACAGAGGCTAGAGAGTGAAATCTGCTCAGAGAAGGACAAGGGACAGTGTCTTCTGTGACTGGTTAGATCAATGGACTAGGAAGAGAGCTGAGGTTGGGAAGGGGTATGACTCAGAATGGCAGCTAGTTGGGGAAGAAGGCTTTGGTGGTTCATGTTGGTGCCTACTGACTATGGACTATGATCAGGATGTTTGGAAT
This sequence comes from Jaculus jaculus, assembly GCF_020740685.1. Taxonomy (NCBI): domain Eukaryota; kingdom Metazoa; phylum Chordata; class Mammalia; order Rodentia; family Dipodidae; genus Jaculus; species Jaculus jaculus. Next base: position 76,816,718 of record NC_059110.1, on the reverse strand, counting down.
GAGGGCATTTTCTAAGTAAGTGTAGAAATCATTGTTACTCCCAAAGAGATTCAAGTGTGTAATCCCACCTCACAGGAGTCATGGGCATAGGGACCACAACAAGATCAGAGCCACTCTAGGCCAAGATAACAGAAACTTTTGAAACTCTACACACTATTATTCATTTACTTATTTATTTGACAGAGTGATTGGAGACAGAGACAGAAAGTCAGAGACAGTATGTACATGCCACGGCCTCTAGCCACTACAAACGAACTCCAGCTTCATGTGCCACTTGTAGACCTGGCTTTACGTGGCTACTGGGGAATTGATCCTGAGCCATAAAGCTTTGCAAGCAAGCACATTTGTCTGCAGATCCTTTTCCCCACGCCCTGAACCTCTTAATTATGTTCTACCTGCAAAGGTTTTCTCAGCATTAGTAGAACAGCTTCCCTTCATGTAGGCAATGACTGAAAACCCAGCCTGATCATGAAAGTTCCACAATCCCCTGTATTATAATTACTTGTGGTATGCCTATGTGAAGTGAAATATCTTCCTATAAAACTGATATTGGTTACATGGTGGCTAATGTCCACAGCGACAGGAAAGAGCACAATAATGCATAATTTGACACTGTATTTTTATTCCCCACAGTGCACCATGCTGTCTTGTGGTCTTGATATATTATCGCAAGGTATGTAGCCCAGACTGGCCAGCATCACCTGGACTCCAGCACTCCTTCTCCTCAGTATGCTCAGTGCTTCTGGTACAGGTGCCCAGCTTCACAGAAGTCTCCCTGAAATGTTTGTTTGAACTAATGACTGGTGCCCGTAGGTTTACACTCAGTGCATTTTGCTGCTTGCTGTGCAGGTAGTGTTAGTCTGAATAGGTGTGCTTATAGGCACTTATACCATGGTAATCCAGGTGGGGCCACTGTGCCTTCAATCCCATATACCCAGGAAGCTCTGGAGACAGGCTTGCAAATTTGAGTCCATGCCAAACAATTTAACAGGATGCAAGAAATCTGTGCTTGGATTCTTTTTTTATTAATCTGGGTTCTGACATGCTATCTCAGGCTGTGTTGGGACTCCATGGCTCACCTCATGCTGGGTTCAAACTCAAGCCAATCTTCCAGGTATCGTGCTGGGATTGCATGCATATATTAGCACACCTGGTGGGAAAATTGTCTATATATTTATATGTATATTTCTATTCAAATGTATTTTGCATTGACTAATGTCCTTCGTGATTTCTATACCTGACAATGTTCAGTCTAAGAATATTCCATGTATCATAACAAAATGTCATATAGGGTTATGCACAAATTTAATCAATATCTCCCTATTTCTTTGGTCAAAAATACTGTGTTTCTTATTTTGGTTAGTCTTTTCTGGACGAACTCTATTCTCCTCTGGGTAATCATACTCTCTGTTTATTTTGTTCACGTACTAATAATGACTATTACATCCCCCTATGTCAATGACTAAGATGAACCTCGGGAAGCTAATATCTTTACCTAAAATGCATTCAATGAGAAACTGTCAGGGAGCCATTTAGAACTAGTACCAGAAGTCAGTCTGAAGATAGTAAAGGAGACCTGCCCACTTGCCACCTGCACTGGGCTGTAAGGGAAGGCGAGTCAGTGGCAGAGAAGCTGCAGGCTCATGAGGTGCAAAAGATGGCCATGACCACAGCGGCACTGTTGTCACATGAGTGACACAGAATGCTTATGTGGAAAGTTCCATGTGGTGCTGATACTGTGGCTTGTGCCCGAACACTGGCCACAATGGGGAGGAGGCCCAAGGATAGCAGGATTCAGAGATCGCCCTGCACTCCAGCAGGAGCTACAAGACAGCATGAACTACATAGTTAGGCCCTATCCAGACAACAAGCTTCCACTACCCCCTCTTTCTGATTTTTGACCACAGGATCATGTCCTGGCAAGGGAGCCATGAGGGGGATGCAAACTGGTACTGATAGTAAGTAACATGGGAGAACTTGAACTCTTCAGACTGACCTCCGGATCCCCACTCTCCTCACTCCGAAGATGGTGACATTACAAGTTGCCTAAAGAGTCAGACTTCTCAACACCTTCACTTAGAACACTGATGAGAATCATTACTAGAGCAGGTGCAGGCTAGAGCAAGGGCATCTAGCTAGGGGATGATGCTTGAGCCGGACCATGTGGGTCTGCTGTGTCCACATTAGGAGAGTAGGCCTCAGAACATGCCACCTTCTCCGCACTTAGCACCCTCCTAAACCCCTGAGGTTTGGGAATCCCAGGGGGTTCCATTGGAGGCCTCCTATCTGAACAACAAAGAGATAATTCTGTTCTTCCTTCAACATTCTCAATCTCATCATTTTTTATCTTTGTTTTCCCCATTTCTACAGAAAACTTCCAGAATATCTATTTACCAGCCACAATGAGAGCCCAGCAGCTCTCGGTTCCTGTGGTGAGCAATGCACCTTCCCTAACAGGAAGTGTGTATGCATTCACCAGAGCCTCTGCACCAGCCATCAGCTCGGCAAGCCTCCTACCACCAGGCTCTGGGGCTTCTCTCCAGCCACTCCCGGGTAGTGCCTATCTTTACCAACATCCTGGCACAAACACGTTGGCCGGGTTTCCGGGCCCCAGCCTCCTCTCCATGTCAGCTGCCCCCTCTGCAGGTGCTTTTGAGTGGCAGTCCTCAAGAAGCGCCGGGGGCAGAACATCTTCACTTGGGCCTGCCATGGTGACAATCCTCGATCAGGGCACCTCAGGTCCTTCAATGTCTATGGCAGCCCAGTACGGTGAGACTTCCTGTGCCAATACCACTGTGGCTGGGTACCCAACACTGCATGGCAGACGTGTTCAACTGACAAGTTCTCACATTCCACATCATCCACATAGCCTGCCTCTTCCCTACGAGGGAGGTAGTCAGGTCTATTACTATGATCCAAACACCCCGAACCTTTGGATGTGTGGGGAAGTTGGACCCTGCCCGCAGTCCTATGTCTCTGGGAGACAAGGAGGTGGTGGGGCCTGTGCCCCGCAACCAGAAATTATGATGCTGGTGAGGGAGATGCCCCCCACAACTGTCCCTTCAGCGGTTCCCATCTCTGCCGTCTCCTATTCTGCGCCTGCTCAGTGCACCTCGAGAACGAGCTGTCAAGGTGAGTACAAACAGACAGAAGGAAAGGCATGAGTGTTCAAAACAACAGTAGAGCGCCCGAGAGACTGCCGAGTGCTTAATCTGCTTACCTGCGAAGCCTAAGGACCCAGGTTTCATTCTCCAGGACCCACTTAAGCCAGATGCACAAGGTGGCGCATACATCCAGTGGCCTTGGTGCACCCATTCTCTCTATCTGACTCTTCTTCTCTCTCAAAACATCATAAAAACACAAATCCAAACAACTGTCATATCTGTGGGAAGTCCACACATGGCAGAATCGGAATCTTGACATTTCTAATTCCTGCTTGCCCTCCGCACACACCACTGCAGTTTTCTACTCAGGGTGGGGATGCAGAACACTGTAACGGCCTTCCACGTAGCACTAAAGACACCTCTACAAGCACACTGCAGCCACGCCTCCCTCTCATCAGTGGAAATCAGTCCCCCTCCATGTCCATCCTTAATCCCTTCCCAGGCTCATCTACCTTATTACTCTGAGCAGGTCATTTCAATAGTACTTGTGGAGTGATAACGTACTTTTTGTAAATGGCAACAGAAGTGAAGGCCTGATCCTCAGGTATCTGTTCCCAACAACAAGACTCAGACTGTCCATTCTCATGAATTTCACAGGGAAGTACTCTGCTGTCTCGCTCCAGGGTGACCTGTGCTTATACTCTCAGTAGAGTGAGCCGTGTTCCCTGAATGAGAATGCTAGTCATCGCAAAACTTCTGTCTTGTTGTTACTATGGAAGTCAACACAGGCCAAGAACATAGGGGTGGATGTTCTACATCTGACCCACATTCCAAGGCCAAAACCTTTCATATTTCCTTGAATACTTTCACCGACAATACGCCCATGAAACACAAGGAAACACTACAAAGCCAGGCCTCACACGATCGATCCCGAGCAACAGCAAGCAAACATGCCAAGTCATGGTGCCATCCATGGTGCTGTAGAGGAGCCAAGGCAATGCCTTGCACTGTGGGAAAGTTCCTGGCTGGAGGGGTGGGTGGGTGAGTGGAAGTGGATCATCTCGCCTCTCAGGTCTGACTTCCCTCTTTTGATTTCTTTACAGCGATGGTAGATTCTCAGAACATGGATGCTAACCTGAGACTGGAAACATCCCTGGGGTTGCTAACAGGAAGCCAGGCATTCTGCATGCCACAAACGGCATAACTTGCCAAATCCTTCACGTTGGAGAGTAAGCCATCATCTGAGTGTTGGGACATTTCCAAATCTCCAGTTCAAAGCCCTTCTCGCTTCCTGGCCTTGCCTCCAGCTCCACATGCGAAACAAGCAGGCAATGTGAATTTGGATACTATTCAAACCCAGATCTCACCACCTTTGGATGCCTACCACATTTCAACAGATAAGCAAGAAGATCCTCTACTCCACCCATTACTAATGCCCAATACCTGTCACATCCGTTCCCCCACTGAACCAGTGAGCCAAGGGAACACTCCTGGTTCCCAAATTGCCAACTTGGGAGAGAACAGCCAAAGTCTCATGGACAACTGGGCACTGGAAGGAGGATTGGAATCTAGCAGAGGTTCTGTAGACCTGAGAATTATTGGGGAAGATGTTTGGCTTTCCCAGGCTTTAAACCCACTGACAGATGCTGACTTTCCAGTACCAACTAACACCAAAATTCCAAGAAGCACAGAGGTGAGTGAGGTGCAGGCAAGCACCACTGCAATGGAGGGCCTCCCAGGTCTAGTGAGGAAGGAAAAGGAGAAAGTGTCTGACTTAACAGAAGAAGCCCCCAAGGCCAAATTGCAGCGCCAGGACCCAGAGGGCCAAGCGGAGGGAGAGGAGGAAGAGGTGCTTGTTGGCAGTGCTACAACCAGTGACAAGGCTCCCGACATCACAGCCAAGCATTCCCACCATGGAGCTCAGAAAGCCACACCCAGCAGGCCCAAGAAAGCTCAGGGCCCTGGCCATGAAAGGACCAGAAGGCCCAGAGCAAGGAAGTCCAAGATATGTGAAGAACAAAAGCAGGCAGGGAGCAAAGCAAGGGCAGCAGGGAAGCCAGCCATTCCCAGGGCCAAGAGGAGGAAGGACCATCCACTTCAGCTATGCCAAGAGTTCTTTAAAAAGCCTCGCAGCGGGCTGGAGAGATGGCTTAGCGGTTAAGCGCTTGCCTGTGAAGCCTAACAACCCCAGTTCGAGGCTCGGTTCCCCAGGTCCCACGTTAGCCAGATGCACAAGGGGGCGCACGCGTCTGGAGTTCGTTTGCAGAGGCTGGTAGCCCTGGCGCGCCCATTCTCTCTCTCTCCCTCTACCTGTCTTTCTCTCTCTGTCACTCTCAAATAAATAAATAAATAAATAATATTTAAAAAAAATTTTAAAAAAAAAAAGCCTTGCAGCTCCCTGGGCATGCACGTGCTGGAGTCAGTGCAGGTCTTCCACGCCCTGGGGAAGAAGATGGAGCCGAAAACAGGGCTCCCTTCCTGCTGGGCTCTGGGCAACACACGCTGCACCACAGAGCCCAAACCATCCCCAGGCCTCCAATCCGGGCTGCGGATCCCATGCCAGGAGACAGGGACTGAGCAAACCCAAGGCAAAGGCCAGAAACCAGAGGGCAGTGTTGGCACAGAGCGGCGTTCTCCCTCCCAGTGTGAGCTGCCCCCACCTGGGAAGGTCAAGTTAGTGCCTTTGCCCTTTCTTAGCATGGACAAGCCCCAAGCTCGCCTTGCTCCTAGGAGGCCACACTCCCTGGCTTCACAGAGGGCCCCGGCACCTGACCCTGCCAGGCCTCCATCGAACCCTGCTCAGCCGCCTGCAGTCAAGCCATCACAAGCAGCTCCTGTGAGCACAACTTTCACTGCTGGGCCAGTTTCCAGCAGTCTCCCCAGACCAGGCTTCAACCACCCTACCCAGCATGGGGTCTCTCAGTCTGCTGCCTGTAGGCCAGCTCCCTGTAAGATCTCATCCTGCACTACTCTGCACAAGGAACCTGCTTCCACTGCACCGACCAAGGCTCACTCATCTCCCAACGCAAACACCCAGTATCTCCTGGAAGACTTCAGCCGCCAGCCAATACCATGGAGGAAAGTCGATTTTCCAGGGCTAGTTGAGTCCACCCCCATCACAGATGAGCAGAGGCCAGAGCGCGAGGCCATGAAGAGGAGGGCTCAGCGGGAGCGCGAGAACGTGGCCCAGTACACTGCCCTGGGCAGAGTTCAGTACTTTGTTCAGAGGGAAAGGGACATGGAAATTTCTGAATATTATGGTTATATGATCTAAGAGCAGCTATACCGTTGTACACATTGGTCACCTAGTTAGTTTCCACACAGTTATAGACAGATATAGCTCTGGATGCATAGATATTGATCATAGAGATGTAGAGATATGCAGATAGATAGAGTAATATAGAGGTAGACAGACATACGGATGTACCTGCAATTGTTACAAATGTAGTTGAACTCATTAACAGATGAGAAGGTGTCACTTGAGGTACTTGGCAGACCTTTAATAGAATTTATCTTACTTCCCTGCTGCCCTTGCTTTGCTCCCTGCCTGCTTCATGTAGCTTCCCCTCAAATCTGTAATGCAAAATAAATCTTTTTCCCACAATCTGCTGTCGGTCCTATGTTTACTGCTAGCGAGGCAAAACTGGCTGCAACACTGTCTCTCTCTTTATGACTCTGTTTCTGCCATTCTCTTTCTCTCAGATAAACAAACATTTCTTTAAAAACCAAGTTATCGAGATGTTTCAGTGCTCAACACTCCTCTGTCCCTTCATCGCAGCACTAGGTTGCCATTTGGGTCATCCTAGTAGTCATGGCCATCCACAAAGTGAAGCTTCCCTAAGCAGAAGTGAGAGTAGCATTAATATAAGAACATGAATATTATGTGTAGTGCTTCCAAGGAAGTTGGGTGAAAATAATATAGGCATTCATCCAGATAAGTGCAGGCTTTATACCCCTAAGTCTCATGACCTACCCTGCCAGAGGCCATTGATTAGGTTTTCAGTAGCAGGCATGTATTCCCTCCCATAGAGCAGGTCTTCAGCTCAATTAGAGAGCAGTTGTTTTCCAATAGAGGCTACATGCCACTATTGCTCTCCTTCGGTCATTTGGCCAAACTTGAGACTTGCAGTGTCCACTACGCAAGACTGTCATAATAGGAGAAAAAGATGATGACATGAAATTTAAAAAGGGACTAATGGAGCGAGGGAGAGTATAGGATGGAGAGCAGAATTGAGGCAAAATTGGAAAGAGGGGGATGCGAGGGAAATATAATGGTTTATTGTCTGTAAGCATATAAGTTGCCAATAAACATAATTTTTTTTAAAAGTGTATTTGGTAGAGGATCTTCTCTCCTTCTACACTGAAGCCTCCCTTTTCCACTCTTCTCCTTCCTGTGAATTCCACTTGGTTACGTCAACAGCTCCTTTCCAACATTTTATCAAGCATGAGTACGTAACTCTCTTTTTCTATGTAAATTATAAGACCTACATAGTATCAAAGACTTGGTATCCTTTCTTCGGAGACAGAATTAACTTGATTATCTCTGGGTGCTTTTTCGTTGGCAAGCAACATAACTTTGTCTGTCTTCATGGTTGAAAACAATACTATTGACCACAACTACAACATGTCCTTACACACTCCTCTGTTATTGACCACTATGCTGATACCCCAATTTTCAATTGTAAATGGTGCTAAAACAAACACTGAAATGCAAGTGTCTGTGTGAATTGTTGACATGGAGGTCTTTAGGTAAATATGTGCTGGAGATATAGCTCAGGTACTATAGTACTTGACTAGCAAGCAGCAATCCCAAGGTTTGTGGTGGAGAGATAACTTACTGATTAAGGTGCTTGCCTGCAAATCCAAAAGAACCAGGTTTGATAGGCCAGGACCTATATAATCCAGATGCTCAAGGTGGCCTGTGCATCTGCATGCAGAGTTCATTGGCAGCAGCTGTAGGCCCTGAAGTGCCCATTGTTTCTCTCTCCTTCTCTCTCTCTCTCTCTCTCTCTCTCTCTCTGTCATTCAAATATTGAAAAACATAAATCCCAAGTTTCCATCCACATCTTTGCAGAAAACATACATCTGCACAATCATCCAAACCCAGCACTCAGCAGCTGATGCAGGAGGATCAGAAGTGGTATGTCATCCTAGGATATATAGCAGGTTTGAGGCCATCTTCAGCCACAGGACACTTTTTCTCAAAACACACATAGACAGACAGAGCTACCACATTTCTAGGACTCTAGGCAACACACGCAGCACCAAAGAGCTCAAACCATCCCCAGCCCTTCAATCAAGGCTGTGTATCCCTTGCCAGGAGACAGGGACTGAAAAAACCCAAGGCAAAGGCCAGAAACCAGAGGGTAGTATTTGGAGCAGGGTATCATTCTCTCTCCCGGTGTGAGCTGCCCATACCTGCTCTTTAAAGTCTGCTTTATTCCTCCCTGGATTCACAAACTGGCAGCCCACCTGGTATTAGGGAATATAACAAATGCAGGAAACAGGTCATTGAATTTGCAACATTGTTTTGTATTTTGGAAATGGTCATGGGTAGTGTGAAGCAGGCTTGTTGAATTTCCTATCTGGAGCCCAAGGGAGCCATGACAATGAATTGTCAGTTGCAGTACACACCTAAATGAGATGCTAGCACTATGAGATGGCTGCCAAGGAGAGCTTCCAGCACCAGATGAGGCTTTTTGGGACCGTGAGCAGCCTAGCTGGAGGGGCAGAATTGGAATTACAGTGACTTGTTTCCGGTTAGAGTTGTTGGACTTGGATCTACAGGATGTGGTATATGCCCTGCTTAAATCTTAATTTGGTTGAATATTTCTTGCTCTGCCCTTGACATCTTTTGGAGTCTGAGTATTTATTCTGTGCAATTAGTGTCTTTGGATTTTCTTTCTTTGGTATTTTTACTCAGTTTAAACATATTAGAATTGGGGGATGTTTGAAAATTATTGGGATAGATTTAGAACTCTGGGGACTTTTGTAGCTGGATGCATGCATTCCATTTGACATCATTTATAGATATCATTTTATGCAGGCCAGGGTAGAATGTGCTTGTTTGATTCAGGTGTTCCCCATAAACTAATGTATTCTGAGTGATAGATTCAAGGCTGATATCATGTTGAGAATTAACACGCTGAACAGAGCACCAGATTCATAGCACAACACGCAGAGATCAAGCAGAGCACTCAGCATCAGTGACATTTGAATCCGCCCCACTATGTAAGGGGTCTACTGACATAAAATCAGGTATATATGCCTGCACTGCAAGTGCTTATCTTTCTTTCTATGTCATGACACGTTAAGAGTTACATATTCCTGCTTGGCTTTACAATTCTCAATTAAGCTGTATTTGGGGGTTGACAATTGTTGCTTTGATGCTTTCAGATTCATAGGGCCTTTGCCTTTTTCTTTTGTCATTAATGGGAACAGGGTTTGATACAGACCTAGGTTGACCTGGAACGCATTTCAGAACCAAAATCTCAACAAGCCAGATGACAGAATTAAGGCTGTAGAGCATCACACACCCTTAAGGATTTTGGCCCCATAAGGTTAGCTGTTTGATTCAATCCCCACATTTGCATTCTGCATTGTGCTGCATTTTTATTGAATGTGCATAGGTCTCAGCTGAAGTTTAGAAATTGCCAGTACATTGCCAAACCAAGCCCACTAGAATACTTGAATAGCAGGCAAACTCAACACTTAGGATTACTTCTGTGGTTGGATTGAAGTACAAGAGGTACACTTGGCACCTTAAACCCCTACTCTGAAGGTACATAAAGCTGGATTTACAAATCTAAAGGTACCACAGATCATTTGTGGAACAAGAAATGAGTCTTGAAATTGCTCCGTTTTTGGCTGTATGTTGCAAGAGCTGCTTAGACCAGTGTTATCCATTAGTTACCAAGTGGATTTTCACCTTGATGAAGATAAATACAGTTTTGGATTCAAAAATGTATAACTTACTTATTTATACATATTTACATATATAAATATGTACATAGGTCAATATGCTAGATAAAATTATGAATGTATATTACATGTATAATATTGGGGCTGGAGAGATGGTTTAGAAGTTAAGGCTCTTGCCTCAAAGCCTAAGGACCCAGGTTCGATTCCCCAAGTCCCACATAAGACAGATGAACAAGGAGGCACATTCATCTGGAGTTCCTTTGCAGTGGCTATATGCCCTAGCACACCCATCCTCTTTCCTTCTCAATGTCTCTCTCTCTCCTCTAATAAATAAATGAAAAATAAATATAACCTTAAGACATATTTCTGTTCTACAATATTTTAACACTTACTAAAATTTCTTTCTTACATTGAAGTGTTTGATCTGTTTGCTCAAGACTGATTATGCTCCCCCAGGACACTTGTACTTCCATATAAATTTTAGGATTTTCTTTATAAATTTCAGTTATTATGCCCGTGTGTGTGTGTGTGTGTGTGTGTGTGTGTGTGTGTGTGTCTGTGTGTGTGTGTGTCTGTGTGTCATCATCACTATAGAGGCTCTTTGTGTTGTCTAGCCACATACCATGTAGGAATCCAGAGTCTTCTTGAAATTCTAGTGTGTTAAAGACCGGATCTTGGGCTGGATTATCAAAGAGAGTAGATGTCATCTGTTTCTGAATTCAAACACCATTTCTACTTCATCATCATCACGTTCCCGCACTATACGATTGGAAATTGGGTGTTTCATTCAGTTTCTTATTATTGTGAAGAAATACCTAACTAGAAGTGAGTTAAGGGTGGAGGGGATGAACTCACCTTCCACCTCCATCAGGGTGAGGATGGCATGAAAGCAGGAGCATGAAGCAACTGGTCTTCTGATAGCACTGTCAGGAAACTGTGAGAGATCAAGAAGCAGAGAGAGATGGAGGCTGCTGCTCAGCTGCTTCCTCCACGTGATTCAGTCCTTATCCCCAGCCCACAAAATAGTGCCACACACAGTGAGGGCTATGTTCCCCCTCCACTAACCTCATCTAAAAAAAATTTCCTCCTTGAGATGGACAGATGTCTTAGTAGTTAAGGCACCTGCCTGCAAAGCCTAAAGACCTAGTTTTGATTCCCCGGGACCCATACAGACCAGATGGACAGGATGGCACACACATCTGGAGTTCAATCCCATTGGCTAGAGGAACTGATGCACCCATATTCTCTCTCTGGTGTTCTCTCTCTCATGTATGTATGTATGCATTGTGTGTGTGTGTGTGTAACTTAAATTAAATATAAAAAAATTAAAATACCAGGTGATGTTTCCTGAGACCATGAGTAGCCTAATTCACGGGGCAGAATTCGGATTCCAGAGACTTTTCACTAGTTTGTGTTGTTGGACTTGGAGTTACAGAGTTTGATCTTTGCTCTGTTTAAATCTCGAATTGGTTGTATATTTCTTTACCCTGCCCACTGTTATGTTTTACTGTTAGAGACAAGCCCTGAGCAACTTCTGCCCTGAGCAACTTCTGACCTTTCCTCATCCCCCCACAACAGCACACCTAACTGATTCCATCCCCCCACCCCGCCACACCTAATTAACACCCTGCCTGGCAACTGCAGAGACATGAGAACTATACCGTGACTTCTCAGAACAACCGCAAACTGTCCTAGGGCAAAGGCCAAGAAGATTCTGTAACTTTCCATTACCTGCCTCCTCCAGCCCCTCCCTCACCCAAAAACCCTAACCCTAACCCCTTAAAAAGGCCGCTGTGGCTCAATAAAATTGGACTCTTGACAAGTGTACATTTGCTTGAGTCTCTTCCTCTCTCTCGCCCATCTTATTTCAGGTTAGGGTCCTCCTCGCCCCCATGAATAACTAGGTCCTGCGGGATGGGACATTTTACAGTGTGAATGTTTTTTTTTTCTTTGCAATTAGGGTATATTTTTGTTATTTTTGCTGAAAATATCTTGGAATTTGAAGATGTTGAACATCTTTAGGATAGGTTAAAAACTATGGGAACTTTTGAAATTGGATGGATGCATTCCATTCTACATTATGTATGGTTAGCAGTTGATGGGGGCCAGAGCAAAATGTGATAGTTTGATCAGGTGTCCCCCATAAACTTAGGTAATTTGGATACTAGGTATCAGGCTGATAGCAATTTGGGAATTAACACCTCCTGGAGCAGTGTATTTTTGTGGACCAGCTTATGGGTATTATAGCCAGATTCCTCTTGCCCATGTTAGGCAATCACCCCCGTAGCTCTTGTCCATCTGATGTTGGTCAGGAGGCAATGACCACCTTCTGCTAAGGCCTTCATTTTCCCCTGACAACATGCAGCTTTCCCTCAAGTCTGTAATCCAAAATAAATCCTTTTTTTTCTCCACAATCTGCTCTAAGTAGTGTGTTTTACTGCCAGCAAAGCAAAACTGTCTCTGTCTCTGCCTTTCTCTCTCTCTCAAATAAATAAAATTTTTTATAAAACCAAGTATAGAGATGTTTCAGTGCTGGACACTCTTCTGTCCCTTCTCCTCAGTACTATGTTGCCTTGGTTAATCCTACTGGTCATTGCCATCCACAAAGAGAACCAGAACTGAGAGCAGCATTAATATAGGAATATGAACATTAAGTGTAGTGCTTTCAGGAAAGTTTGGTCAAAATACTATAGACATTTATCCAGACAAGAGCAGGCTTTATACTGCTAAGTCTCATGACCTACCATCCATAGGCTTTAGATAAGGTTTTTAGTACCAGACATGTATTCCCTCCCATATAGAGGGTCTTCAGTACAGTTAGAGAGCAGTTGTTTTTCCCCAGACCAGACATGCCACTATTGCCCTCCTTCAGTCATTTGGCCTGTCTGGCCAAACTTGAAGCTTCCAGTGTCCACTACACAAGACCATCATAATAGGAGAAAAAGTTAATAACATAAAATTTAAAAAGAGACTAATGGAGAGCGGGAGAGGAAAGGATGGAGAGCAGAGTTGTGAAGGGGAAAGTGGGAGAGGAAATTATCATCGATTATTTTCTGAAAGCATATAAGTTGTCAATAAAAAATAAAAATTTAAAAAAGTTTATTTGGTAAATTGATAATATCCCCTCCTACACCAAACCCACCCTTTTCCACTCTTCTTCTTCCTGTGAATTCCCATTGGTTTTGTGAACAGTTTCTCTACTACTATTTATCAAGCATGCATACATAACTTTCTGTGTCTAGATAAATTCTAGGAACTACATAGGAGCAAAGACTTGGTGTCTTTCCTTCTGAGACAGACTTAACTTATCTGTTTACTTTCTTTTTTGACAAACAACATAACTTCATTTGTCTTTATGGTTGAAAACAATTCTATTGCACAGATGTACAACATGTCCTGACACACTCCTCTCTTATTGACAACTATGCTGGTTCCCCAACTTTCAATTGTAAATGGTGCTAAAATAAACATCGAAATGTGAGTGTCTGTGTGATATGTTACCATGGAGATTGTTAGGTAAATATGGGCTGGAGGTATAGCTCAGATATTATAGTACTTAACTAGAAAGCAGCAATCCTAAGGTTAGGGCTGGAGAGATTACTAAGTGGTTAAAGTGCTTGCCTGCAAACCCAAAGGAAACAGGTTCGAATGGCTAGGACCCATGTAAGCCAGATACCCAAAGTGGCATGTGCATTTGCACCCAGAGTTCATTGGTAGCAGCTGGAGGCCCTGCAATGCCCATTCTCTCTCTTTCTTTCTCTCTCTCTCTCTCCACCTCAAGAACTATCACAGGAGAGCAATAGAGGATGACACCCAATGTTCTCCATGATTTTGTACACCCTTGCACAAACACATCTATTATACACCATACACAAATACTGTTGTTAGGTGCTATGCATATATACTGATAACAGATTTAAATACATTTAAAAGGAGGACTGAGGACATACATTGATTGGTAACTTTCTTGCTTTTCAAAAATAAGGACCTGAATCTGGACCCCAGAACACATGTTAAATGCCAGGTCAGGTTGCTTATGCTCAGAATCCCAGGCATGGGCAGGTGTAGATATGGGAAATCCCTGGGGCTCATGGATAGACAGTCTCAAGTAACTGATGAGCTCTGGGCCAAAGAAAAATTCAATTTTATAAAAACTGTTCCAGCCCAGGTGTGGTGGTACACATTTTAAATCCCAGCACTCATCACACCAACGCAGGGGGATTGCTGTGAGTTCAAGGCCAGCCTGAGGCTACATAATGAACTGAATGTCAACCTGGGCTGGAGACAGATAATACCCAGAAACAACATGAACCAGGAGTCTTCCTGAGGAATGACACTCAGGTTAGCCTCTGGAATCCAAATGCATGTGCACACAACTAAATTTGCACATTTGAAAACATGCACACACACAAAAATGTATCGAGAAGAAAATTAAAATACCAGAGATGATTAATTATATGAGAGAAAAGTTTTCTTTAGATCATATTGAAGTCCAAAGTCAGGTGGACCACTGCTTTGGGCCTCTGTTGGGTGTGCTGTGTGGAAGAAAGGGGAAGCACGTGGCAGAGCAAATAGCTCTCCTTAAGTGCCAAAAAGCAGTAACAAAGGCTGAAGAGGCCAGCCTCCTACAATCCCTTTCCTTCATAGTCTAACATTTCCTACATGAGGATAGTAAAATGACATCTCCTGGATACCCACGGGAGTTGAGGATGTGAATGTCCTGGTTCTCCTTATGTGAGATACCACACAGCAATATGCCTTCCAATCAGTGTGCAGTGGGAGAACTGTAGTAGAAAACATTAATATCATTGATCATTAGCAAACAGCATGATGTAACTTTTTTTTCTGATAGTTGTTACAAATCAATTACCTGATTTAAAAACTGGGTAGGACCTCCTTAGCCACAGAGTGGATTCTTGTGCACCTGTAGAAAGAGAAGGATCAGTGGTTAAAGGTGCTTGCTTGCCAAGCCTGCTGGCCTGGGTTTGATTCCATAGCAACCACATAAGGCCAGATACACAACATGCCACATGCATCTGGAGTTTCTGCCAGGCAATAAGAGCTATCAGCACACATATACACACAAAATCTTTGTCTTCCTCTCTGTCTCCCACCCTCCACCGTGCCCAATCACAAATAAATATTTGGTTTTTTTTCATGAACATATCATTTTTGCTTACCAGAGAAATTCACTTGTGCCCTCAGACTATAGGTATAGGAGAAGTGTACTCATCCACAGAGGGACCAGAATTAGATCGTTTTTTGGATCAAGAGGTTGGGACACACCGAACCGTATGTGAGTCTCAGCCAGATCAGTTAAATTGACCTATTTCATAGACATAGCAAGCGACATGGTCTTCTCTTACCCACAACTCTAGTGGGCCACGCTCCTCCCACAATTTTTTAGTATCGTAGATGGAATGCTACTAAGTAATAATGATAAGGAATAAGTCACATATCCCAAGATACATACAACTGAGATATGTCAAGCATATATAATGGCTAAAGAAGTATCTCTATAGTCAACAGTAGAATCTTTAGGGTATATGAGCAGTAGTGGTATATGTGAGTTAAATGGTAGACCTAGTTTTACATTGTTAAAGAACCTTTATATTGATTTTCATACTGTCTATACAAGTTTAAAACTTGGGACAACAGTCCATGAGGGTTCATGTTTCCCCACCCTCACAAACATTTGTTGTCATTTCATTTTTAAACATTTTTATTTATATCTTTAATTATTTATAGGACACACAGATAAAGAGAGAAACACACACACAGAGCAAGAGAGAGAAAGAGAGACAGAGTGAATGGACACCCGAGCCTCCAGCCACTGCAAATGAAATCCGAATGCATGTACCCCTCCATGTGCATCAATCTCAAAAGGATTCTGGCAAATCGAACCTGGGTCCTTCTAGTACACAGGCAAATGCCTTAAAAGTTAAGCTATCTTTCCAGCCCTCCATTTGATATTTTTCATGATGGTCATTCTGATCAGAGAGAGACAGAATGTCTAAGTACTTTCAGTTTACATTCTGTGATAGCTAAACTAGTTGAACATCATTTAAAATATTTATGGACCATTTGTATTTCTTTCTTTGAAAACTCTGTTCAGATCCCTCCCCCATTTTTCTGATGGTTTCATGAACCCCATGGCTGCCTGCTGTGATACAGACCTTCTGGCATTAATTATGGACTTCCATTCCTTTGGGCTATTGTGGATAGGGCTTGCTGACCTTCTTTAACTTTCAAAGAACAAGATCCTTCTGTGATGTTGTTTTCATATCAGCATCATTAATGTCTGCTTTGATCTTGATTATTTCTTTCCCTGTGCTATTGGAGTTTCAATTGTTCTTGATTTTCCAGGGACCTAAGGTGCATTAGTAAGTTATCTACTTAAACCTCCTCTGTTTTCTTAAATTAGGCATGCATCCCTACCAACTTCCCCCATAAGAATGTTGTGATTTTAACGATTGCTTTTGGCATGTGCATTTTCACTCAATTCTAGGAATTAATTTCTGTCATTCTTGAGTTCTTTGAGGACACATTCATCATTTAGTAGCATGCTGTTCAAGCTCCATGAGTTTCTATATGTTCTTTAGGTTTTCTTGATTCTTAATCTCTACTAAGGTACAAGAAAGAATTTCAAATATCCTATATTTGTAATGGGTCACATTAGTGCCATTATATCATCTACTTTACATGAATTTTGATGCCCTCCTGAAAAGAATATGTATAGTGTGATATTTGGAAGGAATAGCCTACAGATATTTGTTGGGTCATTTGTCTATGAAGCCATTAAACTAAGATGTATCCTTGATTATTTTTATTTTTTATTTTTGGTCAAGCTCAACTATCCATTGGTGACAGTAGGGTACTCATATCACCAAATGTTACTTTGCGGTCCTTAACCAGTGTCTTTTTACTAATAGTGACTTCGAGGTTAGGCAAGAGCCTGTCGCAGAGTCAAGAGGAGAAAGATCGAGGACACCTGACATGGGAACCTGGCTTACACGAGCACGCGCACACGAGCACGCACACGCACACAAGATGGAGGAGTGTCGCAAAGGCCTCAGCACGCCTTCACCCACAGGGTCTCTGTCCCACTTCGGGCCTCCCCGTCCCAACCGTCCTCGTGTCCTCACCTCGCCACGCTCCGTACAGCTGACCCAGAGCGACTGCTCGGCCCTCAGTGGACAGACGGCGGCAGGCTGACGACGAGCGAACACGCGGCCGCAGCCGGCGCCTCAAGAGCCCGGCCTCGTGTCCAAGGGCAGTTGGCACCGAGGCGCATGCGCAGTGCGACTTTGAGGTGTTGATGACGTCACACACGATGATGTAATGTGATGGCTTCTTGGCTATGGGCTGAGTCACTCTGGTGCTGTTCTTTCTTTGTTTTGTTGGGGAGGGGCAAAAGAAACTTTTCTAACAGGAACTTGGTAGAGAGACTCCTGCTGTTTGAAATCAGCTGAACAAAGTGAAGATCAACTGCTGAGAGAGTCACCACAGCCCTTAGTGGTGGACAGGGAACGGCAAAAAACATGGACAGTGGGATGAGGGAGGGAGGGAGACCTAAAAGTTTCAAGCTTGACAGTTATGGGCAAAGTGAGTCAAGGCTCCCTGTTCCTGCAGAAGCCTAGCAGAACTGTTGGGAAATGTTCCACTTTGCAATAGAAACCAAAGCCCAGAGTGTAGGTTGACCCCACTTGTCTCCGGACTAGGAATGATGTCAGGGTCAAATGCAGGTTTTGTGGACCTCGCTAGTGCTAGAGGAACCTGCTCCTAGCCCTTGTCACTCCTTAAACTCCAGTTATTTAGGATGATGCAATATGCATAAAAATATCAGATATTTTGTGCATACGTGGGAAGGAGAATGGACAAGTGAGAATCATGATTAGTTATAATCATGACAGAGAAAATGAGGGAGGGAGTGAATAGAAGGAAAGCAGGAAGAGTGAGTTACATGGAAAGAGGGAGTTTGGGCTAAGGATAGAGAGAAAAGAGTGGGGCAAAGAAATATGATCAGATAACTCAAAATAAGCACAGGCTTCACAAGGTTATGATAGAGAGAATTCACAGAAAAGACTAACTAATGCAAAACCTGAAAATCCACCTATCCTGTGTTCTCTAGGAAAGTCTATCAAAGGTAAATGAGAAATAAAACAATGGAGATATAAAGAAAAAAGATGAGGAAGAGGGGTAGGGAGAGAGAATTGTGCTAAGTTTTCTTAGGAGACTTTAGTAAATTTCTTATTGCCCCAGATAGGGCACCAACAGATCATAGTTAGGATTTCACCAAAGTCCAACTTGATGAATGAGTGACTTCACTGGGCTAACTTACACAGCCTGAGTGACAGGCCACTTACAAGAATGTGGGTGGTCCCAAAACAAGCCCCACCCCAATCTGCAATGCTCTCATAATAGCGATGTCATGAGAGCTGCATCAGGAGTGCATAGTTATGCATCCTCATGAAAGCTGCATCACAGTTCCACAGTCATGTGACAGCACTCCATCCATAATCCAGCACCTGCAAAGTTCACATGCATCTTGAAGGGACAGGAAAGAGGAATCCTGGCATCACGGGTGAAGGTCCATGACAAACCAGCCATGGACAGTTGTAAAATGGTGCTTGCTCACCTGAAGAACAGAAAAGGGAATCTAGGCTTTGTTGGAAAAAAGGAAGGAGTAGAAGAAGGGGAAAAGGTAGAAGAAGGGAAGGGAAAGGAGGGAGGGAGGGAGGAGGGAGGGAAGGAGGGAGGGAGCGAGGGAGAGAGAGAGGGCAGAAGAAAGAATACAATTGGTATTTTTGGCACTTTCAAACAGGTATACAATGCACTGTGCCCTTATTCCTGCCCACTTATCTTCTCTCTTCCATCCTCTTCTCCCACCAACATTCTCTTTCTTTCCACTAGATCTACATTTGATTTAATGTATACTATTTGCTTTCTTTGGGGATACTGATTTAATTTAGTGTCACTTTTATGATCATGGTTGAGAGGTTACTTACTTGAGAAATGGAAATTCACTAGGGAACATAAATGCCCCACTTCCAGATATCGTCAGTTGCCAGAATTTTTATGAGAGATCTAGGAAGCTTCAGAGCTCGATCAGTCTGTTTTTTCCCCCCAGATAGATTCTCACTCTAGTTCAGGCTGACATGGAATTCAGTATATAGACTCAGGGTGGCCTTGAACTCATGTAGATCCTCCTACCTCTGCCTCCGCAGTGCTGGGATTAAAGGCGTGCACCACCATGCCTGGCTCTATGTTTTTCTTTCCCTTTCTTTCTTTTTCTTTCTCTCTTTCTTTCTTTCTTTCTTTCTTTCTTTCTTTCTTTCTTTCTTTCTTTCTTTCCTCCTTCCTTCCTTCCTTCCTTTCCTTCCTTCCTTCCCTCCCTCCCTCCCTCCCTCCCTCCCTCCCTCCCTCCCTCCCTCCCTCCTTCCTTCCTTCCTTCCTTCCTTCCTTCCTTCTTTCTTTCTTTTTTCCATCCTACAAACAATGCCTGTGTTGTATTCAGCAATAGGGACTTGCTGTCCAGTTTGGGTGGGTAAACAAGAACAATAGCAATAGCCCATATAAGTGTAAGTATCCTTGATGGTCTCTCTGACAAGCAGTTCATTAGGAAATATCCTATCCCTTGTAGTAGAATTTTCAAATAATACCCTAATATTTCTGGGAGCACCTTTTTTAACCCATGTAGGGGAACTTCATTGAAAACCTTTTCCAAAAGAAAATAAGAAGTTAGCTTACAAGTGGTCAATTTCCAAATGGCTTATTCCCAAGACTAGTTTTCATATATCTTCTGACTGTCCACTCTCCCCTTCATCTCCCTACCTCAATCCTTACTAAAATTTCCCTCTCAATATTATTCCCCTGTACATTTGTGACTCATATGTTCTCTTACCCTCCTGCATAATCACTGCCCATGTCCCTTTCTGTTTTCCTTGCTTCTGAAGATATTGGTTCTGATATATATCCATTAATCTAGAAGTTCAAAAGTGGCATATGCTCATAGCAGAGAACATTAAGCATTTGTGTTTCTGAGACTGGGTTCCTCAGTATGATTCCTTCCAACTCCATCTGTTTTCCTGGAAATTTCACAACTTTATTTTTTATAGCTGAATAAACTTCATTGTTTATATGTACCATACTTTCAATATCTATTCATCAAATGATTGGCACCTAGGCTGATCCCATTTTTATCTATTGTGAATAGAATAACAATAAACATGGCTTAGAAAGAATCTCTGAAGGACAGCAAAGTCTTTAGGGTCAATGGCTAGAGGTGGTATACTGGGGTCATATGGTAGATCTATTCTTAGCTTTTAGAAAAATCCTCATATTGACTTCCTTAGTGGCTGCACCAGGCTGCATCATACCCTCAGTGAATAAGAGTCAATCTTTACCCACATCCTTGTCAGTACTTGTGGTCCTTTAAAAAAAAAAAAAAACATAATTTTTAATCATTTATTATTTGAGACACAGAGAGAGAATGGGTGCATCAAAGCCTCCAGCCATTGCAAACAAACTCCAGACACAAGCACTCCCTTGTGCATCTGGCTTACATGGGTCATAGAGCACTGAACTGGGATCCTTTGGCTTTGCAGGCAAACGCCTTAATCACTATGCCATCTCTCCATCCCTGTTGTCCTTCTTTATAGTGTTTCCAGGTAGTGTCTCCCTCTCCCTCAGGCTGTCTTGAAAATTGCTATGTAATCCCAGGCTTGCCTGGAACTCACAGCAATTCCCCTACATCTGGCTGCCCAGTGCTAGGATTAATATGTGCACCACCATGCCTGGTTCTTGTCTTTTTTTTTTTTTTTTGTTTCCTTTAATGCTAGCCATTCTGACTGAGTGCAATGGAATCAGAGTAGTTTTACTTTGCATTTCCCTGATGGCTTAGATTGTTGAATACTTTAAAAAATATTTACTGTCATTTTTATTCTTCTCAGAACTCTCTGGTGAGTTTCATAACCCAGTTTTGTTTTCCCTGTTGGGTACTTCACTTTCTTGGTGTTTACATTTTTGAGTGCTTTGAATACCCTAGATGTATAGCCGACAAGACCTTCTGTTCTGCAGGCTGCCTCTGCACTCAGGTGGCCATTTATTGTGCTACACAAATACTTTTTGGTTTCATGTCTTCTTATTTATAACTATTGAACTGATTTCCTAAGTAGCTTTAATCCAACCAGAAAATCCCTACCTATACATATATCTTGTGGCCACACCCCAAAAGTACTTTCTTTAGTACCTCCATTGTTTAGTGTTTCATTGTTTAACATTGAGATCTTTGAAGTATTTGGAGTTGATTTGTGTGCAGGGTGAGAGGTAAGGATCTATCTTCATTCTTCTACATGTGGTTATCTAGTTTTAACAGAAGCATGTGTTGATGTAATTTATCTTCGCCATCATGTATTTTGGCATGTTTATGAAAAAATCAAGTGGCTTTATTGCATGGACTGATATGTAGTCCTTTATTCTATTTCATGGGCCTGCATGCCATCTTTTGTGCCACACTATGCTGTTTTTAATGTTATAGCTCTGCGTTATACCACCAGCAGTATGCTTTTTGCTCAGGGTCATTTAAGCTATCCAGGGTTTCTCCTGCTTCCAGATGAATTTTAGGATTGTGGTCTTTTCCCCTTTTTTAAATTATTGTGCACATGTGTGTGTGCACATATGCATGTGTGTGTGTGCATGTGTGCAGAGTGTGAGTGGTATGACATATGATGCATTTTTATGTGACATGTAAACATATGTGTATGCTCATATGTCCATGCCCTATGCACTAATATGTGTAGACAAAAGGAGAATGTTGGTTGTTGAATGTTAGAGGCCCGGAACACCAATATACTCCCCCCTCCCCGCCGCCTCTCTCCCTCTCTCTCTCTCTTTCTTTTGCACTCATAAAAATGGTCAATCTGGACTTCCACCCAAGATGACGACCGCCTAGCTGTGCTGCAAATCCCACAGAAAAGAAGGCAAGACATTAAGGGTTTTCTGGGTCTTTTTGTCAGTGGGAGGGCACAGAGGGGGGTTAAGAGGGAATCATGGATGCTCTTGCGGGCGGGTAGGCCACCCCTCCCACCAAATAGCCACCGCTCCTGCCACCGCAGCCTACATACTCTGATTGCGTGCCAAGCTTAAGCTGCTCTGCACACTTGCCCACATTACTGCTCCTGCTGCTGCATGTTCAGTGAGCCCAGTCCCACAGCATCTGCCACACAACCCAGACTGTGGCTCTCACTTGCGCCAGCTCAGGCGCCATCCCCTACCTGTCTGCCATGCGGACCATCCCCCATTCTCCTGTGGCAGGAGAGCACAGACTGTTTCTGGGGCCCAGTGTTCCCAGCCAGTGCTTGGGAAGCTTCAGGGCTTGGTACCTCAGTCCCCCTCTAAGCTCAAACACAGGCAGCTTGGCGCATTACTGCTTGAGAATTAAGGCAACATTGGCACCCCTCACAGGCAGTAGATAGGCAGCTTTGGCAAGTGGGAGCAAAGCCCAGGCTGCATGGCAACTTCCCAAGGATGCCTCAGATTCCCATTGCGCTAGAGCCCAGGCTGACCCACCCACCTACCTGCCCATACACTGTCAAGGGAAGACCACAGCGCAAAAGAAATAACATGAAAAATAAAATGCAAGAAAATCCAGTTAGATCAACCAGTCCTATAATGAATACTTCTAACCAAAACATAGAAGAGTCATTAGGATCAGAACATCAAATTGAAGCTATGAGCAATGCAACCATGACCAACCTACTGGTAGAACTTGCAGGAAAGCAACAAAGGACAGATAATCATGTGGATGCTACCATCACTAAGCTAGAATAAATTGATAAGAGATTGGAAGCAGTTCAAAGAGAGTTAAGTAATTTCAGGGAGAGTGAAAACAAAAGGGCCTTAAAAATCAGCTGCCCATACTAAATGAAGACATAAAGAAATGCAAGGATGAATTCCAAGAATCATCAAGAAAATCAGAAAATGATGTGAAAAGGGAGATTGACAGAGCGCTGGAAATGATACATAGAAAAGTAGTAGAAAATGCAAACTTAATTGAACAAGTCCAGAACTTTCTAGGGGCTCTAAAGAATAGAGTCAGCAAAGTGGAGGATAGAAACTCTGATCTGGAAGACAAGATGGAAGAAACAGTTCCAGAATTCAAAGACTTCAGTAAGTTCAAAAGTTCCTTTGAACAGAACATGAGGGAATTGTGGGATACACTTAAACGTCCTAATATCAGAATCATTGGAATAACAGAAGGAGAAGAATTTCAGACCAAAGGCATGGAGAATTTATTTAACACAATAATTGAAGAAAACTTCCCCCATCTCTTAAAAGAAAGGCCCATCAAGATACAAGCAGCCAACAGAACTCCAAACAGACTGGGCCAAAGGAGAAACTCTCCAAGACATATTGTCATTAAGACTCTAAACATTGACACCAAAGAGAAAATCCTAAAAGCAGCTAGGGAAAACCAGCACACCACTTTCAAATGTACCCATCAGAATACCTCCAGACTTCTCAATGGAGACCCTGAAAGTTAGAAGGGCCTGGAATGAAACCTCCAAAGTCTAAGAACCTATTGCTTCCAACCCAAACTTATCTACCCAGCAAAAGTATCCCTCATAATAGGTTGGGAAAGAAAAACATTCCATGTCAAAAATCAGATTTATAATTATATGAGCACAAAAAAAACCTACAGAGAGTATTTCAGGAATTTCCCCACAGAGAAGAAACAAATAACCAAACTCAAATGCCTATAAGATGCAGATCACAATAACCAAACTCAGAGTAGGCACAAAAAACTTCAAAGTCCATGAAAACACCAACCAACATATACCATCATAATATGGCAGGTATCAAATCTAATCTCACAGTCATTACCCAAAATATTAATGGCCTTAATTCACCCATCAAGAGACACAAGTTAACAAGATGGATCAAAAAATTAGACCCCTCAGTCTCTTGCCTTCAAGAAACCCACCTCACCACTAAAGACAGACACCTCCTCAAGGTAAAAGGGTGGAAAACAATAGTCCAAGCAAATGGGAATAAGAAACAAGCAGGTGTAGCTATACTAATATTGGAGAAAAGAGACTTCAAACCAAAAATATTCCAAAAAGACAAAGAAGGCCACTTCCTATTTATCAAGGGAATGATCCATCAAGAGGATATTACAATCATAAATCTGTATACACCAAACACAGGGGCACCACAGTTCATAAAACAAAACCTACTTGACAATGAAACAGAAATAACCACCAACACCATCATAGCTGGGGACTTCAATATACCATTATCAGTAATAGACAGATCATCCAAATAGAAACCCAATAGGGAAGTAAGAGAGCTCAACAAAATCATAGATCACTTAGACCTAACGGACATCTACAGAACTTATCACCCCAAATACACAGACTACACATTCTTCTCAGCAGCCCATGGAACATTCTCTAAAATAGACCATATACTGGGTCACAAAGACTGCCTCCACATATTTAGGAAGATTGACATAATTCCCTGCATGATATCAGATCAAAATGCTATATTGCTAGAAATCAACAACAAAAGACCCACCAAGAATCTCAACAGGGGCTGGAGAGATGGATTAGTGGTTAAGCGCTTGCCTGTGAAGCCTAAGGACCCCGGTTCCAGGCTCAATTCCCCAAGACCCATGTTAGCCAGATGCGCACAAGGGGTCACATGCATCTAGAGTTTGTTTGCAGTGGCTGAAGGCCCTGGTGTGCCCATTCTCTCCCTCCGTCCCTCTCTCCTTCCCCCCCTCTCTCACTCTCTCTCTCTCTATGTCTCTCCCTCTTTCTCTGTCTCTAACTCTCAAATAAATAAATAAAAATAAACAAAAAAAATTTTTTTAAAGAATCCCAAAGGCACGTGGAAACTGAACAGCACGCTTTTAAACAATAAATGGATAGTGGATGAAATAAAAAACGAAATTTTACAATTTCTAGAATTGAATAACAATGAGAACACATCATAAAAAAACTTATGGGACATAATGAAGGCAGTCCTCAGGGGAAAATTCATAGCACTCAATGCCTTCATAAAAAAGACCGAGAGATACCAAATCAATAACCTAACCATCCACGTAAAGGCACAGGAAAAGCAAGAAAAATCCAACCCAAAGAGCTCCAGAAGGAAAGAAATAATTAAAATCAGAGCAGAAACTAATGAATGGGAAACCAAAGAAACAATTAAGACAATTGACAAAACAACAAGCTGGTTCTTTGAAAAAATAAACAAGATTGACAAACCTATGGCCAATTTGATCAAGCAAAAAACAAGAGAAGCTTCAAATTAACAAAATTCAAAATGAAAAAGGAGATATCACAACAGACATAAGTGAAATTGGGAGAATCAGCAGGCTGTATTTCAAAAACCTCTGCTCCACAAAACTGGATAATGTGGAGGAGATGGATAAATTCCTGGATGCATACCACCTATCAAAGCTAAACTCAGAGCAGATTAATCACCTCAATGAACTCATCATGCTCATAGAGATTGAAAATGTAATTTAAAAACCTCCCCAAAAAGAAGAGTCCAGGACCAGATGGCTTCTCAGCTGAACTCTATCAAACCTTCATGGAAGAACTCAAACAAATCTTCCTCAAACTATGCCACACAATTGAAGAACAGGGAAAGATACCAAACTCCTTTTATGAAGCAAGTATCACCCTAATGCCAAAACCAGGCAGAGATGCCACAAGAAAAGAAAACTACCTACCGGCCTATTTCCCTAATGAACATAGATGCAAAGATCCTGAACAAAATCCTTGCAAAGTGAATCCAACAACACATCAAAAGCATCATCCAACTTGACCAAGTGGGATTCATTCCAGGAACACAGGGGTGGTTCAACATACAGAAATCTGTCAATGTAATACACCACATAAACCAGGTTAAACCTAAAAACCACATGATCATTTCGATAGATGCAGAAAAGGCCTTTGACAAGATACAACATCACTTCATGACCAAAACATTGGAGAGAATTGGCATGGTTGGTTCATATCTTAACATAATAAAGGCAATATGCAAAGTTCCATAGGCCCAAATAATAATGGATAGAGACTAGAAGAATTCCCATTAAGATCAGGAACAAAACAGGGTTGTCCTCTCTCACCTCTACTTTTCAATATAGTTCTGGAAGTCCTAGCTCAAGCAATAAGACAGGAGAAGGAAATAAAAGGGATACAATTTGGAAAGGAAGAAGTTAAGTTAGTTCTATTCGCTGATGGCATGATTGTATATGTAAGAGACCTGAGAGACTCCATCCCAAAACTCCTGAAGGTGATTAACTCCTATGGCAAAGTAGCAGGATACAAAATCAATGCACAAAAATCAGTAACCATTCTATATGCAAATGACAAAGATACAGAGAAATAAATAAGGGACATAGTCCCACTTTCAATAGCAACAAAAAATAAAATACCTTGGAATAACGGTTAACGGTTAACCAACGAAGCGAAAGATCTATACAACTGGCACCACGAGGGCCACGCCCAGGAAGAGCCTCTCTCGCAGCTCAGTGGGCAGGTGGGCAGGGAGAGGTCTGCTGCACCCGCTGTGCACATGCAGCCTGTACAGCGCAACAAGCTCATGCCCCCGCCTCCTCATCCCCATAGCACCTGTGTTACCTGCAATCCTCTTGCCCCATGCATGCGCCAGGCACCACGGCCCCGGGCAACGTGTGCGATTGACATCTGTGAGTCAATATTGGAGGGGAAAGGGCATGACAGTGAAAGGTCTACATGCAGCACCCTAGAGCAGACAGATATGGAAGCTGTTGAGCCTCTTGTTTGCATAAGTTCCTGGGGTCGGAGGTCCCAGAAAAGTGACCTGCTGAAGATAAGACCCCTCACACCTGTCTCTGATTCTGGGTACATCACCACCACTGTGCTTATGGACACAGCTGCACTTGAGCTACCAAAGGACTTCCATTCTTTCTTAACTCTGTGCATAGCTCCTCCTCAGAGCCCTGAGCTCGTGGAGCCGTCAACAGGAACATCTGTTCCTTCCCAGGAAACCAATTCCAAAGGACACATGACCATGGCCCTCCCCTCATCCTCTGTGTCAGCCAGAGTGCTGAGCAGTAGGGAAGTAAAGGGTTTGCCAGGTTTTTCAGCCAAAGTCACTGGAGCCAGCCACTGGACCCCCCTGTAGAGCTGTGGTGACAAGTGTGATACCGGGGAGAGGCCTGCTCCTGCCTGCCTTCCTACCATCCAGACTCAAGAGCAGCCCCTGTCCAAAGGAAGAGGAGAAGCAGTTTCTGAGACGTTTTGAAGCTTTGCAGGACACATGCCTCACAGACAGTGTACTCATTTCTAACTCAGTTTCCGGTCAGCCTTGCTTGCACAAGTCTAGTGGCCTGGTTCCTACCAACAAGGACCAGCAGGCAAGATGGCCCACTTCTGTTCAGACCTCCTTACCAAAGAATTCTGAAAATGACTTGCTGAGGAAAACCACCCCTCTGATTTCTGTCCCTGTCTTCAGTCTCCTTGTCCTTTGCCAAATGGTCCCTGTGACTGGACAGAGTGGCATGTTCTCAGCTTTTCTGAAGTCCCCTCCCCAGGTACCTACAGGGACTGTCAAGCCCATCTTACCCCAGGCTGCTCCCATGCCTCAGCCTGTGCTCATGGGCCCATCTGTGCCTCAGGGAACTGTGATGCTGGTCCTGCCACAGGCCTCCTTCCCCCAGCCTGTCCCCTGCCCATCTGGTGTCATGGCTGTCGGAAATACCATGTTGTTGCCCCTTGCCCCTGCTCCAGTGTTCATTGCCTCCAGCCAAAACTGTGTTCCTCAGGTAGACTTCTCCAGAAGGACAAACTATGTTTGCAATTTCCCAGGCTGCCGGAAGACCTACTTCAAAAGTTACCACCTCAAGGCTCATCTTTGAACCCATACTGGGGAGAAGCCTTTTACTTGCAGCTGGGATGGCTGTGATAAGAAGTTTGCACAGTCAGATGAATTGTCTCACCACTGCAGAACTCACACCGGGAGAAGAAGTTCGTGTGTCCGGGGTGTGATCCGCGCTTTATGCGGAGTGACCATCTCACAAAGTATGCCCGACATCACATGGCCACCAAGAAGATCCCAGGCTGGCTGGCAGAGGTGGGCAAGCTGAACAGAATCTCCCATGGAGAGATCCCAGGGAGCGCCCCTGAGCCATTGCTAGCCTCTGCCTGAGAGGTCACTGGTGTTACCGGAGGATTCTTAGAGCCCCTTTCAGGAAAGGGACTGTGCATTCCAGGGGCTCAGGGCTCGGTAAGGCTGGGAAACTGGTTCTGATGGAAGAGTGGTAGCTTTACTTTTCTGGTTGGGACCCTATTCAGTATCTTTTGTATTTTCAGAAGTGTTTTGATTTGTTTTTTTTTTGTAAGGAAATTGAAGATAAGATTATTGAAATCGCCAGCATTCAAACAAACATTGGGCAATAAAGTTTACAAAGTCTGGATTTTTTTAACAATCTTTCTATTCATGTTTTGCAGAAATGAGACAGGGTACTAATTTCATACTTTTCTATGAAAAATATTTATATTATGCTCAAATCACTGTTTTCTAGATAGATGCTTTTACAGCCTTCTTCCATGTTTTATAGCAAAATTTTGGGATGACCTGCTTTTAGTAAGCTTGGTATATTATTCAGAAACAAATCAGAGGGTGGTTATCAGTTCTTTTTTGGAGTCAAAATTGATTGAATGCAGGCTTATGAGGGAAACATAAATTTTGTAGTCAGTTTCTTCATAGAATTTTCAAGGAAAATTTCAGGCAATCAGCCCTGTAGTCCACAAATTTAAAATTGTGGTTCGGTAGAACTGGGCACATGTGTAGGTTGCCCTCTGTGAGTACTTGGGCTACTAGCCAGCTATAGGGGAGCAGGGGCTCCGGCAGGTCTGTGTGTACATGTACAGTGCTGTCTTCTGGCCATTCTCTGCCCAGCACCAGAGTCGACATCCTGCTTGTACCCAGCCCAGCTGCTTTATGGGTTGTCAGTTTGTAAGATTCCCGGGGGAGGGGGAACCTTCCGTGGTGGGAGACCCGCGCCCAAGAACCAAGACCGAGCCACTGGATGCAAAGGCAAGAGGCAGCTTTATTGTTCGCACAGGCGCCTGCGGGCACTCCAGTCCTTCGAGAGGCTGAGCACGCTGGGCAAGGGGAAGGGTCTCTTTTTATAGGGTTTAGGGAGAGCAGGAGCAGGTTTACAGAAGCAGAAGCATTATTTCAGTCCCAGCACTGGTTACTGGTTACTTATTAATAGACTTGGAGTCGGTGGGGATCCTCTTTTTTTTTTTTTTCCTTTCTCGGAAACATCCTGACAGGGTTATCTATAGTACATTAGGCGGGGTTAATGGTCATGCTATGGTCACAAGGTTGTTTGCCTGTCTGCATCTGGGGGTCACAAGGCTGTTTGCCTGTCTGCATCTGGGGGTCACAAGACTGTTTGCCTGTCTGCATCTGGGGGCTGTTTTTGGCTCCTGGTATTTTTCCATGGGTTTTACAAGTTGACTTCTCTTGATATGACCTTAACTATGTGGTAGGTTCAGTGACTGTGAGAAAAGGAAATATTCATAGTGGTTGGAAGAACTTTCCAGCAATGTGAAGCTCATCTGAAGCAATGTACAAGTGCACACTGTCAGCTGAGGCTCAGATGTCTTTCTTATAGGTGAACTGTGAGGAAGTGTGTTTTGCTAAATGGCGATGGAATACCACTTAGGTGCCCTTTAATTCATTTTGTTTGAAGGAAATTATTTTGATCAAAAATTACCTGAGATGGAGTTTGAGATCTAGAAGATAGACAGAAGGCACTGCCTTTTAAACTTTGTGAGCAGATACACTGCATGTATAGGAAACTGGCATCTTATACCCACATGGCCACAGAAACTGCTTTGGTTAAATGTTGAAAGTTCCAGCAACAGTAAATTTAAAAACAAAGAATCTTGCACAGTTATGACCACTTGGAAGTATCTTTGTGCTGTGTGTTAGACTTTACATTTGCCTTTTAAATATTGGCACTTAACATACAAAAATGATTGCAAGATTAAAATGCTGAAAAATCAGATAAAATTAGTTGCTGTGTTGAGGTCTTCTTAGTCTGATACAACCCTTACCTGTCATTCATTGTATGTTAGGTGATGCCTGTTAAGCTGCCCTTCAGTATCACCTGCTTTTGACATATATCTGTATCTTTAGTAAACTTTCACAGTTTTGGTCAGTTAAAAAAAAAAATCTATACAATAAAAACACTCAAAAAAGAAATTGAGGAGGACTTGAGAAATTGAAAAGACCTCCCATGCTCCCTAGGCAGAATTAACATTTTGAAGATGGCAGTCCTACAAAAGGCAATGTATAGATTTAATACAATTCCAATTAAAATCCCTACAGTGTTCTTCACAGAGATAGAAAAAATGATCTCAAATTTCATATGGAAAGGCAGAACACCTTGTATATCCAAGCATATCCTCAGCAAAAGAAATGCCTCTGGTGGCATCACCATACCTGATCTAAAGCTATATTACAAAGCCATAGTAATAAAAACAGCATGGCACTGGCATAAAAACAGGAGTATAGACCAATAATATACTTGAGGACCCAGACTTTGGGTCAAGCAACTATAGCTACTTGATATTTGACAAAGGCCTTAACAATATAGGCTGGAAAAAAAAGACAGCATCTTCAACAAATGGTGCTAGGCAAACTGGATAACCATATGCAGGAAACTGAAACTTGATCCACACATTTCACCATGTACTACACTCAAATCCAAATGGATCAAAGACCTTAATATAAGACCAGAAACTTGACTACTACTGGAAGAAAATTTAGGAAGTACTTCCATGATGTAGGAATGGAAAAAGACTTCCTGAACAAAACCCCAGTAACTCACAATCTTAAACAGTCACTCAACCAATGGGATCACATGAAGTTGAAGAGTTTCTTTACAGACAAGCATACAATAAGCAAAGCCAATAGAATATCCACAGAATGGGAGAAAATATTTGTGGATTATCCAACTGACAGAGGGCTAATCTCTAGAATCTACAAAGAACTCAAAAATCTAAGCAGTAAAAAGTCAAACACTCCACTCACAAAATGGGGCAAAGAGTTGAACAGGCAGTTCAGAGGAAGAAATACAAATGGCAAACACACACTTAAGAAAATGTTCATCATCCCTAATCATCAGGAAATGCAAATTAAAGCAACTATGTGATTCCACCTTACCTCAGTAAGGATAGCAAACATCAAAAAAAATCAAATAAAAATAAATGGTGAGGATGTGGAGAAGTAGGAACACTCATCCACTGTTGGTGGGAATGTAAGATGGTACAACCACTTTGGAAAGCAATATGGAGACTCCTGAAAAAGCTGACTATATCTCTATACCAACAGACCCAGTTATACCCTTAATGGGCATCTGCCCTAAAACCTTCAAACCACAGGCCAGAGAGATTTGCTCAACCATGTTTGTAGCAGCTCAATTTGGTTTGTTTTTTTTTTTTAAGAAAGAGAAGTTTTATTAGGGCATTTTCACTTTATTTTTTTCCATACAGCAAAGTCAACTACTGCAGTAATAATAAAATAAGCATAAAACAAATCGCAGCCCTAGACAAAATACATAATTGTAAGCATATACAAGCAGAAAGTAAGTTGTGATTACCTAATAGTGAAACCCAGCACATCTGTCCTTTCAGCAGGGGCCGTGGCAGGACTGCGTGAGGCACAGCGTCCACAACCTGCGGCTCAATTCGTAATAGCTAAGAGCTGGAATCAACCAAGATGTTCATCACAAGAATAATGGATAACTAAGATATGGTATATCTACACAATGGAATTCTGTACAGTAGTAAGAAAAAATGACACAATGAAATGTGGGGAAAAATGATTGAACCTGGAACAGATCAATCTCAGTGAACTTACTCAATCACAGAAAAAAAATTACCACATAGTCTCACTCATCAATGCAGCACCTAACCTGAATCTACCCAAGATGCCTTACATACCCAGCAAGCATCTTGTGGACTAGGCAATAGGAGGAGTAGGAAAGGAGGGGAGGACAACAGGGGGGCAGTGGGAAACACAAATCTAGACCCAAACGGCAAAGGTACCATAAAATTCTTTTTCCTAAAAGGAAGACCAAATGGCTCAACCTTCACCAGACCCTTACAGGGAACACCTGAACCACAAGACACTGGAGAGGGTATGATGAAGACTAACCTTAATCTTCTACAGTTCCCCTCCCTCCATCTCCCCCCCACACACTCTCTTCTCTCTAACTCTTATATATTAGTTATCCTTTTCTTTCTTTTCTTAATAGGCACTGACCGGTAACTCCCAGTACCAGCATGTGGCCATCATCCACCATTAGGTTTTGATCAGAGAGACCTACAGGGTTTCCTAAAAGAAAGATTTCTGTCAGAGTACTTGATGTGGTAAGACCTACTCTAAAGACACCTTATGTGGTTGACACGTAAAATCGAATGGCATGTCTGAAAGCTAGAAGAGAGTCAGTCCCCAGACAGTGCATCTAGTGCCAGAAGGTGCTACATGGACAACTGGGGGAAAATGACCAACATCTGTCCAAGCAACTCATGGTCTAACCTACTTAGCAGCAAATAACCTGTTGTGATGCCCACACAAGTGCAATAGTGGCACCCAGTCATGGTGGGGAATGAACTGCTCTTTTTTTTTTTTTTTAATTTTTTATTTATTTATTTGAGAGCGACGGACATAGAGAGAAAGACAGATAGAGGGAGAGAGAGAATGGGCATGCCAGGGCTTCCAGCCTCTGCAAACGAACTCCAGACGTGTGCGCCCCCTTGTGCATCTGGCTAACGTGGGACCTGGAGAACCAAGCCTCGAACCAGGGTCCTTAGGCTTCACAGGCAAGCACTTAACCGCTAAGCCATCTCTCCAGCCCTGAACTGCTCTTGATTTGGCTAACTGATGCCCTCAGTGGTATACAAGCTATAGCTAGAGCTGGGAAACAAGTCAGAACCATATCCAAACATAAGCCCACTCTTCATTATCAAGCTACCATCAATCGTGGGCTACAAGAGGGCCTACACTTATTAAATTCTCTATTAAAAAAAGTAAGGGCTATCACATTTGTCCTGGTGCTAACTTACTCTCCATTGAAGAATCTGCTTCTCTTTCTCACATATATGTAGATCCTAAGGAGAGAGCCACCCCATCATACCTCAAAAGGGCCCCGGCTGAAACTAAGAAAAATTGGCAAAACAAGCAAGGGTGATGTTTTCATGGTGTAGTGGGTACCAGCACAAATGGGAAGATCAACACAGAGAATAATCAACACCTACCAAATCAGAGAGCCAGAGCCCCAGATGCCCCCAACACCTCATCACTGAAGCAGATCAAAAATGAACCCAACATGGCTCAACATGGAAATTTTGCAGAAGAGGGGCCGGAAAGAATGTCAGAACTACATGTTGGGTCATGATATGCAGACATTTATCCTACCCATAACTGAGGACTAACTCCACAACACATGACCCATATATCTCAACATGGAGGGGGAAAAGAGAGGGAGTAGGTCACAGATGAGCCTAATAATGGTACCAAACTGAATGTATTTGCTGAATGCAAAACTAATTAATAAAAAAAATTTAAACTCAAGGATCCCACTGAGATAGGGAATAAGACAGGGTGCCCACTCTTACCACTGCTCTTCAACATAGTACTAGAAGTGGTAACCGAGCAATCATACTGGAGAAAGAAATAAAAGGAATTAAAATTGGAAAGGAAGAAGTCAAGTTTGCCCTATTTTCAGATGACATGATCCTATATACGTGACCCAGAAGTCTCCATTCCAAACCTTCTAAAAGTCATAAATTCCTTCACCAAAGTGGCAGGATACAAAATCAATGGACAAAAATCAGTAGTTTCTCTATATGCAAAGGACAAATATACAGAGAAAGAAACCACTAAGCCTGTCCCATTTTCAATAGAAACAAAAAAATTTTAAAACCTTTAAATAACACTAATAAAGGGTGTGAAAGAACTATATAATGAAAACTTAACAACACTCAAGAAAGAAATAGAGGAGGAATTGAGAAGATGGAAAGACCTCCCATGGTCCTGGATAGGTAGAATTAATATTGTAAAATTGGCAATTCTTCCAAAAGAAATATACAGTATTAATGGAAGACCAATAAAAATAGCATGATCATTCTTCACAGAGATTAAAAATATGGTCTCAAAATTCATATGGAATGACAGAAGGCCTCTGATATTCAAATATATCCTCAACAAGAGAAACACCTCTGGTGGTATCACCATACCTGATCTAAAGCTGTATAATAAAGCCATAGTGACAAAAACAGCATGGTACTGGAATAAAAACAGAAACATAGACCAATGGGACAGAATTGAAGACACAGAACTTAGGGCAAGCAACTACAGCTGCTTGATTTTTGACAAAGTTGCCAATAATGTATACTGGAGAAAAGAAAGAATCTTCAACAAATAGTGTGGGACAAATTGGATGACCATATGTAGAAAAATGAAATTAGTCCCACTCATTTAGCCATACACAAAAATCAAGTCCAAATTATTAAAGACCTCAATATAAGACCTAAAACTCTTCAACTGCTGGAAGAAAAAACAGGAAGCACTCTCCACCATATAAGACTGGGAAAAGACTCCCTGAACAAAACTCCAGTAGCTGAGGAAATTGAACAAACACAACCAATGGGATATCATGAAGCTAACAAGCCTTTGCACAGTCAAAGATACCACAAGCAGAGTCAATAGATTACCCACTGAGTGGGAGAAAATGTTTGCCAGCTATATTACTTACAGAAGCCTAATATCTAGAATCTACAAAGAACTCAAAAAAAAAAACAACTAAGCAATAAATAAAAAATCAATCAATGTGCTCCAAAAGTGGGTAGAGAACTAAATAGGGAGTTCCCAGAGGAAGAAAGACAACTGCCTAACACACACTTAAGAAAATGTACAACATCCCTAACCATGAGGGAAATGAAAATTAAAAAAACTATGAGATTCCACCTTACCCCAGTAAGAATAGCAAAGATTAAAAATTCAAATGAAAACAAATGTTGGTGAGGCTGCAGAGAAATAGGAACAATCATTCACTGTTGGTGGGAATGTTAGCTGGTACACCACTGTGGAAATCAATTTGAAGACTCCTGAAAAGGATAAATATAGAGTTACCAACAGACCCTTACTGGGCATTTACCCTAAAAGACCCACATCTCAGTTCACTAATATTTGCTCAACAATGATTATAACTGTTCAATTCATAATAGCTAATAATTGGATTTAACCCAGGTGCCCACCATTGGATGTGTGGATAACCAAGATGTGGTGTATCTACACGATGGAATTCTACTCAGCAGTAAGAGAAAAATGACACATTGAAATTTGTAGAAAAATGGTTGAACTTGGAACAGTTTATTATAAGTGAACTTATACAATCACAGAAAAGCAACCATCACATGATCTCACTCATCTGCAGTTCCTGACCCGGATCAGCCCACGGTGCTGACAAAACTGAATAGCATCTTCAGGCTTGGACAATATTGAGGTTAGGGCTTAGGGGAAGGGAAAGGTTGGGAGGGGGACACAAAACTGAACCCTAATAGTACTGGTACCATAGAATTTTATATCCTTGAAGTAAGACTAAAAGTTCCAACCTTCAAATGGACCTTAGAGGGAGCACCTGAATCAAAGGGCCCTGGAGAGAGTTAGATTAAACCTAATCTCATATTTCCCCTGTTTCTCTTTCTTCTCTGTTTTCTTTTTCTGTTTCTTTTTCCTTGGTGCTGGCCTGTAATTCCCTGTATGAGGATGAGGTCTACATCCACAGTGAACTGTTGATCAGTGAGACCTACCAGATTTCCCAAAACAAACAAGACAGACTTCTGTCTGAACACTTGTTTGCCCACCAAGGTTAATGTTAAGACCCTACTGCTGAAGACACCAAATGCTGTTGGCATGGACCATGGAGAGTCCTAGTTGGAATTCAGAGGAGAACCAACCCCCAGACAATTATACCATCTAATGCTGGAAGGCACTACATAAGCTACCAGGGGAAAGTGGCCAACATCTGTCCAAGAAACTAAAAGTCTAAGCAATTTGGAAGCAAATAACTTGATGTGATACACAAGTGCAATAGTGGCACACAACCATGTTGGGTAACCAATTGCTTTGGGATTGGCTAATAGATCTGCTCAGTGGAAAATAAATCATACCTGGAACATAGAAACAAGTCAGAATCATATCCACTAACCCTAGACTATAAAAGTTTCTAAACCCTTTTAACTCTCTCTAAATTAATAATGGTTATCCCATTTAACCAGTACTGACTTCATTCCCCATTGGAGAATCTACTTCTCTTTTTCAGATGGGAACTGGACCTGAGGAGACAAACGATCCAGTGCACTCCACCTGACTCCAGCTGAAGCCACCGTGGAATTGGGGAAATGAGCAAGAGTACTGCTTTCTTACTTAAGCTGAAATCAGCACAAGGGTGATGAGGAAAGATCCTGAGGACACTCAACACCTACCAAACCAGAGATGCAGAGGCTTCTAAGTGCCCATCACTGAAAGTAGACTTAAAATGCTCCCAGCATGGCTCAGGGAATTTTGTGGAAAAGGAGCGGAAAGATTGTTACAGCCATAAATTGGAACATTTTGCACAAAGATATTGCTTCTTCCCCTCCACAATCCATGATCTACAACCCCCATGGGTTGACCTGCATCCCCAAGAGGAAGGCCTCTTCAGAAAAGGGGCAGGGAGGAGGGAAAGGATGGTATCATGTGATGTTTACATACAAAATATATCCATATCTAATAATAAAAATTAATTAATTAAAAAATTAAAACACTCACAGACCCACACAAACTGGTAGACTGGACTACAAAACAGGCACATCTCTGCTTCCAGTGCCTACACTCCACATTCCTGGTGAAACTGTGTCATCTTAGTGCAAAGGGACAGTGTAAGTGAATATTCAGAACCTTGCACATGCGTGATCAAAACACACTCACTTCCATTGGATTGTTCCTCAGGTATTTTTTCACAGCAAGGAAACCTTCAAGTCCCAGTCTTAAGGCCAGTCTTATTTCTGGCCTAGGGCTCTCTGCTAGTGCCAAATTGGAACAAGCCATGTAGCAAGCTCCTGACACCACCAAAAGTGCCCCAGAAGCCATGCCTGACTCACCATGATGGACTGTAAACCATGAGAAAGTAAATCCTTCCTCTTCTAAGTTTTTTCTGTCAGATATTCTGTTATACTATTGAAAAAAAGAAATACATTGGGAATGGAGACCTCCATAACCAATGTCTGCCAATAGTAGTGTGGGAAATTCCTAAATTATTAACACTTATAACAATTCCAAGCTTAACATAGATGCCCCATAAATATTTGTTCATTGAATGAACAAATGAATGCATATTGTAACCATAAAATGGGATCAATGTTCCAAACAATTACTAGAGACAGAACTGAACCTGACTTTTGTGTCTTAAGATGGCCTGAACAATCAAGTAAACTTGGCCATTTTACTTGACTATACTGTCCTAGAAATAGACAGATAAAGCTAGGTGAACAGAGATATACCTCATATCAGTATAGAGAAATTCACCTAGTAAAAAATGGAAGTGAAAATAAGATTCTATTTTCCAAACAGCCATAAATGAATAAAAAGTACTTAAAATGGTATTTTAAATTTTATTTATTTGAGAGCGACAGACACAGAGAGAAAGACAGATAGAGGGAGAGAATGGGCGCGCCAGGGCTTCCAGCCTCTGCAAATGAACTCCAGACGCGTGCGCCCCCTTGTGCATCTGGCTAACGTGGGACCTGGGGAACCAAGCCTCAAACCGGGGTGCTTAGGCTTCACAGGCAAGCGCTTAACTGCTAAACCATCTCTCCAGCCCTAAAATGGTATTTTAAACTGGCAAGGAGGTACTTTCAGTCAATGCTGATGGCAATTAGTAAAACAATTGCTTGAATTTCCTCTCCACAGCTGCCTTGGATTATAGAAATGTTTTCCTCTCTGACCATGGACTCTTTCCTCTCACATCGTTAGAAATCTTCAAAGGAAAGAAATAGCCTAGCATACTTTTCCCAATAATTTTTCAATATTCAAATCATGACTAAATAGCTTGTACCACACTTACCTCATAAAACAATAATCATTATCACAAATGCTATGTTATTAATGTTGTAAATTTAAGGTTTTGGGTTGAAAGTGAGGAGAAACAAAGCACTCAAGCACAGCATGGTGGCACAGGCCTACAGACTCTGAGACTCTAAGACTGAGGCAAAAGAGTCAGCAGTGTTTGGGTTTAATCCTACTTTCTCTCAGAAGTGCTTCTGGGAAGCTTGAGCCTGAGAAGCCCCCTAGAGCGCTTACCACTCAGCCTTGTATCCATCTGTGCTTCAGTCTTTTCTTCCAAATGTGATAATACCAGGGTGACATCTTCAGAATTTCACACATGCAAACATATCATTACTTCATAATTTATCAGTGAGTAAACTGATACCTGCCCCAGGTCAAGGTAATTGAAACTTGAATATCTTAACTTGTAACGGGACTTCTCTGATACTCCTAGGATATCAGCAGGGACAGGCATGCCATAGACTCTGGACAAATGAGTGAATGGTGACAGTCGAGAATTTCACTGAAGAATGCCACCGTTGGTTCTACCAGTGGTAGATAGTAGATAAGACAGTCCCTTCTGCCATGTGAAAACAGGACAGAAGATAGATGATAGATAGACAGGCAAACAGATACTGTCCTCAGGAGACACAGGTACACTGAGAAATTGGTTGGCCATTCCAGATTCAGGAAGGCTTTTCGTAAGGACAGTTCAGAGCTCAGGATCTCAGGATGGTCAGAAGGTTCTGGAACAAGAAACATAAATCATCTTGCTCTGGGGCCAGGTAGACAGGGCAACAGTGCCACCAACTGCAGCCTTACCATGAAGTGAGAGGGAAGGCTCAAGTCCATCAAGAGCAGCTCCACACAGGGCACGGAGATGGCTTCTCTGACAGATCCTGCTGTCTCAGTGACCCTGCCAGCAACCCCAGCCTCTCCTTTCCTACTCCACTTCTAGGTGAGGCAGGCCCACTGGGACGGGGGTGGGTCTGGAGTTGGGAAGGGCTTTGAGGTTCACACTGAAGATGGGCATACAGGTCCCAGTTCAGGTGCATGACACTGGGTCTCTTCCTTGAGCAAGGTCACATAGTGAGGTTGTAGCATTATGGTTAAGGACTGTAAGTCCATGTAGTCCATGTCAAAGTCCAAGGAAAGAAGCCAGTGTGTCCTGGCTATTCAGTTTTAACCAGCCCTCTCATACCGTTGTCCTGAGAAGAAGGCAGAGTGTTACACACCCAGCACAGTAGGGCAGCACAGCCACCACAGTGCTGAGGGGAAACTATCTCACTTCTGGGTTCCCTGACACCTTTGTTCCCCTTCTCCCACTCCTTTTCTCTAGTAGAGCAGGAGAAATGTTAGACTGGCTGGGGACTGAGGAGCCCTCTCAGAGCCAGTGATTGCAGAGGCCACAGTAGCTCCCCATGGTGTTTCCTGGATAATTAGTTAGTGACCCTCTCATTCCCAGCCTGCATGTGTTTCTTCCAACCATTGGCTGTGGAAAAAACTGTCCCTCTCCTTGTCATAACTGCTGCAAGTCTCACTCTGGCACAAGCACACTAGCTCTGGGTAGGTGCAGAACCTAGGCATACTCACAGATGAGCTGTTGGGTAGTGAAAAAAAAAGGTAAGGTTGGTAAAATCAAGTGTCTGAGGGAGGAGGATAAGTAAGTATCTGTCAAGTTGTGACCAACAGCCATGGAAATAGGTTGAACCACAAGTGGTATTCAAAGCCTGCAACTGGACTCTTGGCTTGTCGCCAGATTGTTGAATGACTTCAGGCACAGGGATTTTCATGTATTTATCACCACGCTTGTGACATGATTTGGGGTAAGATAATAGTAAAAGTCATTGTCATTTGATTAATAACAAAATAGGACGATTGGGTCTTTGACTATGTCTGTTCATCTTTGAATGTCCTCCCTGCCCCCATGCTAAAATACATGTCTGGCTTGGAGTAGACAACAGTTAATATTGTTTCTTAAAAGCATATATTTATTTATTTATTTATGTATTTATTTATTTATTTATTTGCAAGTAGAGACAGAGACAGAGGGAGGCAGTATGGACACATCAGAGCCTCTTTCCACTAAAAACTAACTCCAGATATATACGCCACTTTGCACATCTAGCTTTATGTGGGTGTGGGGAATTGAATCCATGTTTGTTTGTAGGCTCTGCAAACAAGTGCCTTTAACCACTTAGCCATCTCCCAGCCCCAATATTGTTGAATAAATTTCTGAAAAGAAAAGCATTCAAAATTGACAGAGGATAGTAGAGGATTAGGTAGGGCTTGTCTTGGGTTAGAAGTTAAAATCATCTTGAATAAAAAAACATTTGGAAGCCGGGCATGGTGGTGCGTGCCTTTAATCCCAGCACTTGGGAGGCAGAGGTAGGAGGATTGCCATGAGTTCGAGGCCACCCTGAGACTCCATAGTGAATTCCAGGTCAGCCTGGGCTAGAGTGAGACCCTACCTAAAAAAAAAAAACAAAAAAACATTTGGGACTCTGGAGTAAAACCTGAGTTGTCCAAGAAGCTAGATGACAGAAACCCCTAATACTGAGAATGCTGGGAGCATCCATGACTTCCCTCATTTCCCACTGCCTACTCTCTTATTATAGATGGGTCTGCAACCAGAGAGCAAGGGATGGAGGGAGGTGACAGGTCGACATTTATATAGAGACCCCCTGCTGGTTCTCACTGAGTTTGGAGAGTGCTGGATCTCTGTCTGTCTAGGTTTTCATGTGTATGTAAAACATATGACTGTTCAGTACACTGATTGCATGGGTGTCATGAGTGTCTGGGTGTGCCTCTATGTGTGTTCCTCTACTTGTGAGTGCATCTCTGGCACATCTATCTGTCTAGACATATCAGAACTTGCCCAGGTCTTTGTGCAGGTGTGATCCTTGTGTGTTCAGGGTCTGTGACTGAGTGGCTGCTATATAGGTGACTGCATGGGGCTTAGGGTAGTAAGCTGCCAGAGAGACAGGGTTACTAGCCTTGTATCCTATATTCTGCTGCTTTATTTTGCTTACCCAACTCTTCCCAGTCATTTCCAAGTAGTACTTGTCACTTGCCATACCTGGGCCTCAGGAAGAGCCCGCCTCAAGGGCTCCTGGACCAGCTATTTCAGGGGCAGCTCACACAAAATCTCCTATCATTTAAAAAAGTCAGGAGATGTTGGAGGTGCTATTTATTAATAACCTACTATTTCCTAAGCACTTACAAGGATGACAGAATTATTGAAGGCTTTTGAGATGGAGTCTCACTATGTCACTCAGGCTGGTCTCAAACTCCTGGGCTCAATGGGGCTTCCTACCACAGCATGTGCCATCATACCTGGCTTTTAATTATCCCACTTTTAAAGGGGAAACAAAAGCATCTAAAAGCGATAAAGTAACTTCCCCAAAGTTCCTCTTGTAATTTTCTTTATATGTGTTATTATTTCTAAAATTCTCTAACACCCTTGTCTGTAAAATGAACACTTTCTAGCTGGTCCTTTTGAAATGCTACATTTCCTGCCCTTCTTGCCAGGAGAGTTAGGACCAAGCCTCGCCAAGGCAAAGTACAGATGGTGTGGTGGTTTGATTCCCCCATAAACTTATGTGTTCTGAATGCTAAGTTCCCAGCTGATGGAGATTTGGGAATTAGCGCCTCTTGGAGTCAGTGTATTGTTGGGAGTGGGCTTATGGGCGCTATAGCCAGTTTCCTCATACCAGTATTTGGCACACTCTCCTGTAGCTATTGTCCACCTTATGTTTGCCAGGGGGCAATGTCCACCCTCTGCACATGCCATC
Source organism: Jaculus jaculus (assembly GCF_020740685.1). NCBI lineage: Eukaryota > Metazoa > Chordata > Mammalia > Rodentia > Dipodidae > Jaculus > Jaculus jaculus. Next base: position 76,774,735 of record NC_059110.1, on the reverse strand, counting down.
ATTTACCCCTGCCATCATGGAGCTTCCCCTTGAGCCTATACGCCAAAATAAACCTCTTTTTCCCAGAAGCTGCTCTTGGTTGGGTGATTTCTACCAGCAATGTGAACCTGACTACAACAGGGGGGAAAAGACAACTGAATATTTATTCTATAAGGTTCATCATCTAGTGGGTAAAGTGAGAAGTACAACAGAAAATATCATTTTAATAGTAGCAAGTAAGTGATGAGTTTAAATAAGATGAGAGAGAGAGAAGAGAAGGGAAGAGAGGAAATGAGAACAGTAGAGGTAGAAAGCGCATTATAGGTGGTAGGGAATATTCAGAGAAGGCTAGTGCCAAAGACGTAAAAAGGAAGAGATTTTTAGTGACTAAGGCACATGCCTGCAAAGCCTAAAGACCCATATTTGACTCTCCAGATACCATGTAAGCCAGACGTACATGGTGACTCCAGCATGCAAGGTTACACATGCACACAGGATGGTGCACACATCTGGAGTTCGACAGCAGTGGCTGGAGGCTCTGGTATGCTAATTATCTCCCCCGCCCTTCTCATGAAATAAAGAGCCAATGAAAAGGCCAACCAGGCTTGCCTGGGGAGAAGGGGAAGTGAAGATAAGCTAGAAACTTCTTTTTTTTTTTAATTTTTATTTATTTATTTATTTGAGAGTGGCAGACACAGAGAGAAAGACAGATAGAGGGAGAGAGAGAGAATGGGCATGCCAGGGCTTCCAGCCTCTGCAAACAAACTCCAGATGCGTGTGCCCCCTTGTGCATCTGGCTAACGTGGGACCTGGGGAACCAAGCCTCGAACCGGGGTCCTTAGGCTTCACAGGCAAGCGCTTAACCGCTAAGCCATCTCTCTAGCCCAAGCTAGAAACTTCTTAGAGCCATGCTGGAAAGCTTTGGACACCAGGCTGAGAAATATACACTATATTCAAGAGGTGGTGTGGCAGTTGGCTAGGCAGTAATGTTTGTGGTTCCAAGCCACCCCAGGGTCACTGTGCATCAGTCTCCAGGAGGCATCCAGGCATCTGCAGAGCAGGGTCTTGAGTGCCTGAGAGTACAATGGGAAGAAACACCCAGGAGACTGTGTCAGAGGACAGCTCATTTATTTATTGGGGGAATGGGCTTATAAGCACTCATATAATGGTGGGAAAAGGAATCGGGCACAGGTCACAGGGAAATTGGCTATGTGAAGGCTGCTGGCTGATACAGTGTTAGGGTGGGAGTATGGGTCACATGGTCATGGGGAAACCAAAACCCAAGTTTTATCAGGACATGCAGGTGCCACCGGCTGTGTGACAGGTAGCCTCACTCCTGCCCCTGCCAGTCTCAGGGCAAGATTATTGGGACTTAAGCCTGCTGCAACCTCCTGTGGCCTGGGGCCCTTAGCCATCCCTGAAAGCTCAGGCCTGCTTAAACCTCCAGTAGACCAGGGCCCTCATCTGTGCCCAACAATCACTGAGTGTGAAGAGCATGGCTCAGGAATTCCTAGGCCCTTAAAACTCTGGATGCTGATATCTCTTTTTCTCCTGTAAAATTCACAGCAGTAAGAAAACCATTTTGTTATATGTAATACCATCTTATGGTCTGAAAATATGGGTTTTTTATTTAGCACATTGAAATAAAATGTTTCTAAGTAAAAGAAAAGTCAAATGAAAACAAATACTGCTGACGGTGTGTGGAAAGAGAACCTGCTTCCACTGTATGGGAGTATCAACTTATACAGCAATTATGGAAAGAAGAATGGCAGTCCCTCAGAAATCTAAGAATATATTTACCATTTTATCCAGCTACACCATTCCTAGGCATACACCTTAAAGACTACTGTACAGATACTTACTCAGCCATTTTTATTGCTGCTCTATTGACAATAGCTAGGAAATAGAATCAGTCCAGATGCCCATCAACTGATGAATGGATAATGAAGATGTGGCACATAAACACAATGGAATTCTACTCAATGGCAAGAAAAAAATGAGATTATGAAATTTTCAGGAAAATGAATGATCTTAGAAAATATCACCCTAGGTGAGGTCACACTGACTAAGAAACACCAAATGTTCTCTCTTATATGCAGATCCTCATATGCAGTAGTCTGACTTGTTTACAAGCCATAGCAAGCATCAACAGTACTGATGAGGAGCTAGCATGAGGCTTGGAGAGAGGAAAACCATGGAGGAGGGAACAGTAGAAAAGCAAGCAAAGGGACAAAAGGGACACAATACAGGGCTGGAAAGGTTTGGGAGTGATGGGGAAAGGGAGAAAGGAGAGGGGGGAGATACACAAAACTAATGATGATATGGATCATAGGAAGCTACCTCAAGATATCTAACTGAAAGATATGTCTCATAAAAGGAGAGAGATACAGAAGGGGTACTTTAGGTAGAAACAATCTGCAGGGTTGGAGAAAACTTTACCCTAAAACCATTTTCCATTGTTGGTAAATCACAGTGCCAGAACTGGGTTACCCTGCACAGAGAGCTGTTGGTCAAGGAGACCTATGAGGGCACCAAAACAATACAGGCCATTGCCAAAGCACTTGGTTTCTCACTAGAACTAAATAGTAATATTCTATTGCTCAAGATACCACAAGCTGCAGTCTCAGGACATTGAGGGAATCATGGGACTGATGTGGAAGGCAACTCCCTGCTGGATAGCTTTCTTCTAGTACTGGAAAGTTAGAAGCCTATGGTTATAAAGGTCATAGACCATAGAGGGAAGCTTCCACTGTTATTTGGATCCAAGGACAGGTTATCCCTGTCAAAAAGTCTTATAAATGTCTGTGTTTACCCCTTTGATTCATGCTGTTCTCACTCTTGGTTGAAGAATTTGCTTTTTACAGATGGTAGAAAATTCTGGGAACCAAAACTAATCAGAAAAGAAAGCTGACTATCTAGGATGAGAACTGTAATTTCTATTGCATCTTCCAGGGACCAGAAAACATTACACAGGAAGTGATAGGTTAAATATGAATTATTCTCTCATGGCTAGTCTGAAAAACGTACTCCAAATAAAAAGTGGTACACACCATGGATATTAAAAACTCATCAAATCAGAAAATTAGAGGCAGATGAGAGCTCAACACTAAAGGAGTCTTATGACATGACCTCCAAGGCTCAGGGAACATTGCAGAAATGGAGGTGGAAAGAATGTACTACAGGTGGGAAGGTGCATTCATGACCCCAAAATAATTACTAAAAATCCCACTGAAAAGGATCTTTTTTTTTTTAATTTTTTTTTCTTTGTTTATTTATTTGAGAGTGACAGACACAGAGAGAAAGACAGATAGAGGGAGAGAGAGAGAATGGGCGCGCCAGGGCTTCCAGCCTCTGCAAACGAACTCCAGACGCGTGCGCCCCCTTGTGCATCTGGCTAACGTGGGACCTGGGGAACCGAGCCTCGAACTGGGGTCCTTAGGCTTCACAGGCAAGCGCTTAACCGCTAAGCCATCTCTCCAGCCCTGAAAAGGATCTTTAATGGAATGTTTAATGGAATGAGGGATGGAAACAGGAGTGTAACCTGATGGGAAAATGAGTACACTACAAAATGTTCATATATTAAAGTTTTCAAGAAAGTATAATTAAATAAAATAAAGGGAAAACAGAAATGAGAATGGCAATAACATATTAGTACTCAGAAATAAAACTTAAAGGCAAATTAAGAAAGGGAAATGAGGGCTGGAGAGATAGCCCAGTAGTTAAAGTTCTTGCCTACAAAGCCTAAGAACACATGTTCAAATCTCCAGGTCCCATGTAACCCAGATGCACAGTGATGCATGCATACAAAGTCACACATGCACACAAGGGGCACACAAATCGGGAGTTCACTTACAGACGCTGAAGGCCCTAGCAAGCGCATTCTCCCTCTCTCTCTCTCTCTCTCTCTCTCTCTCATAAATAAATGGAAGTGACAAATATTTTGTTGTTATTATTTTAGTGTTCAGAAGACATTAAGAGTGACAGTATAATAAAAGAAGTTAACAGGAAAATAGAAAAAATCTAGATAGAAATTTACAAAAGGCCTAAAATAGTGTAAATTGTCAATTTACCAGAATTTATTTATATCATGTACATAAATTACTATTATTGAAAACAAAGGTCTGAAGTCTTTCTGAGGGAGAGATTAAAAATAGTTTAAAGATGGTAAATATTATTGAGAAAATAAAGCCTTAACAGGAGGAAAATAGCTCCACAGAAAGGAACAAATCAAACATAACAAAAGTACAATTAAAGTTACAATTCAAATGTTATGGAGAATATGAAGCCTGTGACTATAAATTAAAATCCTCATTTAACTCTGGATAATTTTGGAGCTAGTGCGAAAGCCTCTGTTACACTGGCTCTGATGAACCAGTCTTGGCCATCCATCTCAGAAAGGCAATCAATGAGATAAGTATGAAAAATCAGGAGAAGATTTTATTAACTGTGTTAATACCTCTGAAAGAACATTGGTCTAGAGACCTAAAATGTATTGTCCAGGTGCTTACAGAAGTCTCCATATTTTGTAGTTAAGACCCATAAAGGCAAATTTTGGGGGTTTCCATGACAGTCTTCTAGATCAAGTTCCAGCTGTCTGTTTCTTCTGTCCATTAACTCAAGATGTGCTGTGGATACCATAGAGTTCTCTCTGGCTTGTAGGTAGTTTGGTTCTCATGCCTTATGATGTTCATCAATCAGATGGAATGTTTATGGTGTCCAAAGTAACTGTAGGAAAGAAAGACACAGAAGAGATTAGAAGGTAGGAAAAGAAGGCATATGGAGACAGAAACAATATGGAGTCAGTGAGGTCAGTGACAAGGGCCCTCCTTCATGCAGAATATTAGTTAAAACATCTCCACATGGATCTTACTGCTATATATGTGTTTAAGTTGAAATCATGACAATTTTTCCAAGAAAAATAATCTAGTCTAAGAAATATCACATTACTTAAAAATAAATTTGAGTTAGCTGAATTCTATCAAACCTTAATGGAAGAACTGAAACCAACTTTTCTCAAATTGTGCCACACAACTGGAGAACAGGGAAAGTTCCCAAACTCCTATGATCCTAGTATCACCCTAATACCAAAACCAGGCAGAAATGCCACAAGAAAAGAAAACTACAGGACTATTTCCCTGATGAACTTACATGCAAAGATCCTGTAAAAAATCCTCACAAACCAAATTTAACAGAACATCAAAAGCATTATCCAGGAAAGCAGGGATGATTCAACATATGGAAATCTGTCAATGCAATGCACCACGTAAATAAGCTTAAACACAAAGACCACATGATCATCTCGATAGATGCAAGAAAGGCCTTTGACAAAATACAACATCACATCATGATCAAAACATTAGAGAGAATAGGCATGGACAGTCTATATCTCAACATAATAAAGCCTATATATAAAGATCTTAAAGCCTAAATAATACTTAGTGAGCAGAGACTGAAAGAATTCCCATTGTGATCAGAAACAAGACAGGGCAGTCTTCTCTCACCTCTGTGCTTCAACATAGTACTGGAAGTCCTAGCTCAAGAAATAAGACAGGAGAAAGAAATAAAAGGAATACAAATTGGAAAGGAACAAGTTATCCCTATTTTGGGACAACATGATTCTATACATAAATGACCTGAGAACTTCCATCTCAAAACTCTTACAAGTGATTAACTCCTTCAGTAAAGTAGCAGGATACAAAATCCCTTCACAAAAACCAGTAGCCTCTCTATATGCATAAGGCAAAGATACAGAGAAGGAAGTAAATGACACTGTCCCATTTTCAATAGCATCCAAAAAAAAAAACTTGAGTAACATTAACCAAGGAGGTGAAAGACCTGTACAATGAAAACATAAAAAAATTCAAGAAAGAATGTGAGCAAGACTTGAGAAAATGGAAAGACCTCCCATGCTCCTGGATAGGCAGAATTAACATTGTGAAAATTGCAATCTTACCAAAAGCAATATATAGATTTAATGCAATACCAATAAAAATCCAAACATTTTTCTTCACAGAGATAGAAAAATGATCTCAAAGTTCATATGAAATGGCAGATGGTCTCAAATATCCAAGCATAACCTCACAAAAAGAAACACCTCTGGAGGCATCACCATATCTAACCTTAAGATATACTATACAGCCATAGTAATAAAAATAACTTGGTACTGGCATATAAAAAGGAACATAGAGCAATTGAATAGAATCAAGGACCCAGACATCGGGTCAAGTAACTATAACTACTTGACATTTGACAAAGGCACTAACAATATAGACAGGAAAAAAAAGGCAGCATCTTGAACAAATGGTACTGGACAAACTGAATAACCATATGCAGAAAAATGAAACTCAATCCACACATTTTGCCATTCACAAAAATCAAGTCCAAATGGATCAAATACCTCAATATAGGACCAGAAACTCTGGTACTATTGAAAGAAAAAATAGGAGGAACTTTTCATGACATAGGAGTGGGAAAAGACTTCCTGAACAAAACTCCAGTAGCTCAGGAAATTACACAATCACTCAACCATTGGGATCTCAGGAAGCTGAAAACCTTCTTCACAGACAAACAGACAATAAGCAGAGCCAATAGATTACCCACAGAATGGGAGAAAATTTTTGCCGGATACACGTCAGATAGAGGCCTAATTTCTAGAATCTACAAAGAACTCAAAATCCTAAACAATAAAAAGACAAACAACCTACTCACAGAATGGGGCAGAGAAGTGCACAGGGAGTTCTCAGAGGAAGAAATACAAATGGCAGCACAACGTTATTTATATTCATAAGCAACAACACACAATGGTGTGTATTTGTCAGTGACTAGGCAAGGCATGCAGCTTCAGGGGCAGACTTCTGTGTTAGCGCCTTTCCTTTGTTTTCTGCCAAACCTTTCTAGTACGGCTGAGCATGGCCATTTCTGTCCATCATTTTAGTCTTTCCATATGTCTCCATGACTTAGAGCTAACCAAGACAAAAAATGTGTCTACTATATTTTTTAATTATAACCACAACTTAGAAAGCTTGGAAACAAACTTACCCCTATATCAATATGTATAGACCCTCTAAATAATATCCTCATGTTTCCTTTGGTTCAGGAAGAGCATTACTTTGGAAATGGCTCCCATGATCTCCTTGTTTGCTATAGGTAGCAAAGCTTCTTCCACTCTTTAATGTCCTGGCTGTGCACTCACTAAGATGTAAACCCATTTCATTTGGTTACATATTCACCAGGAGCAATGGGGATTGGATTTTTAAAAAGCAAGAACAGGGCTGGAGAGATGGCTTAGCAGTTAAGCGCTTGCCTGTGAAGCCTAAGGACCCCGGTTCAAGGCTCGGTTCCCCAGGTCCCACGTTAGCCAGATGCACAAGGGGGCACATGCGTCTGGAGTTCATTTGCAGAGGCTGGAAGCCCTAGTGCGCCCATTCTCTCTCTCTCCCTCTATCTGTCTTTCTCTCTGTGTCTGTTGCTCTCAAATAAATAAATAAAGAAATAAATTTAAAAAGCAAGAACACCAGAGATTCCTTGCAAGCATAGATGACAAAGCCATGAACTGAGAAATGATTCCCTCTATTCTGCACTGAAGAAAATAAAACCAAAATGACAGCCACCACCACTGTCCTCACCCACATATCACTCATTCTCTTTGTGGAGAAAGACCAGAGTAGCTGTCAGTGGCTTCTGAGGGACTCCAGGAGAAAGCTGTCCAAGATGCATTTAGAATAATGCAAACTTCTCACTATGTGGGCTTTGCTGGGCTGTAGAAATTCTGGGAATTAATTCAGCATTTGAGTCAGGTAAGTGGGATTTGGAGGAAGCAGCTCCTCCCCAGGGCCTGATTATGGAGGAAGCAGGTAGAGCATGGAAGTTGCTAGATGCTGATGAACCTGTGGGTGATCCTGTGACTCAACCTTCCCTTGTTTCCTTGGGTGACACCAAGATACAGACCCTGACTCTGCTCTGAGGAAATTCCGACTGAGACGTCTTATTTCTCCTTGGTGCCAGTGTGTGTCCTGGTCTCACTAGTTTGGAAGCCTCTGCCACATCTAGTGGGACTCTTTGCTCTGGTGCCCATGGCAGGGACAGACCTCCATTAGCTGTCAGTACATGTTGGTGGATGGAAAATGATTCTGCAAATGCTTGACTGAGGGTCTTTGCAATTTCCTCTGTGTTCTCTTGAAGTGTCACAGTCTGTAAATGTATCTGTCATATATAAGAGTTTTGTATCTATCATTTGTATCTATGTTTTAAGAGTCTAAGGTTGCTTGTCATTTCCTTGTCTATCCTTGAGAGACTGAAGGCCTGGTGTTCAGAAAGTACTTTCAGGAAGAGTGAACTCCAGGACCACTTCACAAACTCTATTCAAGAACCTGTAAGCAAGGGAGGGGTGCTTAATAGGATGGTATTGCATATATGTTAAGTAGAAGAATACATTAGTGGGGGTGAAAGGCCCAAGTGAGGTCAGGCGAAGAGATTGAGTAAAAGAAAGGTGGAGGGAGGGCTTTTCAAAATCTAAGAGGATATAAATAAATCATATGGAAAGCTACTTTTTTGGACAATGGAACACTCAGGAGCCATAGATTGTTGCTAGAAAATTTTCAGTGCCAGGGATAGGATACCTTCCAGTGAGGTGTTGGCCAGGGAGGTCCCTGATGCCCCTAAAACATTATAGGCCATTGCCAAGGCCTTTGGTTTCCCACCAGGAATAGATGGTAAGACCTACTGCTGAAGACTCCACATACTTGGGCTACAAGGCCACTGAGAAATCCTTCTGCAACTGAGTTTACAACCTCCTCCATGTAGACAAGCTGACAGAAAGCTGGAAGAAGCCATTTTGCATGCAGTTCAATGGAAGAGAGAGAAATCACCAATGAAGATACCCAACAGTGGACATTTCAAGTCTTAAAATTTGCCAGCCATGACAAATGAGCCAACAGGTGCAACAGTGGCACGTCTGTCATGGTGGAAACCAGCTGCCCTCTAATTGGACTGGAGGCACATTCCATGGAAGGGAATACATCCCTGATACAGAAAACTTAAAACAATGGTAGTCATGAACCCTAGGGTTGTAATGTCTGCTGCTATCTGGTTAAATGTATATACTATGCTTACCAAATGGCCCAGTAAGCACTTCTCTTAATGTTCATACCCATATATTAATGCTACTCTAACTTTTGGTAGATAAGCTTTTCTTTTCAGATGGCAGTGACCTTGGGATGACTCAGAAGGCATCATGGTGGTAGAAAGAAGTGACAGGAGTGCTCAGCACTTCAATATCTCTACCACACCTTCCAAGACTCAGGTCTATTGTGGAAGAGGTGGTGGAAAGAATGTAAGAGCCAAAGGAAGGGTAGGACTCCTTACAACGTGCTCCCTCCAGACATAAAATGGCCTGGATATCCATGACCTCACAGTGCCTGAAACTACCTACACAAGACCATGATAATAGGAGGAAAAGATGATGAAATCAAAATAAAAGATAAACTGATTGAGACGGGAGAGGGGATATGATGGAGAATGGAGTTTCAAAGGAGAAAGTGGGGAGAGGGAGGGAATTACCATGGGATACTGTTTACAATCATGGAAGTTGTTAATAAATTTTTTTTTAAGAATCTCTAGGTATGAAGACATGGTTCAGTGGTTAAATGCACTTGATTACAAGACCTGCTTTCGCAGGTTCTATTCCTCAGGATTCATGTAAAGCCAGATGCATAAAGTGTTGTGTCTGGAGTTAGAGTGAAGCTGCAAGAGGCTCTGCCACACCCATTCTCTTTCTTACTCTCTGTTTGCAAATAAAGAAAAATAATTTCAGGAGAATCTTTAAACCACATTTGTCTTCCAGTCAAGATGGTGTCCACCTAACCTCACCTCATGGGGAAGAAAAGGCAAGACCCTTAATGTTCAGTGATTTTGTTGTTGTTGTTTAGGGGTTTGCTGATTCTAGTAGGCTTCCAGTGGGAGGCTACAGAGGAGCCAAACATGGAATCCTCTGATTAACACGCTCTCAGGTAGCCCACCAGTCCTCCAACCCCCCCCCAAGCAGGCATCCTAGCTGCAGTCACAGTAGGAGGTCCCTTCTGCACTAACTGCAGGCCAAATGGACCCAAGCTAGCAGGCTAGGTCCTCCACCCAAGGTTTTCCTGCCATCAGACAGAGCTCCACGGGCATGATCGCCATCCTAGCCACCATTCCTGCCTGGCCTTGCTGACCTCCATGGGTGATCACCATTCCCACCCAGCCTTGTAGACCTCTGCATGTGATCACTGTTCCCACTGTGTGAGTTCCCCATTCCCACCCAGCCTTGCAGAGCCTCGTGAAGGCAATTACCATTCCCACCCAGCCTTGCAGGCCTCCACACAGGTGATCGCCATTCCTTTGCTGACCCCCACACATGATCACTGTTCCTGCCTGGCCTTGCTGACACCTAGTGCAGAATCTCAGTCCCAGTCACTATTCCCACCCAGCCTTGCTGATAAGCAGGTGCTATCACATTCCACTCACTGTTGCCCCCTCCCACCACTGAACAGGGACCCAGGCTACTGTCTCCACCCTAGCCTTTCTGAACTCTGTGGGCAATCACCATCCCACTCACTGCCACACCTCCCCCCACCCATGGCCAGCAGGCTAGCATCCCATACCCTAGGCTTTCTGAAACATTTTGATGGGCAGACCACAGTGAAAAAGGAATAGCACAAAAAATCAGATAAACTAAATCCACCTAGATTTCCCAGTCCCATGATGGATCTCTCTATTCAAAACATAGAAGAGACAATAGGATCAGAACCCCAAAATGAAGAAATAAACTATGTAATTCTGTCCAAGCAAATAGAAGAACTGGCAGAAACTCAACAAAGGACCAATAATTGTATGAATGATATGCTCACTAGATTCGATCTATTAGAAATGAACCAGGAAGGGTTCCTAAGATGATTGAATGATCTGAAGGACAGAGAAAAAAAAGAGGACCTCAATAACCAGCTGGCTAACCCAATGAAGACATTTAAAAAATACAAGAATAAACTCCAAGAAGCATTAAGAAAATCAGAAAATGACATGAAAAGGGAACTCAACAGAGGCATGGAAATTATACATTAAAAAGCAGTAGAAAATATGAACCAAACTGAACAGGCCAAAACTCTACACAAATTCTCAAGAATAGAGATAGCCATGTGGAGGGTAGAAACTCAGAACGGGAAGAAAAAATAGAAGAAACATTTTGTGAGTCCAAAAGTTTCAACAAGTTCAAAAATTTCTGTGAACAGAACATGAGGAAACTGTGGGATACCCTTAAATGTCCCAGAATTCTGATCATGGGAATACCAGAAGGGGAAGAAATACAGACCAAAGGCATTGAAAAAATAGCCAACAAAATTATCAAAGAAAGCTTTCCCACTCTGTCAAAAAAAAAGTCCAATCAAGATATAAGAAGCTAGAAGAATTCCAAACAGACTCGACCAAAGCAGAAATTCTCCAAGACATTTTATCATTAAGACTCTAAGCATCGATCACAAAGAGAAAGTCCTAAAAGCAGGTAGGGAGAGACAACATAATACATGTAAATGAAACCCCATCAGAATTACTTTAGTCTTCTCAATGGAAACCCTAAAAGCCAGAAAGGCCCAGAATGAAACACTGCAAACTCTAAGAACTTATGGCTTCCAACCCAAACTATTCTACCCAGCAAAAGTATCCCTCATAATACATGGTGAAAGAAAAATTTTCCACAATAAAATTCAGCTTTACAACAATATGAACACAAAGCCAAACCTTCAGAGAGTATCTCAGGGAATATTCCACACAGGAGATTCAAATAACCAACCTCAAATGCCTACAAAAAGAAGATCACAATAACTAAACTGCAAGATGGCACAAAAACTACAAAGACCAAGAAAGCACCAAACCACATAAATCCCCACAGTATGGCAGGTATTAAATCAAACCTCATAGTAATTACCCTAAATATTAATGGCCTTAATTCACCCATCAAGAGACAAGCTAACAGGGTAGATCAGAAAATTAGACCCCTCAATCTGCTGTCACCAAGAAACCCACCTCACCACTAATGACAGACATTTACTCAGGGTGAAAGGGTGGAAAATGATTTTCCAATCAAACAGAAATAAGAAGCAAGCAGATAAGTGGATAAAATAGACTTCAAACCAAAAGTAGTCAAAAAAGACAAAGAAGGCCACTTTTTACTTATCAAGGGATTGATCCAACAAGAGGATATCACAATCATTAATCTTTATGCACCAAACAGGTGCATCACAATTCATAAAACAAAACCTACTTCACAATAAAACAAATAACCACTGACACCATCATAGTTTGGGACTTCAGTACTCTAAGATCAGCAATAGACAGGTCATCCAAACAGAAAATTAATAGAGAAGTAAGAGAGCTCAACAACACCATAGATCAATTAGACCTAATGAACATCTACACAACATTCTACCCCAAATCCACAGATTATACATTCTTCTCAGCAGTCCATGGAACCTTCTCTAAAATAGATCACATACTGTGGTCAAAAAGCCTTCTTTCATATATGTAGGAGGATCAACCTAATTTCCTTCATGATATCAGATCACAATGCTGTATTGTTAGAAATTAACAACAAAAGATGCACCAGGACCCCAAACAACTCCTGGAAACTGAACAACAAACTCAGAAACAATAACTGTGTAGTGGGTAAAATAAAAAAAATGAAACTGCAAAATATCTAGAAATGAATGACAATGAGAACACAATGTACCAAATTTTATGGGACACAATTAAGATGGTCCTCAAGGGAAAATTCATTGCATGAATTGCCTTTATATCAAAGACAGAGAAATACCAAATCAATAATCTAACCATCCACCTAAGGGTATTGGAGAAACAAGAAGTATCCAACCCAAAAATCTCCAGACAGAAAGCAATAACTGAAGTTCAGAGCAGAAATTAATGAATTGGAAATTAAGGAGACAATTGAGAAAATTGGTGAAACAAAGAGCTGGTTCTTTGAAAAAATAAACAAGATTGATAAACCCTTGGCCAATTTGATCAAGCAAAAAAAAAAAAAACACTTCAAATTAATAAAATTAGAAATGTAAAAGAAGAAATCACAACAGACATAGTGAACTTGGGAGAATCATCAGGACTTACTAAAAAACCTTTACTACAGATTAATCTCCTAAACAACCCTATCAACAACCACTGAGATTGAACGGGTAATCAAAAACCTTCCTAAAAAGAAGAGTCCAGGACCAGATGGCTTCCCCACTAAATTCTATCAAAACTTTATGGAATAACTGAAACCAATTTTTCTCAAATTGTGCCACACAATCAGAGAACAGGGAAAGCTCCCAAACTCCTTCTATGAAGCTAGTATTGCCCTAATACCAAAATCAGGCAGAGATGCCACAAAAAAAAAAAAACCAACTATAGGCCTATTTCCCTAATGAACTTAGATGCAAAGATCCTGAACAAAATCCTTGCAAACTGAATTCAACAGCACATCAAAATCATTATCCACCTGGATCAAGTAGGTTTCATCCCAGGAACACAGAGATGATTCAACATATAGAAATTTGTCAATGTAATACCCCACAAAAATAAGCTTAAACACAAAAACCACATAATCATCTTGATAGATGCAGAAAAGGCCATTAAAAGACAAAATGCAGCATCACTTCATGATCAAAACATTGGAGAGAATAGGATAATCATCTATATCTCAACATAATAAAGACTATATATAAAGATCCTAAAGCCCAAATAATACTTAACGGGGAGAGACTGAAGGAATTCCCATTGAGATCAGGAACAAGACAGGCTGTCCACTCTCACCTCTGCTCTTCAACATAGTACAAGTAGTCACTCAAGCACTAAGGCAGGAGAAAAAAATAAAAAGGATACAAATTAAAAGGAAGAAGTTAAGTTACCAGATGACATGATTCTATACATAAGGGACCTGAGTACCTCCATCTCAAACCTCTTAAAAGTGATTAACTCCTTCAGTAAGTAGGTGGATACAAAATCAATTCAAAAAAAATCAGCAGTCTCTATATATGCAAAAGACAAAGATACAGAGAAAGAAATAAGTGACACTGTACTATTTTCAATAGCAGCAAAAAATAATAAAAGTACCTTAGAATAACATTAACCAAGGAGGTGAAAGACCTTTAAAATGAAAACATAAAAACACTCAAGAAAGAAATTAAGGAGGACTTGAGAAAATGGAAAAACCTCTGTTGCAGTCAGGTTCACATTGCTGGTAGAAATCACCCAACCAAAAACAGCTTGTGGGAAAAAAAGAGGTTTATTTTGGCTTACAGGCTCAAGGGGGAAGTTCCATGATGGCAGGGAAATTGATGGCATGAGCAGAGGGTGGACATCATCTCTTGACCAACGTAAGGTAGACAATAGAAACAGGAGACTGTGCCAAACACTGGCAAGGAGTGACTGAATATAACACCCATAAGCCTGCCCCCAACAACATACTTCCTTCAGAAGGCATTAATTTCCAAATCTTCATCAGCTGCGAACCTAACATTCAGAACACCTAAGTTTATGGGGGACACCTGAATCAAACCACCACAACCTCCCATTCTCCTCAATAGATAGAATTAACATTGTGAAAATGGCAATCTTACCAAAAGCAATATATAGATTTAATGAAATGCCAATAAAAATCCCAACATCTTTCTTCACAGAGGTAGAAAAAATTACCTTGAAATTCATATGGAATGGCAGAAGGACCCAGATATCCAAGCATATCCTAAGACAAAGAAACACCTCTGGAGACATCACCATACCTGACCTAAAGCTATACTACAAAGCCATAGTAATGAAAACAGCATGGTAATGGCATAAAAAAGAAACATAGACCAATGGAACAGAATCAAGGACCTGGACTGTGGGTCAAGTAACTACAGCTACTTGTTATATGACAAAGGCCCTAACAATGTATGCTGGAAAAAAGACATAATCTTCAACAAATGGTATTGGACAAACTGGGTAACCATATGCAGAAAAATTAAACTCTATCTACACATTTCACCATGCAAAAAAAATCAACCCCAAACGATTCCATACATATCAGTAGTCTCTCTATATGCAAAACACAAAGATACGGAGAAAGAAATAAGAGATCAAAGATCTCAACATAAGACTGGAAATTATGCTACTACTGGAAGAAAAAGAAGAGGAACTTTCCATGACATAGGAGTAGGAAAAACTTCCTGAACAAGACCCCAGTAGCTCAGGAAATTCAACAATCACTCAGCCATTAGGACCTCAGGAAGCTGAAAAGCCTTTTCACAGACAAACATACAACAAGCAGAGCCAATAAATTATGCACAGAATGGGAGAAAAATTTTGCCAGATACACATCAGACAGAGGCCTAATTTCTAGAATTTACAAAGAACCCAAAAACCTAAACAATAAAAAGTCAAACAACCCACTCACTAAATGGGGTAGAGAAGTGCACAGGGAGTTCTCAGAGGAAGAAATACAAATGTCAAACACACACTTAAGAAAATGTTCAACATCCCTAATCATCAGGTAAATGCAAATTAAAACAACTGTGAGACTGCACCTTACCCCAGTAAGGATAGCAAACATTAAAAAAACCTAATGACAACAAATGCCAGCAAGGTTGTAGAGAAATAGGACCCCTCATTCACTGTTCGTGGGAATGTAAGCTGGTGAAACGACTATGGAAAGCAATATGGAGACTCCTAAAAAGGATGACTATAGGCCCAGTTATTCCCTTACTGGGCATTTACCCTAAAAGCTACAAACCTCAACTCAAACACATTTGCTCAACCATGTTTATAGCTGCTCAATTAATAGTAGCTAAGAGCTGGAATCAAAGCAGGTGTCCATCATTAGATGAATGGATAACAAAGGTGTGGAATATCTCTGTATGACGGAATTCTATGCAGCAGTAAGGAAAAATGGCACAATGAGATCTGAAAAAAATGGTAAAACTTGGAACAGATCATTCTCAGCAAACTCACCCAATCACAGAAAGATAATCATCATGTGGTCTCATTCATCTGTGGCTAACTTGAATCTGCCCATGATCCTGACATACCTAATAAACATCTGGAGGACTGGACAATAGCGTTGGTGGGGCAGGAGGGGAGGGTAAGGGGTAGGAACCAAAAATCTGGACCCAAATAGAAATGGTACCATAAAATCTTACATCCTTAAAGATATACTAAAAAGTCAAACCTTCATCAGGTGCTTATAGAGAATACCTAATTCACAGGGGCCTGAAGAGGGCATGATAAAGACTATCCTAGATTTCCTGTTTCTCTCTCTCTTTTCTCTTTCTCTTTTATATTATCTATATTTTTCTTCTTTCTTCTCCCTTGGCACAGACCTGTAACTCCCAGTACCAGCATGTGGGTAACATCTACATTGAGCTGTTAATCAGAGAGACCAACAATGTTTCCAAAAGAAGACAGAATTCTGATGTCCCACCAAAGGTTAATGGTAAGACCCTACTGCCAAAGACACCGTGTGCTGTTGGGGTAGAACATGGAACCATCCTGGCTGGAAACAGGAAGAGAATCAGTCCCCAGACAGTTAGTTTGTCTAGTGCCAGAAGGTGTTACATGAGTGACTGGGGGAAACTAACCAACATCTGTCTAAGGAACTCATGGTCTAAGCTACTCAGCAGCAATCAACCTGTTGTGATGCTCACATAAGTGCAATAGTGACACACAGCCATGGTGGGTTGCCAACTGCTCTTGATTTGGCTAACAGATCCACTCAGTGGGATGAAACTCATACCTGGAATGGGGAAACAAGTCAGAACCATATCCAAAAATAAGCCCACTCTCCAATATCAAGCTCCCACCAATAGTGGGCTACAAGAGGGCCTACACCTATTAAATTCTCTCTAAAATAACAATGGCGGTTCATGTATCCTGCACTGACCTCACTCTCCATTGGAGAATTTGCTTCTCTTTTTCAGATGGTCGCAGAACCTGAGGAGAGAATCAGGCCATCGCACCCCACCAAGGCATCAGCTGACACCATAGAGTTAGCAGGGCAATAAGCAAGAGCTGCTTTCTCAGTGAAGGAGATAGACACAGAGAACACTTAACTCCTACCAAATAAGACATCCAGGGACACAGACTCCTAAGACCTCCTCATTGAAACAGATCTAAAATGAACCCAACATGGCTTGGGAAAATTCACGGAAGTGGGCATGGAAAGATTGTTAGAGCCATAAGCTGGGTCATTATGCACAGAGACCTTGCCTCTCCCCCATAACTGATGGCCAGTCCCACAATGCAACACCTGCAATCCTCATGGTGGGATGACAGGGAGAAGGCTAATGATGGTATCATACTGGCTGTATACACACTATATATTACTAATAAAAAATCCACATTTCCTTAATGAGCAATATAATTTCTTTACATATTAATGTGTGAACTGAATAGCACAGAGGTATGAAAACTTGCTGGAAGGTTAACCAACTACCTGTAATTAGGCAACCTCTTTCTCCTAGCTTCAGGGTTCCAAGATCTGGGCAACCTTTCTGGGGGAAATGCCTGAGTGTTACTCAAAGGAAATCCCAGATTTCAGTCAGCTGAAAACTGACATTAATGAAAATCATATCTAATTCCACCTCCCACTGAGAAGTACATGCGGCATATTAGTATATTTACTTCTACTAGTTTTCTGTGTATGGAAAAATAACTTTACTTTGAGTCATTTACTCATGAGAAATTTCCTGTGCCCATAAATATGCTACATTGCATTCTCCTTTGGAAGCATCACCAGGAAGCTCATGAATTTCCTACCAGACTCTTCATTTTCAAACACTATAAACAAAACTGTGATGGATATCTTTATTTATAAAGCTGATTACATTTTACATAATGTGTAGTAGCCTAAAGACTGCCATTTATAGGGTCAAATTCCATGAGTAATAAGGTATTTTACATTCCAAATTAACCGATTTCCTTGTGGGATTTTTGTACACTTACTTTTGTTTGACTCTTCCCTTACCTCCTCTGTCCCTCATTTCCCTGCCTCTCATCACCTCTTAGACCCTTCTTTCCCTTTCATTTCAAAATTAATGCCGATCTTGCTGGTGTAAGAGAAATGAAATCACAAATGTCTTTTATTTAAAACTTCACATGGGAGTGAAGAGATGGCTTACTGTTTAAGGCACTTGCCTGCTAAGCCTAAGGACCTATGTTCAACTGCAGATCCCATGTAAGCCAGATGCACAAAGGTGAAGCAAGTTCAAGGTTTCACATGCCTACTGATGGCACAAGCATCTGGAGTCTGATTGCAGTGGCTTAGGCCCTGGAATGCCAATTCTCTTTCTAAAAATAAATAAATAAATAAATAAAACATCATCATGGTATTTTTTCACAGCATTGCCTTAAGATACACCCCATTCTGTCTTTTCAACCACATAGCATTTCACTGTGTGCATGTATACTCATTACTTTCACGTCACCTATTGATAGAAATATCAGTGCCTGCAAATTTTTACAAATACAAATAAAGTTTTTATCACTTTATTTTGTTTTTATTTTTATGGCTTAGAAAGCTTTTATTAAAAGGAAAACTTAGAACTAAAGGAAAGGGAAGAAATACAGAGCTGCTCCTCAACTGTACAGGAGTGGGATGTTATCAGTTTGATAGTACTTTTATCTCTTCATTTGTGTTTGTTTATTATTTATTTTAGCAGTATTAGAGATTGAACACAGGCTCTTTTGCATGCCAGACATGCATTCTACCACTGAGTTATACTTCCAGGCCTCTCTTTTGTTTATTTTGGGGGACTTATTATGTAGCCTAGGCCAGCCTTGAACTCTCAGCTCTACTGTACTAGGAATGTGCTGCCTTGCCTGTTTGCTCATAGATTTACATTCTTTGTATTATTGCTTGAGTTTCTATAAAAGTCCAGAAAGGAGAATTTTCTCAAAAGAATGAAGTTTTAAATTATGATTTTTCCTGTAAGTTACCAATAAACTTGAACCAGTAATAATTTTCCTAAAATTGATGAGGGCCCATTTTTCCTCAATCTTCCTAGACCTTAATCTTCCCTGAACTTCTAGAAAGAGGAATTCATTTGGAATAGCTTCCCTCAGTGCTCTCATAATCACTCATTTGTGTTAGTGTGTGTGTGTGTGTGTGTGTGTGTGTGTGTGTGTGTGTGTGTGTGTTTGTGTTAGACAGGATCTCATATAACCTAGATTGACCTTGAATTTACTATGTAGCTGAGGATGACCTTGAACTCTTGGTCTTCCTATCTGTACCTCCCCACCTCTGGGATTACAGGCATGTACTCAGCTGTTTTTGTTTTAGTTTTTCTTATAATTCCTTGTCCTTTTTTTATTGGTTTTGTACTCAGTGAATACAGTCAAGTTGCTACCAGTGTTAGTCTCCTCCCTGTTCTCCCCCCTCCACAAGGACCCTGTTCTTGTGGAATATGGGTCTTGCATTGTGTGGTTAGCCATCAGTTATGAGTAGGATGCAGTGTCTCTGTGTATCATGACCCAACTTGTGGCTCTGACATTCTTTCCGATCTCTCTTCCACAAATTTCCCTGAGCCATGTTGGGTTCCTTTTGGGTCTGCTTCAGTGATGAGGTCTTGGGAGCCTCTGTGTCTCTGGATATCTGGTTTGGTAGAAGTTGATTGTTCTCTGTGTCTACCTCCTTCACCTTTTGTGCTGGTACCAGGTTCACAAAGAAAACATCACTCTTGCTTATTTCCACAATTATTCTTAGCTTCAGCTAGGGCCCTTTTGAAGTGTGATGAGGTGATTCTCTCCTTAGGATCAGTGTCTATCTGAAAAAGAGAAGCAAATTCTCTGACAGAGTAAAGTTAGCACCAGATAAACAGGATAACCCTTTTTTTTTAGAGAGAGAGTGAATATAATATGTGTAGGCCCACCTGTAGCCCACAATTGGTGGGAGCTTGATAATGGAGAGTGGGCTCATGTTTGGTTATGGTTCTGACTTGTTTCCCAGCTCCAGCTATGGGTTCTGTTCCACTGAGCAATCATTTAGCCAAATCAAGAGCAGTTGGTTTCCCACCATGGCTGTGCACCACTATTGCAATTGTGTGAGCAATACATCAGGTTGTTTGCTGCTGAGTAGCTTAGACCATGAGTTGCTTGGACAGATATTGGTCATGTTCCCCCAGTCACTTACGTAGCATCTTCTAGCACTAGATGTGCTGTCTGGAGATTGACTCTCTTCCAGCTTCCAGTCATGTCACTTCATGTTATGTGCCAACAGCATATGGTATCTTAGGCAGTAGGGATGGAGGGTTCAAATATATAGTAATGTTTTCTGAGATCTGTCACTGTTAATAATCTACCACTTTAAATGCATAGCATTTTTGCATTTCTTTCCTCCCAGGCTACTTTACTGATAGAATGTGTTGGTTATTTTTCTCATCACTAAAAAATAACTAACAAAAGCCACTTGATACAGGAAAGATTTATTTTCTCTCACAGTTTTGGAGGCAACAGTCCAACATGGCAGGCAAGGCTATGGGGTAGTGGCTTCATCAAGATGCATGTCCAAATTTATTTTTGTGTTTTGATGTAGGGTTTCACTCTAGCTTTAACTGACCTGCAAATCACTCTCATGCTCATGACAAACCTCCTAGCTCAGCTTCTTGATAGTTGGGATTAAAGGGATGAGCAACCAAACACATATTTCAACCTTTTTCTTATTTTGATTTATTTGACAGTGACAGACAGACAGAGAGAGAAAGAGACAGATAGTTAGAGAGAGAATGGGCATGCCAGGGCCTCCGGCTTCTGCAAACAAACTCCAGATGCATGTGCCTCCTTGTGCATCTGGCTTATATGGGTCCTGGGGAATGGAGCCTTGAACCAAGGTCTTTAGGCTTCACAGGCAAGCACTAACCACTAAGCCAACTCTCCAGCCCCATATTTCAACTTTTTGACATTGGGACACAATGTTGTCATCTACAAAGTTCATCCTTAAGAACTGCACAATCAGGCTGGAGAGACTGCTTAGTGGTTAAAGCACTTGCCTGTGAAGCCTAAGGACCCAGGTTTGATCTCTCTCCAGATCCCACATAAGCCAGGTGAACAAAAGTGACGTACATGTGCACTAGATGGTGCAAGCATCTGGAGTTCGATTGTAATGGCTAAAGGCCCTGGTGCACCAATTATCTCTCTTTCTCTCTCTCTCTTGTTCTCCCTGTCTCTCTAAAAATAAACAAATAAATATAAAAACTGTACAATCAGAAAAAATTAAAAATCTCAATGTTTTATGTATATTAACAATTTTTTTGTTGAGCTGCATTCATAGCTACCCTCAGCTACATGTGGTTGCATGCAGTCCATTGCCACAGGCTGGATATGCCTTGTTCAGACCACGAGATAGCAGCTCCTCATAGCTCAGCTACACCAGGGAGCTTAGACCTACATCCAAAGGATGCAGGTGTCACCTTCAGTGGCCCACCTCCTCTGCCAGCTCAGCCTCATGCTTCGAGGTTCCATGATGTTTCAGAACCATGCCAACAGCAGGGGCACAGTTGTTCAAACCCATGAGTCTGTGGGAGGCACTGCACACTCAAATCATTACCATGTCTGTTCTCAGTCATCTCTTCACCTAGCGGGTGTGGTGGCCACAACTGAGAGTCCATGGCTATTCCTGAATTCCAGGACCAGAGGCCCAGTGAGCCTGAAGTTCTGTCCCTCTGACAACAGGGGAAGTGGTGGGGAGGTGACCAGGTGTTCATACCATTGACTGTTGCAGACACAGAGCAAGTTTCCCAAGGTGAGATTCAGAAGTTTCAGATACTTGGTCTAAACTTGTTCTGAGAAGAGAGCTTCTGAGCACATGTCAGGGAAGAGGACCTGAGCATCTTCTATAAGACATACCACAGTGACTCTGATGCACATAAGGATGGGGGACATCTGCCTGGCCTGGCCTTTCCAGCTAAGAAGCAGTGGTCCATTTTCCCATTCTCTATCAGCTGCCCATCCAATCCTGGCAGGTAGAAGAGGGGAGCGAAGCTTGACCCCATCACCTATGAGCTGAGTTACTTTGGGAAACTCAAAACCTTCTACATCACCATTTCTCATCTATAGGACAGGATGGTGCAACTCAGTAGTGCTGTATTGCAGATGTGATTCCAATTAAATGTATAACATACATAGGCATATATATTCTGTATACATATATACCATTAAATACAATGTGAACTAATGCTCAGCACAGGGTAGTGATTTTTTTTAAGATAAACAAACTAAATCACTTCCACGTGCTAAGCTAGAGTTTGGCCCCAGGCTTCTGCCTCACTCTCTCCTTTGTCTATGCACAGGGGGTATCTAGGAATTCAAGGCAGTACCTGCAGGTAACAAATCTGCTCTTTGCTGAAATGTGGACCTGCTCCCATCCTGCTCCCAGCTGTGCTATGAAGGTCACTCCCAGCTCCCACATCTTCCTTGCTTATCCTGCCTCTGCTCCAGATGCACAATGTCCCAGAAGCACTTTCAAGAGTGTTCTCCTGACACACCAATTCCTTATTTATTGCTCCCAACACTGTCCTGGCTGGTGAGGCAGGGGTCTCCCAGCATCAGGGATGAAAATTAACCAAAATGTGCACCAAGAAATTTGAAATAAACAAGTAATTGTGCAAAAACTGGAGAGGTGGCTCTGGACTAGAACAATGGCTTCTGAGGAGGCTGAGGTGGGACTTGCTTTGTTGGCAATGCAAGAGAAGATGGAGTGAGAATCAGATGCAAAGAACACGAGGCTTAGGGTGCAGGCAAAGCAGTTGGTGCATTCCAGAAAAACATAAGACATTGCAGTGATGGGCAGTGCCAGGCAAGGGGCAAGGAGGGAGTGAGGCATCCTGCCCACTAGCTTGGGCTCTCCTGGAGGAAAATGAGAGCTTGTTCCTTCAGGGAAGACATGCGGTAGATTTGTTGTTTTGGAAGATCTCTGCAGGACAGAAGCCCAGGACATTGTATTTCTTGCTCTCCTCTTCACTGAGACACAATGTGGAGGCAAACTCTACCTGCACTAGGGGAAACATCGTGCTTGTGATTGTGTGGTGTAAGGACTGCCCAGATTTACAAGATGACAATTACTATGAACATATAAGCAAATCAATGCAATCACTTCTAATATTTTCAGAGTGTTCCTTTGGTTTAATGAATTGCGTAAGCTGGAGACAACCTTATTGAAATATAAATATTAATTTTATCGGCTCAAAGAGCCCATTTCAGAGGTCATGATACATTCACTCAACATCACTCCCCAAAATAAACCCCTTTCCCATTACAGTCACTCTCCATTTCTCTCTCCCAGCTCCCACAGCCCCGGTCTGACTTCTGACTTCATGGATTTGATTATTTTGTAATCTTTTTAACAAGTCCTCTAAAATTAAGTATGTTGTTTCTCAATTTTTACTATTTTAACAAGGCTCTTATAATCAGATACATACATTTTTACATTTTTTTCTAGTTGCTTTCTGTCCCTCCCTCTCTGTTCTTCCCTCCCTTGCTTCTCTCCCTGTTTTTCTGCCTCTCTTCCTTCTGACACTCTCACCTTCTGCATTAGCCTCTTAAGTGATCAGCTTCCAGTTCACTGCCATGCCTGACTCTGTTCATATTCTTAAAATAAATTTCTAGAACCATACTATACTCAAAGACGTGTCCCCCATTTTTGCCTGTCTCCAGAGTAGCAAAATGGCATTGTTAAGTGTACATTAGTCTCCTTTTATGTTTTTGTGAAAATTACTCAGTAATTTATGATAGAGAAAATGTTTTTCAAGGATAACTGAATATGTGTATGTGTGAGTTAATTAAAAATACATTTCTGGAGCTGGGCACAGTGGCACACACCTTTAATCCCAGCACTCAGGAGGCAGAAGTAGGAGGATCACGATGAGTTTGAGGCCACCCTGAGATTACATAAGTGAATTCCAGGTCAACCTGGGCCAGAGTGAGACCCTACCTCAAAAAAAAAAAAAATACATTTCTGTAACATTCTAGAAATAAAATCAACTTACAAAAATCTAGACGACCACGTAGAAGAAGCCTGGTATTTTGTGTAAAAGCTGGAAGCCTGTGGACCTAGCGAAGCCAAACTGTTAGAATGACTAACAACCATTCTCCCCACTTCTTAGACCTCCTCAACCTCTCAAAAGTCTACTTTCCTATTTTCTTGCAGAATTTTTTGCAATGGTTGCATGTCTTCTTTCCCTCCTTCCATCCCTTCCTTCTTTCCTTCCTTCCTTCCTTCTTCCCCCCTCCCTCCTTTACATCCTTCCATCTATTTATTAGAGAGAAAAGGGCAGATAGAAGGAGAATGGACACGTCAGGGCACCTAGGCACTGCAAATTAATTCCAGATGTATGGGCCACCTTATGCACATGGCTTTACATGGGTATTGGGAAATTGAATCTGTATATTTTGGCTTTGCTGGCAATTGACTTAAGTGCTAAGGCATCTCTCTAGCCTCTGTTTCTTTATTTTTAAAATTAATTTTCTTAGGTCTGGGTTACAGCTTGATTCAATGTAATATACATAGCATGATGATGTTGTGTTGTTGAAGTAAATTATTATTTTAATTTAAATTCGCTAGTAATAAAAGCTGTGAAAATTAAGACCTGTTTTACAGGTCAAAGTAGCAAGGATGAGTGTGACATTTGCCATAACAGTCAAATAAGGAGTGCATGTCAAAGCTGTTTTTCCTGGAAGACACTCTAGTAATATATATGGAAATAATGTGTAGATTATTTTATCTCTAGAGATATGAAAATTATGTTCAAAGATGTTCACTGATATTCTCTGTAACATGGAATAGGAAACTGTGTATTAGAACATCAATAAAAATTATAATCCAGTTATGGTGGCACATGCCTTTAGTCCCAGTACTCAGGAGGCAGAGGTAAGAGGATTGCTGTGAGTTCGAGGCCACCCTGAGACTTCTTAGTAAATTCTAGGTCAGCCTGGCCTAGAGCAAGACCCTAACATGTAAAGCCCCCCAAAACTGTGTATTATAGATCGCAACATGGAATACCCTGCAGCCATAAAGATGAACAAAACCGATAAAATGTGCTACAGCACATGTGATAAGCAGATGAAAATTACTTAAAAAAGAAAATGAAAATATTCTCCAAAAATTGAAAAAATATGGGTGATTATTACTTTCATTATATTTTCTACATTGCTTGAATTTTTCAAAATGAAAGCACCTTTTTATTATAATCAGAAGATGATAATATGATAAAAAGTGATATGTATCTGGCAACATCTGTGGAAATGTGTATATATTAGGATATTGAAGACAGCTTAAGGTATTTTAAATAGTAGAAAGTCACAGAACTGCTACAAATTTACTAAGGAAGCTAATGCAGTCATTGTGATCAATAAGTAAGGTTGGCTCACACATACTAAGAGGTGTGGACCTGACCTGCTTACACATAGAGCTACAGAGGTCACAAAATATGAGATAGCCAATTGCAATGGCTTATGCCAGGAATACATGTGTAGTTCAATATCAGGAAATCTAACTGTGATAGATATTAAAAGGTGTCGGTTTAGAAAGACAACATCCATTGTGTTTGTAAATGCTATTGGTAAGGGACAAACAGAAGGATATTTGTTCTCTGAATGGGTACTTGGTACTTGAGTGTTTTTGTCCCTACAGTCCTGTCGTTCCCTGATAAGGATGACACCATTTATGTGATGTTTTTTCACATTATTTATTTATTTATTTTAATTTTTTTGTTTATTTTTATTTATTTATTTGAGAGCGACAGACAGAGAGAGAAAGAGGCAGATGGAGACAGAGAATGGGTGCGCCAGGGCCTCCAGCCACTGCAAACAAACTCCAGACGCATGTGCCCCCTTGCGCATCTGGCTAACGTGGGTCCTGGGGAATCGAGCCTCGAACCAGGGTCCCTAGGCTTCACAGGCAAGCACTTAACCACTAAGCCACCTCTCCAGCCCATTATTTTCATTTTAATCCCATATTTTTCTGAAAGTATCACTGATCAGTCATCCTGTACCTAGATTTAGATTGTCCTTTGAGGGAATGTATCAACACAGTTCCCTCTAAAATAATAAATGAACAATGGTTTACCACAAAGACATTTATTTACTGTCATGTTGTACACTATGAGACAACTGAAATTAATTCAATATTGAAGGATAGGGTAATGTGTTAAATGAATTACATAGATACTAAAATACTGTGTAGGCATTAAGTAACAATGTAGCTAATTATTTACTGTCCTACAAAGGTGTTATTCATGTTAAGTAAAAAGCAAGTTATGAAACAGTTTGAATCTATTCTGGGATAAAAAGTGTGTGTTAGCCAAGTGTGATGGCACATGCCTTTAATCCCAGCACTCGGGAGGCAGAGGTAGGAGGATCGCCATGAATTCAAGGCCACCCTGAGACTCCATAATGAATTCTAGGTCAGCCTGGGCTAGAGTGAGACCCTACCTCAAAAAGTTGTGTGTTTAACAGATGCCACAGTCTAGAAGCTATACCCAATGCAACTGAAAGTCTTTGGATAGCTGAAGTAAAAATAATTATTGTATCTTATAATTCTAAATGTTCTATAACAAATTCATAGCCTGCCTAATAATAACAGGTTTACTATGGGCTGAGATTCTGCTGCGGACTTCCACACATCATCTCATTGAATCCTCACAGCTGTTTATAGATGTGCACAGTTCTGATTAACAGATGTCAGTATGTCCTTACTTATTTCTGAGGCTTGCAGGATAGGGGCATTATGTTACACATAGCTGTGTTTTCTTCACTTTAATCCAAATCGCTCTCAGGTGGATCTGTACTCGAATACTCCTACATCCATCCCCTCATAGGTCTTAGGTGTGGTGGAGGATGCTCCCAGCCACTACTTTAATGCCTCACATGGTCTTCACAGCAACCTCTTAAAGGCCTTCTCTGGGAAGAGCCTTCCCAGAGCCCCATGCCTGTCCTTGTTCCTCAGGCTGTAGATGAAGGGGTTCGTCATGGGGGTCACCACTGCATACATCACTGTGGCAACAAAGTCCTTCATGGTGGGCAGAGGCTGCAGATACACCATACAAAGAGTCCCATGTGGGGCTGGAGAGATGGCTTAGCGGTTAAGCGCTCGCCTATGAAGCCTACGGACCCGGTTGGAGGCTCGGTTCCCCAGGTCCCAAGTTAGCCAGATGCACAAGGGGGCACACGTGTCTGGAGTTCGTTTGCAGTGGCTGGAAGCCCTGGCGCGCCCATTCCCTCTCTCTCCCTCTATCTGTCTTTCTCTCTGTGTCTGTTGCTCTCAAATAAATAAATAAATAATGAACAAAAAAAATATTTAAAAAAAAAGAGTCCCATGTGAATGCTGACTTAGGACATTATTTCACACCTTACCAAAATAGTCAAGATGTATTAAAGATTAAAATATATTATCAGGCTCACCTTGAGAGCAGCACTCTTGCTTAATTCTCCAATTCAGTGGAATGAGGTCAGGGATGAGGGGAATGGTACCAACACACGATTTGTCCAAACAAAGTTTGTACTTAATTAAAAAATATGTTTTCATGATTTTTATCCTTTTGGATAGCTAACATAGGAGAAATCAATTTTTTAAAAAAGTAACATATGAAGATGATTTAATTCCACATATAGCAGTAGGTAAAAACTTTTTACATTTTGATACCTTCTTGTTGAGAGGAGGAGAAGATGAGCAGAGCCCCAGGAAGTCCTAAGTAAACAGCCTTGCAGACAGAGAGCCATGCATGCAAAAGCCTTGAGGTGGGAAAGGGCCTGTTCTGCCGAGGAACTAATCATTGGCCTACAAGACTGGAGTGACCAGAGAGGAGTGAGGGTCAAGGCAGTGCTGCAAGTGGGACCCAGATCCTGCAGAGTCCTGTCAAGCTTTCTTTTTTCTTTTTTTTTTTTTTGTTTTTGTTTTTGGTTTTTTTTTGTTTTTCGAGGTGAGGTCTCTCTCTGGCTCAGGCTGACCTGGAATCCTGGAATTCACTATGTAGTCTCAGGGTGGCCTCGAACTCTCGGAGATCCTCCTACCTCTGCCTCCCGAGTGCTGGGATTAAAGGCGTGTGCCACCACGCCCGGCCCTGTCAAGCTTTTAAAATGTATTCTAATTACAATGCAGAGCTTAAGGTATTTTAAGCAGAAGTGTGTGTATATACTTAACAAATGTCCTTCTGTTTGTCCCTTACCAATTGCATTTACAAACACAATGGATGTTGTCTTTTTAAACAGACCCCTTTTAATGTCTTTCACAGTTAGATTTCCGGATGTTGAACTACACATGTCTTCCTGGCATAAGCTATTGCAACTGGATATCTAATATTTTTGTGACCTCTGTAGCTATAAGTGTAAGCAGGAGTTTCTTTATGGTCAATCTCTCCCTCCACTATAAATCCAAAGCAGCTGTGGCTGGTTTCTTTCACTATAGATTAGTTAATATTTCCTAGAAGTCAAGACAAATGGAATGACTTGTGTCTGACTCTTATATTTTAACTGTATCCATGTTTTCGTGATGTCACTGATGGGTTTCTTTCTGTTTCTATCTATTTCCATGATGGGCATCTGGTTTGCTAGGTAGGCAGCTTCAAAACTAGCTTTCAAAGACTCCTGCCTCCTGGTATTTCAATCCTGACACTATTTCCTCCCTTGTTTGGGGCTGATTTTAGGGCTTTGGTTCTAGTAACAGAACATGATAAAAGTGATGAGACATTACTTCTGAAGTGACCCTAGCAGCAAGGAACCAGGGGCAGCATCCAGCTCATAGCCAGTAAAACATTGAGGCTTTTGGTCCAGTGACTGGGGTGGTGTCAGGCACTGAGTCCTAGCAGTGATCATGTGAATGGGTGTGGACACAGATCCTTCCCCAGCAAACCTAGAGATAAGGACATACCAGGCTGACACCTGAATTACACCACCCAGACCCAGTATTTTTCATGAGAATTTAGCACCCCAATTGATGTGTGCAATGCATTTAAAACACACACCAGATTTCCAAAACAGTATGAAGAAATAAATGCAAATTATTTCATTTATAATGTAATATTTATGACATGTCGAGAATTTAGTATTTTATTTTATTTGTGGTGCTGGGGATAGAATCCAGGGCTTCACATGTGCTAGGCAAGTGCTCTACCACTGAGCTCTATCCATTGCCCTGAAGCAGTAATATGTTAAATTGCCAAATTTACTGAGATGCATTTTTAAAAGTTACTTTACCTAGTGCTGGGGGAATGGCTCAGTGGTTAAAGGCATTTGCTTGGAAAGCCTAATGACCTGAGTTGAATTCCCTAGTGCCTATGTAGAGCCAAATGCACAAAGTACTGCATGTATCTGGAGTTCCCTTACAGTGGCAAGAGATTCTGGCATGCCCATTCTCTCTCTTTCTCTTTCTGTATCAAATAAATGAAAAAAAAAAAACCTAAAAAATTGACTTTACCTGTTTTTTGTACATTTATTAGAGTGGCTTTAAATTTTTTTAATTATTTGTTTTTTTATTTGCAAGGAGAAAGAGAGAGAGAGAAGACAGAGAATGGGTGTGCCAGGGCCTCCAGCCTCTGCAAACAAACTGCACATGTACATCTGGCTTTCTGTGGATATTAGGAAAATTGAACCCAGGTCATGAGGCTTCACAGTCAAGAGCCTTAACTGCTGAGCCATCTCTCTCATCAGCCACTAAATTATTTTTTTTGAATCATGTTAGCATACAAAGTAAATGGAGTCATACATGCACGCACACACACACACACACACACACACACACACACACATATATATATACACACACACATATATATATATATAATTTGTTCCTATACCACCCTCCTCCCCCACTGCTCATCCATCCTGCTTTTCCTCTCTTACATATCTTCATGCCAAATGCGCATGGTCCACTTTTAATTTCTACTGGGTGACACTACTATGGATGACAGAGTCTTCCTCTAGAAGGAAATTACTTCTGCTTCTGACAAGTGATTGAGACATTTTTGCTCAGGTCTTGATGGTGCTGATTCAAGCCAGGATGCATGGTGGACTTGTTACAAGTGTGTTCTTCAGTTTCTCTTTGAGTAAGATCCTAACTCATAAGTTTTGTGAGTCTAAAAGCTCTGCCTAGTTCTTTTTTAATAGTTTATTTATTTATGGGAGAGAAAGAGACAAATAGAGAGAAATAAAGAATGGGCACGCCAGGGCCTCTAACCACTGCATACAAACTCCAGACACATGAGCCCTCTTGAGCATCTGGCTTACGTGGGTCCTGGGGAATCAAACCCAGGTCCTTAGGCTTCCCAGGCAAATGCTGTTAGCGCTAAGCCATTTACTGAGTCCCCTTTATTTTTGCTTTTTGCACTTGAGCTTGTGTGTGGTGCATGTGCATGCCTCATGAGCACAAGGGTAGAGGCCAGAGAACATCCAATGTGGTGTCCTCCGTTGCTCTCCAACATGTTTTCTCAAAATAAGTCTCTCACTGAACAGAGCTGCCGTTTTCAGTCAGACTGACCTGAGAGCCCCAGCAATTCTTTAGTCTCTGCTCCTACAGGGGTTACAGGCATATTACATGGTTACATGGGCGCTGGGGAATTGAATTCAGGGCAAATCAGGGACTCATGCTGATGCTTCAAGTGCTCTTACCGCTGACCTATCTCACCAGCTCCCCTCTCTGTGACATCTCCTGCTCTCCATCTCTGGGATGGTTTTGGAAAGCCTTTTGTAGGAAGCCATCAGTCATCAGCTCAGTCTCTTTGGGATTCTCTTCTCACTGGGATTTTGGCCCATCAGTTCACACTTTGTAGCTATTTGATGGCCCTCTGATTTTCAAGGTCAAGCTCTTGTCTGTATTTGAATAGGAACAGGAGCTTGGAGAGGTTCTTTGGCCAACCACCTGGTAGAATAAGTCAGCGTCCTAAGGCATTCTGTACAGTGGATGAACTTCTGCCTTCCATATCTAGAATGCTGACAACACAGTGGAACCCTCATGAAGAGACTGGTGCTCTTATAAAAAGGACTACCAAGTGTTTCCTTATCCCTGGGGCATGTGAAGATGTAGTAGAGGAAGCTATCTGTGAATGGGAATTGGACTGTCTTCAGTCACCAAACCTACTGATAATATCTTAAAAACTTCTATTATAATACTAATGAAACCAAAACTGTAAAGGTCACTCTCAACTCTTCTTTTTTTTTTTTTTTTTTGGTACTACTCACTGATCAACATGTCTCTACAAGCTTTGCGTAGTCAGAATTGGCATTAGAAGTAACCAAGATACATAGGGCAGAGGGAAGCTCATCAGTGGGGCCATGAGCTGAGTGCATATTGTCACTCCCCCCTTGTCCCTTGGGAAGATCTGAGACTAGGACCAACACCCGCAACCCTAACAGGGCTCTCCTGAAGCCTGAGGAGGTGAATTCCCCAAGAGCAGGGCTCTGTGCGAAGGCAGACTAGTCAGGAGAAGCTGAAGCCCCAGGCTGTCCAGCAGATGCCTCCCTATTCAGGGCTTGGAACAGACTCACAGCCACACAGCGAGTCCAATGGCTGAGGTAAGGCAACAAGAAGTAACCAAGATAGGAATTACATGGAAAGAAACAAATGTGTAGCAAAGCAACTTGAGAAGTTCAAGATTTCTACTGAATATCTATGTAGATAAAAGTGGCCATTACTTTCACACTTCTAATAGAAGACTCAAGTTCTGGGGCTGGAACAATGGCTTAGGGATTAATGGCACAAAGCCTGATGGCCTGGGATCAATTCTCCAGTGCCCATGTAAAGACAATGCACAAAGTGGCACATGCATATGGAGTTCATTTGCAGTGGCAGGATGCCCTGGCATGCACATTAATGTTCACACTTTCTCTCTCATAAATAAAATACCTTTAAAAAACAAAACTTTTTGCCATGGTGACACATGCCTTTAATCCCAGAATTTGAGAGACAGAAGTAGGAGGATCTCTGTGTGTTCTAGGCTAACCTGAGATTATATATTGAATTCCAGGTCAGCCTGGGCTAAAGTGAAACCCTGCCTCATAAAACTATTTCTTGTCTTTTGCTTTAAATCAGGGTTTCACTATGTAGCCCTGGCTGTCCCAGAAGTCACTGTGCATACCAAGCTGGCCTTGCACTTGTGACAATCTTCCTGCCTGTGCCTCCAGAGGGCAAGATTACAGGAGTATACTATCATGCTTGGCCCTCTGTTGGCATCATGGGCTTGGATTCCCCTGTCTGTGGTACTATGTTATAGCAGTAGGTAAACTAGATCGGACATAGATAAGGAAAAACAACTGTGAGCTTCATTAGAGGTGAATAGCATCTTCCCTAACTGAAACAATAGGAAAGTGGAAAAGAAAGCAACAGATGATAAAGGAACTGAAGAATAATTAGAAACAGTGTAACTTAGCTTAATGGAAAAGCCAGAAGGAACAGAAAGAGAAAAAGAAAGAGAAGAAACCCAGGAAATAGTAATGGCTGAGAATGTTTCCAAAATAATGAGGTACACCAAACCACAAATTTAGGAAACTCAGAGAGCAACAAACAGGATAGCATCAAACAGAACTATAAAAAAAAAATGAGGAAATGGCCAGGTGTGGTGGTGCATGCCTTTAGTCCCAGCATCCCAGCACTGAGGAGCCAGAGGTAGGAGGATCGCTGTGAGTTCAAGGCCACCCTGAGACTACATAGTGAATTCCAGGTCAGCCTGGGCTAGAGTGAAACCCTACCTTGAAAAACCAAGAGAGGGAGAGAGAATGGAAGCAAAATGGAGGGATGATCTTGAAAGAAGAGAGAGGAGAGGAAAAGAAAAAAAAACATATCTAGAGGTAAAAGGATGAGACTAGTATATTGGATGTTGGCCAGAGGGCACAATGTTTAAGCTAGACATGAAGACAGTTCTCGAGTTCTATTACAGAGCTGTGATTGCAGTTAGTCCTAATTTGCACTTGAAGATTACTGAGAGGAGACCTTCCTTAAATGTTCTCTTGCTAGTAAGGAGATAACTAGGTAAAGTGATTGGGATTGGTTATTAATTTGACTATGGTAATCATTGTACAATGTATATCTTCATCAAATATCAGTGTATTCTGCAAATGGATTCAACTTGTAACAATTAAAATGCTTTAATTTCTCAAACTTCATGTTATCAAAATTAAATGTACTTATAATCACTCTTAATGGGAAGGATATGGGGAAACAAACATTATTGTACTTTCTGAATCCATAAATAGGGTCATTATGGAAATGAGGAGGTGTGCATGAACGTGTGTGTGTGTGTGTGTGTGTGTGTGTGTGTATGTGTTTGTGTGTGCGCACACACAAACATGTGCAGGTCAGAGGTTGATGTCAGGTGTCCTCCTCTGTAACTCTACACCTTTGTTACTGAGGCCAGTCTCTCACTTGAAACCAGTGCTCACTGATTTGGCTAGTCTAGCCAGTCAGGTTGTCCTGAGGAATCTCCTGAATCTGTCTCCTTGGATGACAGGCAGATTACCATGCCTGCCTGGCATTTACAGGGGTGCTGGGGATCTGAACTCTGGTTCCCATGTTTGCATGGCAAGTACTTTACCTACTGAGATACTTTCCAGCTACCAAGTCTTAAGTTATATACTTCTTAAATCAAGCTTTTTGACTGGAGGATAGACAGGACACAGAAAAAGAATGTTAGATCCTTGGACTTTGGGGGACATTGATAAGATTAGGAAGGGCAGTGTTAAATGCTCATGGAGTATACTGAGGGTGGGAAGACAGTGGTAATGCTCTCAGAATATTTTCTGATATGTGTTGAAAGACAACTAAATGTGAAGAACTGTGGAGAGACCATCTTGTCCCTGTCCTTTGTGGTAGAGGTGGAAACAAGCCACCCATGTTCAAGAACTTTCTAGGTCCACATAGCAGTAGATGAGAGGGGATTCTGCAAGCACAGGTCACAGCCCTGGTTTTGCCCCTAAGAATTTTTCCCTTCAAGTAACATACAGAGTGGTTGGCCCAAAAGTGTCTGGAAGCTCAGGAGTATAGGAAAGAGATGCACTTCACCTCTATTCTGTACCCATAGTTGGCGTACTGTGACCTGTGTGTCAGAGGCTGAGGCCTTTGATGGCTGCTGGCTATGGAGGAGAACTCCAGCACACACTCCTTCACTTATCTCTTCCCACTTCAGTCTTGTGCCTGTCTACTGTCACCTCCTAGCCACAGTAAGGACAGAGGAGCATTGAGACTACTTTATACCATTGTTCCTTTAGGAATTGTAGCTATTATTTGCTTGTTCTGGGAGAAGAGTGGGGATTAACAATGACATCAAAGGTGCAGAAGTTACCTAGTAGATGTCCCATGCTGATCATGATTCTGAAGGATTAATTTATTTCTATCTCCCATCCTTGCTTATTTCTCATTCACTCCACACATGTTATTTATTTATCTATTTGTTTATTTATTTATTTGCTGTGAGAGAGAGAATGTGTGTACCAGGGTCTCTACCCACAAATGAATGCCAGAAGAATGTATCTGTGTATCTGGCTTTGGGTATTGGGCAATCAAACCAAAGTCCTCAGGATTTGCAGGCAAGTGCCTTAACCACTGAGCAATCTCTCTTGTTTTGTTCTCTCCCATGACATTCCTGATCCATCTTGTTTGATATCTCAAACTTTCCCTCCTTCCTCACCTCACACTGTACATCATGTCCTTCCCCTTCTTTCTATTCTTCATTGTCACCTCTTTTTCTCAGCATCCTGACCCACTTCCCTTGTGTCTTCATAGTTAATCTTCATCGCTTCACTCTAAATCCATCCTGTCTCCTACTCTGGTATCTCTTCTTTTACCCTCATCTGCAACCATCCTTTCAGACTCTTGGCTCTGAGAGAACATTACTGAAAAGCCAAGTCAAGCCATGGGACCAGTATGAGGTAAGAGAGTAAAGGGACAGTAGAAGTGCCAGGACAGGGTAAATGGCTATATTAGTTACTTGTTGCCATGACAAAATACCAAGAAATAGCTTAAGGGAGAAAAGAGGTTATTGTGGCTTACACTTTGTGGGAATATATTCCATCATGGCAGAAGAAATGCCATCAGGAAAGAAAGGCCAGCTGTCATATTTCATCCATGCTCAGAAAGCAGAGAGTGAGTTAGAAGTGGAGTTAGACTTATAAAACTGCAAGGCTTGGACCCCAGTGACACAGCATCTCCAGCAAGGTTCTACCTGCTAAAGGTTCCCAACATTCCCAAGCAGCATCACCAGCTTGGAACCAAGTGTTCCAACATGAATCTATGAGGGACTCATCACATTTAAACCACAACAGTAGCCTTCCAGGGAGGATGGAGAGATACTGCATAACTGTGGCAGACAGCTTCAGGTTCACTGAGGTGAACTTCCAGACCAAGCACAGTTATGGAGGAAGGGATTTATTGAAGCTTACAGATCCAGGGGAAGTTCCATAGTGGCAGAAGAAGCTGGCCTGCCTTCACAGGCCCAAACAGAGAGAGAAAAAAAGTACAAGCCAAAAGACCAAAAGCCACATAGCACACTTTAGGAACTCCAGCTAGGTACACTTTGCATATCTTTAGATTGAAATCTGAAACCCACCACCACACCTTAAGATCCACCCAGTGACACTGCCTCCAGCCAAGTGGCTGCAGATGCAAACTACAAACAATAAAGAACTGAATATATTAGGGGCCATCTACTCAAACTACCACAATAACAAATGAGTGGGCTGAGTGTTGGATCAACGTCAGGATGAAGACATGCTTCAAGTTGGCCTGCCACATATGCCTTCATCAAATAAGGTCATACTGAGGTATCACCAAAGGATGAGGGTGGAAACAGGATAATGAAAAATGAATGGACAGGTAGAGGAGGAAAAAATGTGAGATTCTAGCTATATTGAAAAAATGGTATTGTAAACCAGGCATGGTGGCACACGCCTTTAATCCCAGCACTCAGGAGGCACAGGTAGGAGAATCGCCGAGAGTTCAAATCCACCCTGAGAATACAGAGTGAATTCCAGGTCAGCATAGACTAGAATGAAACCCTACCTCAAAAGAAAAAAAAAAAATGGTACTGTAATATAAGTAGAGATAAAACATGTTTAGTGCTAGGAATGGTAGCTCTTACCTTTAATCCAGCATTTTGGAAGGTGAGGAAGGACAAGAATCATGGCAAGTTTGAGGCCAGCCTGGGATACAAAGTGCACTCCAGATTAGCTTGAGCTATAGTAAGACCTTCATCAACAAACCAAGACAAAAACAAGTGAAATTTTTGGGGGACTGGGATGTAGTTCATCAGTTAAAGATGCCAACTTGCAAACCCTGAGAGCCCCAGTATGATCACCCATCACCCATGTAAAGTTGGATCTGGCATTCAGACCCTGAAACACTCAAACACATACACAGGTGCATGTGCACACCCACATACCTACACACACACACATGCATGCAAATTAATTAATAATAATAGATCACTCCATGAAAGAAAGAAAAGAAAAAAAAGAAGGGAGGAAAGCTAGTGACAAAAGGGGGAAGAAAGGAGAGAACTATCCAACTTTCAAAACATTTGCAGATACATGTCCTGAACAAGGAGGCTTGCTTACACTGGAATTCTTAGATCCTGTTTTGTCTGTAAATGCTTTCTTCCCAAAGTTTTTCTCTTTAGTTTGAAGAAAGTGACTTATCAGATAAGAAAACAAGAAATGAGGCTCTTCCAGTCAAGATGGCAACCCCCTAACTGTGCCGCACATCCCCAGGAAATAAAGGCAAGGCATTAAGGGTTCACTGGGTCTTTTAGAGTAGAGTAATCTCTAATAGATCGCCAGTGGGAGGGTGCACAGGGGGGAAAAAAGGGAATCACTTATTCCCTTACTCACGGGTAGCCCGCCAGTTCCCCAGTCCCCCCAAGCAGCTAAAGTACACATAGTCCTAGCTTCAGAATACTCCCGCACTTACTGTAGCAAAGGGGACCCAGGCCAGCATACTTCCACTTGCTTCACTGCACAGGGGCAGTCACCCGGCTACCCGCACCCACATGTGACCTTAGGCAGGCTCCACCCACTGGCCCACTCGAGCTCAGGTTCAATCCTTCCATCTGCCTGCCACACTCACACCACCCATCTGCTTGTACAAGCTTAGCCTGCTCTGCCGATTTGCCCGCTTACTGCTCCAGCCACCCACCCACCCATCCACATGTGAGCTCAGGCCCACTCCTCCTGCCCATGCAAGCTCAGAATAACTCTGCATGTCCACCACACGACCACTCTGCCCATCTGCTTGCCTGCCTGTTAGCTCAAGCCAGCTCCCTTAAGAGGCACCACTTCCCCTGCCCATAAAATGTGATGGGCAGACCACGGTGCAAAATAAATTACATGAAAAATAAAATGCAAGTACATCCAGTAAGATTACCCAGTCCTACAATGAAAGTCTCTAATCAAAACATAGAAGAGACATTAGGATCAGAACACCAAATTAAGCTATGAGCAATGAAAACCTGACCAAGCTACTGGTAGAACTTGCAGAAAAGCAACAAAGGACTGATAATCATGTGCATGCTTCCATCACTAGACTAGACCAAATAGATAAGATAACAGAAGGAGCCAGGTGTGGTGGCACATGCCTTTAATTCCAGCACTCGGGAGGCAGAGGTAGGAGGATCACCATGAGTTCGAGGCCACCTTGAGACTACATAGTGAATTCCAGGTCAGCCTGGGCTAGAGTGAGACCCTACCTCAAAAAAAAAACAAAAAAAAAAAAAACCAACAACAAAAAGATAATGGAAGGAGTACAAAGACAGTTAAGAGATATGAAGGATACTGAATAAAAAAGACCTCAAAAACCAGCTGGCGATGCTAAATGAAGACAAAGAAATGCAAGGATGAATTCCAAGAACCATCAAGAAAATCAGAAAAATGATGTGAAATGGGAGCTTCACAGAGGGATAGAAACTATACATAGAAAAGTAGTAGAAAATGCAAACCTAACTGACCCAAGAGACTCCATCCCAAAACCACTAATCAACCACTGGGACCCAATGAAATTAAAAAGCAAAGGACACTGTGAAAAGAGCAAAGAGACAACCTACAGAATGGGAGAAAAATCTTTGACATCTATACATCTGACAGAGGATTAACATGCAGAATATACAAAGAACTCAAAAAAACTTAATAATAAGAAATCAGACAACTCAATTTAAAAATGGGTTATGGGGCTGGAGAGATGGCTTAGCGGTTAGGTGCTTGCCTGTGAAGCCTAAAGATCCTGGTTCAAGGCTCAATTCCCCAGGTCCCACGTTAGCCAGATGCACAAGGGGGCACATGCATCTGGAGTTCGTTTGCAGTGGCTGGAGGCCCTGGTGCGCCCATTATCTCTCTCTCTCTCTCTATCTGCCTCTTTCTCTCTTTGTCTGTTGCTCTCAAATAAATAAATAAAGATAAATGAAAAAAAAATTTAATGGGCTATGGAACTAAACACAGTTTTCAAAGGAAGAAACACAGATGGCCTATAAACATCTAAAAAAATGTTCTACATCCTTAGCCATCAGAGAAATGCAAATTAAAACTACTTTGAGATTCCATCTCACTCCTTTCATAATGGCTATCATCAAGAAAAGAAATGACATTAAATGCTGACGAGGATGCAGAAAAAGAGGAACCCTTCTACACTGTGGGTAGGATAAATGTAAACTGATACAGCCATTGTGGAAATCAGTGTGGAGGTTCCTGAGACAGCTACAACTAGATTTAGCATATGACCTAGCTATACCACTCCTAGGTACATATCCTAAGGACTCATCTCACTACCCTAGAGATACTTGCTCATCCATGTTTATTGTCACTTTATTCACAACAGCTAGGAAATAGAACCAGCCTAGATGTCCTTCAATGGTTGAATGGATAACGAAGATGTGGTACATTTATACAATGGAGTTTTATCAGCAGTAAAGAAAATTTAAATTGGGCTGGAGGGATGGATTAATGGTTAAGCCTGCAAAGCAAAGGACCCAGGTTCAATCCCCCAGGACCCACATTAGCCGGATGCATAAGGGGCACACATACCTGAAATTCATTTGCAGTGGCTGGAGGCCCTGGTGCACTCATTCTCTCACTCTCCCTCTTTCTCAGCCAAATAAATAAATAAAAAGAAAATATTAAAAAGAAAATTGAGGGGCTGGAGAGATGGCTTAGTGGTTAAGCGCTTGCCTGTGAAGCCTAAGGACCCTGGCTCAAGGCTCAGTTCCCCAGGTCCCACATTAGCCAGATGCACAAGGGGGCGCAAGCATCTGGAGTTCGTTTGCAGAGGCTGGAAGCCCTGGGGTGCCCATTCTCTCTCTCTCGCTCTATCTGTCTTTCTCTCTGTGTCTATCACTCTCAAATAAATAAATAAATATTTTTTTTTACATTTTTAAAAAAAGGAAATTGAAATTATGAAACTTGCAGAGAAATAAATGGATTTGGAAAGTACTATACAATGTGAGGTAACCTAGGCCCAGAGTGCCAAATGCTACACATTCTCTCTCATAT
Source organism: Jaculus jaculus (assembly GCF_020740685.1). Classification (NCBI taxonomy): domain Eukaryota; kingdom Metazoa; phylum Chordata; class Mammalia; order Rodentia; family Dipodidae; genus Jaculus; species Jaculus jaculus. The sequence continues at coordinate 76,735,261 of NC_059110.1, read as the reverse complement.
GTGGATCCTAGGTACAAATGTTTAGACTTTTATATGAGTTGGGGTAAAAATCAGTAGCAGAGGCCAGTAATCTAGAAAGGAGCTATAATGGACGGAGGAGAGGGGAGGACTTAAAGGGATGGTATTGTATACATGTAAATCAATAAACAGATTACTGAGGGTGAAACAGCCTAAGTGATGTCTGGGGAAGAGAATGAGTAAAAGAAGGGTGGGAGGGGTAATCAAAATTTAAGAGGCTATGAATAAGCCAAAAGAAAGCCTACTTTTTGGGCAGTGCACACCCAGAAGCCATAGATTTTACTAGAAAAATTTCATTGCCGGACTTCCGGTTAAGATGGCGGTGTAAGGACCATGCCAAAGCAGCCTAGGGGGGGAAAAGACAAAAAAATCAGCAAAATACACACTTTTACTAAAAAGTGAGGTGTATGGGAAATGGAAGCGGCAGCAGAGAAGTAGAAGAGTTCCAGAGCATCCAGAGCCTGCACAGGCGGGAAAAGCGGCTCCGGCAGCTCGGCCAACTGCCACGGCCACGGCACACCAGAAAGCCGCCAGGCTCGGCTTGAGCCACAGGAAAAGCCAGGTGCGGGAGCTTTCCCTCACACCGCGCTCTCTGCAACTCAGGAAACGTGAGGGGAGAGCGGCAGAGAGCAACGGAGGAGCAGACCACGAGGTAGAAGAACGCTTGCTGCAGCGAGAGAACCAGAGCAGCTGTGGCTCCTTCCCCTCCCCCACCACCTGAGCACGGCTCTGGCAAACAGAGCAGCGGCCCGGGACCCGGCCACGCCAACTTAGGCTGACAGCAGGACCCAAGCAGGAGCAGAGTTCGGCAGCAACATCAGAGGTGACAGCACCAGTAACAGCGGCCCCAGCAGCAGCAGACCCAGGAGTGGCAGCAGCGGCAGACTCGGCAGCAGCAGCTTCAGGGGGAGCAGCAGCAGTGGACACAGCAGCAGCAGCTTCAGCAGCAGTGGTGGCTCCAGCAGTGGCAGCTACAGCAGCAGCAGCGGTGGGTCCAGCAGCAACATCTTCAGCAGCAGTGGCTACAGTCCCAGCAGGGGCAGCTTGAGCAGCAGCAGTTCCAACAGCAGGGGTGCTGATCTGCAGGGCCACACTTGCCAGGCTCGGTTTGCCCCACAAGAAAGCAAGTGCCCACCTCCAGAAATCAGAACAGCAGCCCGACAACCCAGGCAGCAACTTGACTGAGACCAAAATCATCCAAGGTAACTGGGATTGCACCAGGGAAGGGTCTCACTTGGTCGCAAGCTGACTAGGATCCCTCAACAGACCAGAAATCATAACCTCTTTGTTGATAGAGGATCTGGTCGTTATAATAACTACTCTTGCATACATACTCGGGGCTGTTTTTGATTGAATGTGTGCAATGTTTAGTTAAATTTTAGAATCTACCTGTATTTTATTCCACTCAGCCTGCTTGAATACTCCTATAGCAGGGAAACTCAACCCCTAAGAACATCTTTGTAGATACTCTGAGAGTCTTAAGAGCCACACCTAACACCTAAGGTCCTACCCTGAAAATATATTACATCAAATCAATTGATACAGCTAAGAATACACAGCTAGCTAGAAAATCCAAGCATTAACTTAACCCAAGATGCAAAAATATATACATTATAACACAAGAAACACTAAAAAGCAAGACGATATAAATCCACCTAAAAGTACTAATGTATCAGAAATGTCCTCCAGTGAGAAAGAGTTAGAGGATATGCCTGAGAAAGAGTTCAAAAGAATGATTATAAATATATTAAAAGAGGTCAAAGAACACATCAAAACAATCAAAGAAGAAATCAAAGAGGAAATAAAAGGAATCAAAGAAGCGGCAGGACACCAATTTAATGAAATAAAGAAGGCAATACAAGACATAAATAAGGAAATAGAAATAATAAAGAAAAATCTCACCAGTGGAATGGATGAAGGAGAGGACAGAATATCTAAGCTAGAAGACCAGGTGGCAGACATAATGCAGTACAACTAAGAGAAAGACAAACTTATAGAAAAGTATGAGTGGGAATTTCAAGATATTCGGGATACTAAGAAAAGATCCAATATAAGATTTCAGGGCATAGTAGAAGGAGAACTCCACTCCAGAGGCATAGTAGGCGTCTTCAACAAAATCATAGAAGAAAATTTCCCCCAAATTGGGAAAGAGGTGCCAATGCAGATACAAGAAGCCTTAAAAACCCCAGCCAGACAAAACCCAGAAAGAACCTCTCCTCACCATATTATAATCAAACTTCCAAACACACACACCAAAGAAAAAATATTGAAAGCAGTTAGAAAGAAAAATCAAGTTACCTACAAAAGCAAGCCCATCAGGATTACAGCAGATTATTCAACACAAACTTATAAAGCCAGAAGGGCTTGGAGTGATATATTCCAAGTTCTGAAAGATAATAACTGTCAACCAAGGTTACTTTATCCTGCAAAGTTATCCATTGAAATAGATGGAGAAATAAAGACATTCCATGACAAAAGCAGGTTAAAGGAGTATTTGAAGACAAAACCAGCTCTACAGAAAATACTTGATAGAATCCTCCATGCTGAAGAAAAGGAAAAGCACACATATAAGGAACCTAGAAAAAACAAGCAATACTCAAATACTAGTTAACATAAGAGTGCAGGTAGAACCAGAAACACACACACACAAAAAAAAAAAAAAATGGCAAACATAAATACACACCTTTCAATAATACCTCTTAATATCAATGGCTTCAATGCCCCAACGAAAAGACATAGATTTGCAGACTGGGTTAAAAAGCAGGATCCTACAATTTGTTGTCTCCAAGAAACTCACCTTTCTACAAAGGATAGACATTATCTTAGGGTGAAAGGTTGGAAGACGGTGTTTCAAGAAAATGGGCCTAAAAAAAAGCAGGGGTTGCTATCCTAATATCAGACAGGGTAGACTTTAGTCCAACGTTAGTCAAGAAAGATAAGAAAGGTCACTTAATATTGATTAAGGGCACACTCCAACAGGAGGACATTACAATCCTAAACATATATGCACCTAACATGGGGGCTCCCAAATTCGTCAAACAAACACTATTAGAAGTAAGGTCACAGATAACACCAAACACAGTGGTGGTGGGTGACTTTAACACCCCACTCTCATCAATTGACAGGTCATCCCGGGAAAGAATAAACAGAGAGGCACCTGGACTAAATGAGGTCATAGAAGGAATGGACTTAACAGATAGCTACAGGACATTTCATCGAAAGGCTGCAGAATATACATTCTTTTCAGCAGCACATGGAACATTCTCTAAAATAGACCATATATTAGGACACAAAGCAAATCTTAACAAATTCAGGAAAATTGAAATAATTCCTTGCATTCTATCTGACCACAATGAAATTAAATTACAAATCAGTAGCAAGAAAGGCTATAGAGCATACACAAAATCATGGAAACTAAACAATACACTACTAAATGATGAATGGGTCAATGAAGAAATCAAAAAGGAAATCAAAAAATTTATAGAGTCAAATGATAATGAGAACACAACATACCAAAATCTCTGGGACACAATGAAGGCAGTTCTAAGAGGTAAATTTATAGCCTTGAGTGCCTATATTAAGAAATTAGAAAGGTCGCAAGTAAACGACCTAATGCTTCCCCTTAAACCCTTGGAAAAAGAAGAACAAGGCAAACCAAAAATCAGTAGACGGGAAGAAATAATAAAGGTTACGGCAGAAATTAATGAAATAGAAACAAAAAGAAAGATTCAAAGAATTAATGAAACAAAGACTTGGTTCTTTGAAAGGATAAACAAGATTGATAAACCCTTAGCAAATGTGACCAAAAGAAAGAGAGAAGAGACACAAATTAATAAAATCAGAGATGAACAAGGTAACATCACAACAGATTCCAGATAAATTCAAAAAATCATAGGGATGTACTATGAAAGCATATATTCCACAAAGTATGAAAATCTGAAGGAAATGGATGATTTCCTTGATCTATATGACCTACCTAAATTAAATCAAAATGAGATTAATCACTTAAATAGACCTATAACAAACATGGAGATCCAAACAGTTAACAATAATCTCCCAACTAAAAAAAGCCCAGGCCCAGATGGATTCACTGCTGAATTTTACCAGACTTTTAAGGAAGAGCTAACACCATTGCTTCTTAAGCTTTTCCAGGAAATAGAAAAAGAAGGAGTTCTACCAAAGCCCTTCTATGAGGCCAGCATCACCCTGATACCAAAACCAGGCAAAGATAGAACAAAAAAAGAAAATTACAGACCAATCTCCCTCATGAACATAGATGCAAAAATTCTCTACAAAATATTGGCAAACAGAATACAAGAGTATATCAAAAAGATCATTCACCCTGACCTACTAGGCTTTATCCCAGAGATGCAGGGATGGTTCAACATACGCAAATCTATAAATGTAATACATTACATAAACGGGTTGAAGGACAAAAATCACATGATCATCTCATTAGACACAAAGAAATCATTGACAAAATCCAACATCCCTTCATTATATAAGTCCTACAGAGACTGGGAATAGAAGAAACATATCTCAATATAATAAAGGCTATTTATGACAGGCCTACAGCCAACATATTACTAAATGGGGAAAAACTGGGAGCTTTTCCACTAAAATCAGGAACAAGACAAGGGTGTCCACTGTCCCCACTTTTATTTAATATAGTTTTGGAAGTCTTAGCCATAGCAATAAGGCAAGAGACACACATAAAATGAATACATATTGAAAAGGAAGAAATCAAGTTATCATTATTTGCAGATGACATGATTCTATACATAAAGGACCCTAAAGACTCTACTAGCAAGCTATTAGAGCTGATCAAAACCTACAGCAATGTAGCAGGATACAAAATAAATACACAGAAATCAGTAGCCTTCATATATGCTAACAACAAACACACAGAGGATGAAATCAGAGAATCACTCCCATTCACAATTGCATCAAAAATATAAAGTACCTTGGAATAAACCTAACCAAGGAAGTAAAGAATCTATACAATGAGAACTTTAAAACACTCAAACGAGAAATTGCAGAAGACACTAGAAAGTGGAGAAACATCCCTTGTTCCTGGATTGGAAGAATCAATATTGTGAAAATGGCAATCTTACCTAAAGCAATCTACACATTTAATGCAATCCCTATCAAAATTCCAAAGGCTTTCTTCATGGAAATAGAAAAACCAATCCAAAAATTCATTTGGAATCACTAAAAACCTCGAATACCTAAAATAATGCTGAGCAACAAAAAAGAGGCTGGTGGTATCACCATACCTGATTTTAACCTATACTACAGAGCCATAGTAACAAAAACAGTGTGGTACTGGCACAAGAACAGACATGTAGATCAGTGGAACAGAATAGAGGACCCAGATGTAAGCCCAAGTAGCTATAGCCACCTGATATTTGATAAAAATGCCAAAAATACCCATTGCAAAAGAGACAGCCTCTTCAGCAAATGGTGTTTTGAAAAGTGGATATATATCTGCAGAAGGATGAAAATAGATTCTTCTCTCTCGCCATGCACAAGAATTAAGTCCAAATGGATTAAAGACCTTAACATCAGACCGGAAACTCTGCAACTGCTAGAAGAAAAAGTAGGGGAAACCCTTCAATATATTGGTCTTGGCAAAGACTTTCTGAATACAACCCCAATTGCTCAGGCAATAAAACCACAGATTAATCACTGGGACCTCATGAAATTACAAAGATTTTGCACCGCAAAGGAGACTGTGAAAAAAGCAAAGAGGCAACCTACAGAATGGGAAAAAATCTTCGCCAGCTATATATTTGATAGAGGATTAATATCTAGGATATACAAAGAACTCAAAAAGTTAAATAATAAGGAATCAAACAAACCAATCAAAAAATGGGCTATGGAGCTAAATAGAGAGTTCTCAAAGGAAGAAATACGAATGGCATATAAGCATCTAAAAAAATGTTCTACATCACTAGTCATCAGGGAAATGCAGATTAAAACTACATTGAGATTCCATCTCACTCCTGTCAGATTGGCCACCATCATGAAAACAAATGATCATAAATGTTGGCGGGGATGTGGAAAAAAAAGGAACCCTTCTGCACTGCTGGTGGGAATGCAATCTGGTCCAGCCATTGTGGAAATCAGTGTGGTGGTTCCTAAAACAGCTAGAGATTGATCTACCATATGACCCAGCTATAGCACTCCTAGGGATATATCCAAAGGACTCATCTCATTTCCTTAGAAGTATGTGCTCAACCATGTTTATTGCTGCTCAATTTATAATAGCTAGGAAATGGAACCAGCCTAGATGTCCCTCAACAGATGAGTGGATAATTAAGATGTGGCACATTTATGCAATGGAATTCTACTCAGCGGTAAAGAAAAATGAAGTTATGAAATTTTCAGAAAAATGGATGGACCTGGAAAGTATTATACTAAGTGAGGTAACCCAGACCCAGAAAGCCAAGCACCACATGTTCTCTCTCATATGTGGATTCTTGCTACAGATGTCTGGGCTTCTGCATGAGAATGAAAATACTTAGTAGCAGAGGCCAGTAAGTTAAAAAGGAGACATAAAGTGTAGAGAAAGGAAGGGAGGAGGATACTTAATAGGTTGATATTGTATATATGTAATCACAATGATTGTAATGGGGAGGTAATATGATGGAGAATGGAATTTCAAATGGGAAAGTGTGGGTGTGGGGAGGGAGGGAATTACCATGGGATATATTTTATAATCATGGAAAATGTTAATAAAAATTTTAAAAAAAAAACAAAAAAAGAAAAATTTCAGTGCCAATGGGGTATTTAAGGACATGTATATATAGCTTATCTATCTGGTTCTGAAGTTGATATAGAAAAACTAGAATAGCTAGAAAAGCTAGTGAGGATGAACTACGGTTTCCAGATTTTCATTGTAAAAATCCACAACAATGTAGACCTTTAATACTGGTTCAGTAATTGCATGGAAAACACCATAACAAAGAGAAAAATCCAGAGATAAACCTAAAACAATACAGGAACACAGTACATGATGCAAGTCACACCTTAAATGAATGGAAAATGCACTATTCAATGATATATATTGAGGCAATATCATAGTGAACTGGAAAAACAAGGCATGCACAATCTCCATATATTTTGAAAAATAAAAGTTGGGGCAGGCTTATTCTTTGTCTATGTTCCCCATCTAGTGATGAGGTGGGTGATTTTGTTATGATGTACTGCTTGCTGCAGACCAAAGCAGCAAGTCCAACTGATCATGAGCTGAAACTTTCAAACTTATGAGCCAAGATAAGCCCTTTCTCATTATAAGCTGATTACCTTGGCTATTTTGTTATAGCAATGGAAGGCTAATGCAGATCTACATAGACTCTTCAAAAGAGAAGGCATATAAACGTCCAGTGGATCTATTTTAAATGCTCATTATTGGTAATTGTAAGGAAATGCAAATTAAAATCACCTTACACATGCTAAGATGGTTATAATCAAAAGGACCAAATATTACCAAGTGTTGGTGAGGTTATACAAAACAAAGAAACCTTGCACACCATCAATGGGAATATAAACTGACAGAGCTATTCTGGAAAACAGTACGAAGATTTCTCAAACAACTAAAAATAGAATTATCACATGATCCTATATATATATGAATGCTGTTTGGTCATTAAAAAAATAAAAATAAGTAAACAAATTCAGCCAGGAAACAATTCCATTTCCCAGCACCCACATAAAAGGATGGGAATGGCCACACACATCTGTTACCCCAGACCTTGGGAATAGGAACTAGAGAATCACTGTGATTCCCTTGTTTTATTTTTTTTTTTTAAACATTAAGCCTCTGTCAAAAATGTATTTCTTGGATTTCCAGTTAAGATGGCGGCGTAGGTACCACGCCAAAGCAGCCTGCAGGGGGTGGGGAAGACCAAAAAAACTCAGCAAAATACACACTTTTACTAAAAAGTGGGGTGTATAGGAAATTGAAGCGGCAGAGGAGAAGTAGGAGAGATCCAGAGCATCCAGAACCCGCACAGGCCGGCAAAAGCGGCCCAGGGAGCTCTGCCAACCATGGCGGCAGTGGGGCGCACCAGAAAGCTGCCAGGCTTGGCTCCAGTTGCAGGAAAAACCAGGTGCGGGAGCTTCCCCTCACACCGGCGCTCTCCGCAACTCAGGAAACATGAAGGGAGAGCGGCAGTGAGCAGCGGACACAGACCGCAAGGTAGAAGAACACGTGGAACAGTGAGAGAACCAGAGCAGCTGCGGCTCCCTCCCCTCCCTCACCACCTGAGCCCAGCTCCAGTGTCCCCGGACCTGGCCACGCCAACTTGAGCCAACGGCGGGACCCAAGCTGGACCAGAGTTTGGCAGCAACATCAGCAGCTCCGGAACCAGTCCCAGAGGCCCCAGCAGCAGCAGACCCAGGAGCGGCAGCAGCGGCAGACCCAGCAGCAGCAGACCCAGGAGCAGCAACAACAGCAGACCCAGCAGCAGCAGCTTTAGCAACAGCAGTGACTCCAGAAGTGGCAGCTACAGCAGCAGCAGCAGCAGAGGCAACAGCAGCAGTGGGCCCAGCAGCAGCAGCCTGAGCTGCTGACAGACCCAGCAGAGGCAGCTTTTGCAGCAGCAGTTCCAGCAGTGGGGGTGCTGATCTGCAGGGCCACACTTGCCAGGCTTGGCTTGCCCCACAGGAAAAGCCAGTGCCCAGCTCCAGAAATCAGAACAGCAGCCCAACCCAGGCAGCAACTTGACTGAGACCAAACTCATCCAAGGTAACTGGGTTTGCACCAGGGAAGGTTCTCACTTGGTCACAAGCTGACTGGGATCCCTCAACAGACCAGAAATCTTAACCTCTATGTTGATAGAGGATCTGGTTGTTATAATAACTACTCTACCATACATACTTGGGGCTGTTTTTGACTGAATGGGTACAGTGTTTAGATAACTTTTAGAATTTACCTGTGTTTTATTCCACTCAGCCTACTTGAATACTCCCATAGCAGGGAAACTCAACCCCTAGGAGCACCTTTGTAGATACTCTCAGAGTCTTAAGAGCCACATCTAACACCTAAGCTCCTACCATGAAAATATATAACATCAAATCAATTGATACAGCTAAGAATACCCAGCTAGCTAGAAAATCCAAGCATTAACTTAATCCAAGATGCAAAAATATATACATTATAACACAAGAAACACTAAAAAGCAAGACGATATAAATCCACCTAAAAGTATTAATGTATCAGAAATTACCTCCAGTGAGAACGAGTTAGAGGAAATGCCTAAAAGGATTTCAAAAGAATGACTGTAAATATGTTCAAAGAAGTCAGAGAACAAATCAAGAGTCAAAGAGGAACTTAAAGAGGAAATCAAAGGAATCAAAGAAGATGCAGGACACCAATTTAATGAAATAAAGAAGGCAATACAAGACATAAATAAGGAAACAGAAATAATAAAGAAAAACCAGTCAGAATTACTACTACTAATGAAATAAAAAACTCTGTAGAAAATCTCACCAGTAGAATGGATGAAGGAGAGGACAGAATATCTAAGCTAGAAGACCAGGTGGCAGATCTAATACAGGCCAACAAAGAGAAAGACAAACTTATAGAAAAGTATGAGTGGGAATTTCAAGATATTCGGGACACTATGAAAAGATCAAATATTAGAATTCAGGGAATAGTGGAAGGAGAAGAATTCCACTCCAAAGGCATAGTAGGTGTCTTCAACAAAATCATAGAAGAGAGAAGAGGCCCCCCGCCCTGGGCTGGGCAGGGATGAGATCTGAAACTGTCTAGGTCTGAAGTGGGGGTGCAGACGTGACATGTCCTTCGCTTCCCCAGGATCCCTGTGACCACTGGGCCGCAGAGGTCAGACCAGACTAAGGGCCTGCGGATGCCCCTGCCTGGCCCCCTTGCCTAAGCTGGCAGGGGGGCTGGGCCGGGCTGGGCAGCAGTCCCCTCTCACCCTGGTCATGGATCTCCTACCCCCAAAGCTCAAGTACAACGCACTTCGGAATGAATCTCTGTCATCGCTGGAAGAGGGGGCTTCGAGATCCACCCCTCCGGAGGAGCTGCCTTCCCCATCAGTCTCGTCCCTGGGGCCCATTCTGCCTTCTCTGCCTGGGGACGACAGTCCCACCACCCTGTGCTCCTTCTTCCCCCAGATAAGCAACCTGAAGCTGGCCAATCCGACTGGGGGGCGCCTGGGCCCTAAGGGGGAGCCTGGAAAGGCCACGGAAGATGGGGAAGGGACTGCAGGGACAGCCATGATGGACTCAGGCCCCCTGCCCCTCCTCCAGGACATGAACAAGCTGAGTGGAGGCGGCGGGCGCAAGACTTGGGTAGAAGGGGGCCAGCTGGGGTACGAGGAGTGGACCCGACACGGGAGCTTTGTCAATAAGCCCACACGGGGCTGGCTGCATCCCAACGACAAAGTCATGGGACCCGGGGTTTCCTACTTGGTTCAGTACATGGGCTGTGTGGAGGTCCTGCAGTCCATGCGAGCCCTGGACTTCAACACCCGGACCCAGGTCACCAGGGAGGCCATCAGTCTGGTGTGTGAGGCTGTGCCAAGTGCTAAGGGAGCAACAAGGAGGAGAAAGCCCTGTAGCCACCCGCCCAGCTCTATCCTGGGGAGGAGTAACCTAAAATTTGCCGGAATGCCACTAACTCTCACAGTCTCCACCAGCAGCCTCAACCTCATGGCCGCAGACTGCAAACAGATCATTGCCAACCACCACATGCAATCTTATCTCATTCGTGTCTGGTGGGGATCCGGACACAGCTGAGTATGTTGCCTATGTTGCCAAAGACCCCGTGAATCAGAGAGCCTGCCACATCCTGGAGTGTCCCGAAGGGCTTGCTCAGGACGTCATCAGCACCATTGGCCAGGCCTTTGAGTTGCGTTTCAAACAATACCTCAGGAACCCACCTAAGCTGGTTGCCCCTCATGACAGGATGGCTGGTTTTGATGGCTCTGCTTGGGATGAGGAAGAAGAGGAGCCACCTGATCATCAGTACTACAATGACTTCCCTGGGAAGGAACCCCCTCTTGGGGGGGTGGTAGACATGAGGCTTCAGGAAGGAGCTACTCCAGGGGCTGCTCGACCCACTCCACCCAGTGCCCAGCCACCCAGCCACCTGGGAGCAACCCTGCCCATAGGGCAGCCTGCTGCAGGAGACCCTGAAGTCCGTAAACAGATGCTGCCTCCACCACCCTGCTCAGGCAGAGAGCTCTTTGATGATCCCTCCTATGTCAACATCCAGAACCTAGACAAGGCCAGGCAAGGGGGAGCCGGGCCCCCCAATCTGGCCATCAGTGGCAGCACACCCCGGGACCTCTTCAACATGAAGCCCTTTGAAGATGCTCTTCGGGCACCTCTGCCTGCCCAGTCCCTGTCCATGGCTGAGCAGCTCCAAGGGGAGGCCTGGTTCCATGGGAAGCTGAGCCAGCGGGAGGCCAAGGCGCTTCTGCAGCTCAATGGTGACTTCCTGGTGCGCGAGAGTACAACCACACCTGGCCAATATGTGCTTACTGGCTTGCAGAGTGGGCAGCCCAAGCCCCTGCTTCTGGTTGACCCAGAGGGCGTGGTTTGGACAAAGGATCACCACTTTGAGTGTCAGTCACCTCATTAGCTACCACGTGGACAATCACCTGCCCATCATCTCTGCGGGCAGCGAACTGTGCCTACAGCAACCTGTGGAGCGGAAAGTGTGATCTTTCCCCAGTCTCCCTCCCAGAGGATGCCCCCCCCAGCCCTTCCACCCTGCTCCCCTAACCCTCAGGACTTCTGTTCTGTGGGCTTGGCTTGGGGTGGGAGCTGGGAGTACTGTGGACTCTGGGTTTAGTATCCACCTGAATGAGAGGGTTTGAGTTAGGATCCTGGGGTAGCATCCTGCTTGTCCCCAAACCTCACCAAAGTATTAATGTGCAGAGTGGCCCTTGCCTGGGCCTTTCCTGTGCCAACCCAATGTGCCCTACCCCTAGAAAGTGGGTGCTTGTCATGGGACACCCCCCTGTGGTGACAGGCCCAGTGGAGCAATCAACTTTTGGGGAAGGGAATTAATCATACCTCTGGTCTATGCCCGTGCTTCAGGGTACCCCAGACTCCTTTTAGTACCCTACCCACTGTTGAAACTTTGTGCCTTTGCCATCTCCTGGGTTTGCAGATACTTGATGTAGAATTCTCAGGCTCCTGAGTTGAGGATGGGTGCTGACACCTTGGCTTCTGAGACCCTGCCCTTTTGCTCAGCAACCCTGCCCCTCCGGTGTGGGTTGGAAGAACCAGGGCAGGAGTAGCAGCTGTCCCCCTCTCCTCAAGGGTGATAACGTGGCCCTTAGAGATTGCCCTAGACCCCCCTCCCGGCCGGGGGTAGTTGGACCCTCCCTTTGCTCAGTGCCTCCTGGCCGGACCGCTTTCCCCAAGGGGTCTGTATATACATTTCTTCAGCCCGCCCCTCCCATGTTGCATGTGTGTTATATTTGACAGCCAAAGTGTAGCCTTTCCTCCTTCAGCCCACCCCATCTGCCCTTTCTTGGCTGTGGGTGACCAAACTCAGGCCTCCTACAAGTGCAAGTTAACCTCCAGGCAGGTTCTGTGCCAGCCTTGCGAATGAAGCGGTAGACAATCCCCAGGTGCCATCTGTACATTTGGAACCACAGCCATGTTTGTTCTACATGCATCTGTAGATGGACCTGACCAGTTTTGTTTTCCCTGGCTTTTGAGCATGAAATGACGGTCACCAGTTATTACATTTCTACATCGCCTCTGACTTTTCCAAGCCCTTTTCCAATTGCCATTTTCCTCTTGGGGTCTGGGGGTTACTAGGACTAGCAGGATTATCCCTTTCTTTGCTTCTTGTTATTTTTTTAAACGAGAGACTCCAACTGAAAACATGGGCCTCTTAGGGCAAGACCAGGAGGAAGTGTGGCCAGATAGTGCTGGGTGAGAGAGAGAGAGTGCGAATGGTGATGTGGCCGCCGCAGACCAGCCAATGCGGGGACTTGTTCTCATCCTCGCAGCCATCCACTTTTCTTGTCATGTTCCGCGAGTCTCGCATACCAAAGGGAATAGTCTTCATTAAAGTTCTGTATTTCTTCTAAAAAAAAAAAATCATAGAAGAAAATTTCCCCCAAATTGGGAAAGAGGTGCCAATACAGATAAAGGAAGCCTTTAGAACCCCAGCCAGACAAAACCTGGAAAGAACCTCTCCTCACCATATTATAATCAAACTTCCAAACACACACACCAAAGAAAAAATATTGAAAGCAGTTAGAGAGAAAAATCAAGTAACCTACAAAAGTAAGCCCATCAGGATTACAGCAGATTATTCAACACAAACATTTAAAGCCAGAAGGGCTTGGAGTGATATATTCCAAGTTCTGAAAGATAACAACTGTCAACCAAGGTTACTTTATCCTGCAAAGTTATCCATTCAAATAGACAGATAAATAAGGACATTCCATGACAAAAGAAGGTTAAAGGAGTATTTGAAGACAAAACCAGCTCTACAGAAAATACTTGATAGAACCCTCCATGCTGAAGAAAAGGAAAAGCACACATATAAGGAACCTAGAAAAAACAAGCAATACTCAAATACTAGATAACAGAAGAGAGCACAGGTAGAACCAGAACCACAAAAAAAAAAAAAAATGACAAACATAAATACACACCTTTCAATAATATCTCTTAATCAATGGCCTCAATACCCCAACGAAAAGACATAGATTTGCAGACTGGGTTAAAAAGCAGGATCCTACAGTTTGTTGTCTCCAAGAAACTCACCTTTCTACAAAGGATAGACATTATCTTAGGGTGAAAGGTTTGAACACGGTGTTTCAAGCAAATGGGCCTAGAAAATAAGCAGGGGTTGCTATCCTAATATCGGACAGGGTAGACTTTAGTCCAACGTTAGTCAAGAAAGATAAGGAAGGTCACTTTATATTGATTAAGGGCACACTCCAACAGGAGGACATTACAATCCTAAGCATATATGCACCTAACATGGGGTCTCCCAAATTCATCAAACAAACACTATTAGAACTAAGGTCACAGATAACACCAAACACAGTGCTGGTGGGTGACTTTAACACCCCACTCTCATCAATTGACAGGTCATCCCAGGAAAAAATAAACAGAGAGGCATCTGGACTAAATGAGGTCATAGAAGGATTGGACTTAACAGATAGATACAGGACATTTCATCCAAAGGCTGCAGAATATACATTCTTTTCAGCAGCACATGGAACATTCTCTAAAATAGACCATATATTAGGACACAAAGCAAATCTTAACAAATTCAGGAAAATTGAAATAATTCCTTGCATTCTATCTGACCACAATGGAATTAAATTACAAATCAGTAGCAAGAAAGGCTATAGAGCATACACAAAATCATGGAAACTAAACAATACACTACTAAATGATGAATGGGTCAATGAAAATCAAAAAGGAAATCAAAAAATTTATAGAGTCAAATGATAATGAGAACACAACATACCAAAATCTCTGGGACACAATGAAGGCAGTTCTAAGAGGTAAATTTATAGCCTTGAGTGCCTATATTAAGAAATTAGAAAGGTCGCAAGTAAACGACCTAATGTTTTGCCTTAAAGCCTTGGAAAAAGAAGAACAAGGCAAACCAAAAATCAGTAGACGGGAAGAAATAATAAAGATTAGGGCAGAAATTAATGAAATAGAAACAAAAAGAACAATCCAAAGAATTAATGAAACAAAGAGGTGGATCTTTGAAAGGATAAACAAGATTGATAAACACTTAGCAAATCTGACCAAAAGAAAGAGAGAAGAGACACAAATTGATAAAATCAGAGATGAACAAGGCAACATCACAACAGATTCCAGAGAAATTCAAAAAATCATAGGGACATACTATAAAAGCATATACTCCACAAAGTATGAAAATCTGAAAGAAATGGATGATTTCCTTGATCTATATGACCTACTTAAATTAAATCAAAATGAGATTAATCACTTAAATAGACCTATAACAAACATGGAGATCCGAACAGTTATCGATAATCTCCCAACTAAAAAAAGCCCAGGCCCAGATGGATTCACTGCTGAATTTTACCAGACTTTTAAGGAAGAGCTAACATCATTGCTTCTTAAGCTGTTCCAGGAAATAGAAAAAGAAGGAATTCTACCAAAGCCCTTCTATGAGGCCAGTATCACCTTGATACCAAAACCAGGCAAAGATAGAACAAAAAAAGAAAATTACAGACCAATCTCCCTCATGAACATAGATGCAAAAATTCTCAACAAAATATTGGCAAACAGAATACAAGAGTATATCAAAAAGATCATTCACCCTGACCAAGTAGGCTTTATCCCAGAGATGCAGGGATGGTTCAACATACGCAAATCTATAAATGTAATACATTACATAAACGGTTGAAGGACAAAAATCACATGATCACCTCATTAGACGTAGAGAAAGCATTTGACAAAATCCAACATCCCTTCATGATAAAAATCCTACAGAGACTGGGAATAGAAGGAACATATCTCAATATAATAAAGGCTATTTATGACAAGCCTACAGCCAACATATTACTAAATGGGGAAAAACTAGAAGCTTTTCCACTAAAACCAGGAACAAGACAAGGGTGTCCACTGTCCCCACTTTTATTTAATATAGTTTTGGAAGTCTTAGCCATAACAATAAGGCAAGAGACACACATAAAAGGGATACAAATTGGAAAGGAAGAGATCAAGTTATCATTATTTGCAGATGACATGATTCTATACATAAAGGACTCTAAAGATTCTACTAGCAAACTGTTAGAGCTGATCAAAACCTACAGCCATGTAGCAGGATATAAAATAAATACACAGAAATCAGTAGCCTTCCTATATGCTAACAACAAACACACAGAGGATGAAATCAGAGAATCACTCCCATTCACAATTGCATCAAAAAAAAAAAAATAAAGTACCTTAGAATAAACCTAACTAAGGAAGTAAAGAATCTTTACAATGAGAACTTTAAAACACTCAAGCGAGAAATTGCAGAAGACACTAGAAAGTGGAGAAACATCCCTTATTCCTGGATTGGAAGAATCAATATTGTAAAAATGGCAATCCTACCTAAAGCAATCTACACATTTAATGCAATCCCTATCAAAATTCCAAAGGCTTTCTCCATGGAAATAGAAAAAAACATCCAAAAATGCATTTGGAATCACAAAAATCCTCGAATATCTAAAATAATACTGAGCAACTAAAAGGAGGCTGGTGGTATCACCATACGTGATTTTAACCTATACTACAGAGCCATAGTAACAAAAACAGCATGGTACTGGCACAAAGACATGTAGATCAGTGGAACAGAATAGAGGACCCAGAGGTAAGCCCAAGTAGCTATAGCCACCTGATATTCAATAAAAATGCCAAATATACTCATTGCAGAAGAGACAGCCTCTTCAGCAAATGGTGTTTTGAAAACTGGATATATATCTGCAGAAGAATGAAAATAGATTCTTCTCTCTCACCATGCACAAGAATTAAGTCCAAATGGATTAAAGACCTTCACATCAGATCGGAAACTCTGAAACTGCTAGAGGAAAAAGTAGGGGAATCTCTTCAACATATTGGTCTTGGCAAAGACTTTATGAATACAAATTGCTCAGGCAATAAAACCACAGATTAATCACTGGGACCTCATGAAATTACAAAGATTTTGCACTGCAAAGGACACAGTGAAAAAAGCAAAGAGGCAACCTACAGAATGGGAAAATATCTTCGCCAGCTATATATCTGATAGAGGATTAATGTCTAGGATATACAAAGAACTCAAAAAGTTAAAAAATAAGGAATCAAACAAGCCAATCAAAAAATGGGCTATGGAGCTAAATAGAGAGTTCTCAAAGGAAGAAATACGAATGGCATATAAGCATCTAAAAAAATGTTCTACGTCACTAGTCATCAGGGAAATGCAGATTAAAACTACATTGAGATTCCATCTCACTCCTGTCAGATTGGCCACCATCATGAAAACAAATGATCATAAACATTGGCGGGGATGTGGAAAAAAAGGAACCCTTCTACACTGCTTGTGGGAATGCAATCTGGTCCAGCCATTGTGGAAAACAGTGTGGAGGTTCCTAAAACAGCTAAAGATTGATCTACCATATGACCCATCTATAGCACTCCTAGGCATATATCCAAAGGACTCATCTCATTTCCTTAGAAGTACGTGCTCAACCATGTTTATTGCTGCTCAATTTATAATAGCTAGGAAATGGAACCAGCCTAGATGTCCCTCAACAGATGAGTGGATAATGAAGATGTGGCACATTTATACAATGGAGTTCTACTCAGCAGTAAAGAAAAATGAAGTTATGAAATTTTCAGAAAAATGGATGGACCTGGAAAGTATTATACTAAGTGATGTAACCCAGGCCCAGAAATCCAAGCGCCACATGTTCTCTCTCATATGTGGATCCTAGCTACAGATGATTGGGCTTCTGTGTGAGAATGAATATACTTAGTAGCAGAGGCCAGTGAGGTAAAAAGGAGACTTAAAGGGTAGAGAAAGGAAGGGAGGAGGATACTTAATAGTTTGATATTGTATATATGTAATTACAATGATTGTAATGGGGAGGTAATATGATGGAGAATGGAATTTCAAATGGGAAAGTGTGGGTGTGGGGAGGGAGGGAATTACCATGGGATATATTTTATAATCATGGAAAATGTTAATAAAAATTTAAAAAAATGGGGCTGGAGAGATGGCTTAGCGGGTAAGCGCTTGCCTGTGAAGCCTAAGGACCCTGGTTCGAGGCTCGGTTCCCCAGGTCCCATGTTAGCCAGAGGCACAAGGGGGCGCATGCGTCTGGAGTTCGTTTGCAGAGGCTAGAAGCCCTGGCACGCCCATTCTCTCTCTCTCCCTCTATCTGTCTTTCTCTCTGTGTCTGTCGCTGTCAAATAAATAAATTAATTAATTAAAAAAAATTTAAAAAAAAAAAAAAAAAAAAAAAATTTAAAAAAATGTATTTCTTATTTTAGGGTACAAGACTGAAAGACAATATGATACTTACAAAGTATAGAAAAGTTACAGGAAAAAAACTTGATAAAAAGTTTGCAACTGACTTCTGGTTAAGATGGCGATGTAGGTACCACGCCAAAGCAGCCTAGTGGGGAAAAGCCAAAACAAACCTCAGCAAAACACACATTTTTACTAAAAAGTGAGGTGTATAGTATTGAAATGGCACCGGAGAAGTAGCAGAGATCCAGAGCATCCAGAGCCCACACAGGCGGGCAGAAGCAGCTCTGGCAGGTCCGCCGAGCCACAGCAGAGGCAGAGTACCAGAAAGCCGCCAGGCTCAGCTTGAGCTGCAGGAAAAGCCAGGTGAGGTGAGCTTCCACTCACACAGGAGCTCTCCACAAATTCAAGAAATGTGAAGGGAGAGTGGCCGTGAACAATAGAGGAGCAGATCACAAGGTAGAAGAACACATGGACCAGAGAGAGAACTAGAGCAGCATCGGCATCCTCCCCTCCCCCATCGCCAGTGCCCAGCTCCAGCGAACAGAGCAGTGGTCCCAGGACAGGCCACGCCAACTTGAACCAACAGCAGGACCCAAGCAGGAGCAGAGAGAATCTTCTCTTTTCAGATGGCAGTGACTTTTGGATGACTCAGAAGGTATCATAGTGCTGGAAAGAAGTAGCTGGAGTACCGAGTAACATCTCGATCACACCTTCCAAGGCTCAGGGTCTAATGTGAAAGAGGTGTCAGAAAGAATGTAAGAGCCAAAGGAAGGGTAGGATTCCTTACAACGTGCTCCCTCCAGACATAAAATGACCTCTATATCCATGACCTCATAGTGCCTGACACTACCTACACAAGACCATCATAAGAGGAGGAAAAGAACATGACATCAAAATAAGATAAATAAATAGAGACTGATAGAGATGAGTAGGGGATATGATGGAGTATGGAATTTCACAGGGAAAAGTGGGGGGGGGAGGGTATTACCATGGGATACTTTTTATAATCATGGAAAATGTTAATAAAAATTGAGAAAAAGGGGCTGGAGAGATGGCTTAGCGGTTAAGCGCTTGCCTGTGAAGCCTAAGGACCCTGGTTCGAGGCTCGGTTCCCCAGGTCCCACGTTAGCCAGATGCACAAGGGGGCGCACGCGTCTGGAGTTCGTTTGCAGAGGCTGGAAGCCCTGGCGCGCCCATTCTCTCTCTCTCCCTCTATCTGTCTTTCTCTCTGTGTCTGTCTCTCTCAATAAATAAATAAATAATCTAAAAAAATATAAAAAAAAATTGAGAAAAAAAAGTTTGCAACTGAAGTATTGAACATTCAAACTTGACTCAAAACATAACAAAAGAAACAAGATTGCAAACAAAAATGTCTATGGATTTTCCAAACATAAATAAATGAAATAGTGTTTAGGCAGTACAGCTCATGCTGATGGCTAGCAGGAAGTAACAGAGCATAATCTAGTTGGGGTAAAATCTTTAATGTACAATTAACAGACCCAAATGTCAGACTACAGCATCTTTCTCATTACTGCCAATTTTCTTACTTCCAAAATAAAGCCTTGGTTAAACCATCCATACCCTATATTATTCATACCTTAACTACAGAGACTGAAAACTATATACAACAAATAAATTTAGTTTCACCATAGGGATAACCTATCGTACCTCTCTGCCAATGTTCTTTTAAAACTTCCCATGTCAAAACAATTTGACAGCAGATATAAACAATTAAATAAATACACAATGATCTTTTACAGTCCTTTAAAACTCAATTTTAATTCATGCTGTTAATCTTAGGAACACAGTGCATAGAATCCAAATATAAACACTTGGGGTGATGTTCAAGGTGATGTGGGATCCCTCACTAATCTCCATTTCATAGGCTCTATCATGCATGGCTCACCCATGGCAGGAGTTAGCAAGCAATTCCTATGACAGCACCCACTGCCAGCAATGGATGTCCCCTCGCCCGCCAAGGAAGTCACTTATTGCACACAAGGGCCTGGAGTGCTTCCAAAAGCTTAGAAATAAAACAAAAATGGAATTGTATCTGACATTTCCTGGCACCTGCATTAATACTGTATGACTAATAAAAGCATGTCAGTTACCTGGACTGAACCAGCGATCAACATGTGCCCAGAATGCACACGAGTAAAAAATGCAGTAAAAGGAAGTAGTCTTCATTGCCTATAGGTCACTTCCAGTCAAAGGTTAAAGTCAAAGACTGAATGATCAAAGTGCTCATTTTCTCAGTAGGACTATCTTCTGCTAGGAGGATGGTAACAGTGGTATCAACAAGCATCATCATGATACCACCATTTTGTTTTCCTTGGATTCTTGTTACATGTTTGCACATTAAAAGAATTATCTTGGGCTGGAGAGATGGCTTAGCAGTTAAACACTTGCCTGTGAAGCCTAAGGACCCCAGTTCAAGGCTCGGTTCCCCAGGTCCCACGTTAGCCAGATGCACAAGGGGGTGCACGCGTCTGGAGTTCGTTTGCAGAGGCTGAAAGCCCTGGCGCGCCCATTCTCTCTCTCTCTCTCTATCTGTCCTTCTCTCTGTGTCTGTCACTCTCAAATAAATAAATTTAAAAAAAAGTTTAAAAGAATTATCTGGTGGTCACCTCTTTTCTTTGCAGCTGGAAAGCATGCTAATAATGCTAAGACAAACTGACTGGACTGACAGCACTGGGAACGAGTCTTCTGTTAGAATGGATAAACAGATATGACCATTGTTATAAACATGAGGATGAACGGGAATGTTTTCACCAGTAAACATGACCTGAGGAGAGTCAAAAGGATATCAACTAGTAAACTTAAATAGAAGTTGAAATTTTTCCCCTTCATATAAGGTGCCTGGTGCACCTTCCATGTCTACAATCCACTGTGTAATTGAATTCTGAACACTCTTTTCATTTAAAGTCATCCCAGGAGGTGGGTCATTTTGCAAAGCCAACAGTTTTTTCTGTAGTCATTTCTGCATGGATGCCATGATGAAACCATCCCCCCCCCCATTCCCTTGTTTGTTTGTTTTTTTTTGCTCATTTTTTTTTTATTTGAGAGCGGCAGACATAGAGAGAAAGACAGATAGAGGGAGAGAGAGAGAATGGGCGTGCCATGGCCTCCAGCCTCTGCAAACGAACTCCAGATGCGTGAGCCCCCTTGTGCATCTGGCTAACGTGGGACCTGGGGAACCGAGCCTCGAACCAGGGTCCTTAGGCTTCACAGGCAAGAGCTTAACCGCTAAGCCATCTCTCCAGCCCTCCTTGTTTTAAATGGCAACACTGTGTTGAGAGAGAGAACCTATCTCAAGGAAGTATGCAAATGAGAAACAAAGGAGGACACCCAACATTCTTCTCGGGCCTACACATGTTAGTGCATAGGGCATGGACACGCGAACATATACATATGGTTATATATCACATAACAAACACATCATATATAACACCACTGACACTCTACACACACACAGACACGCATGCATATGTGCGCACACTCGTGTACACAATAATTTTAAAAAAGGAAAAGACCACAATCCTAAAATTCATATGGAAGCAGAAGAGACCATGGATAGCCTAAACGACCTTGAGCAAAAGGCATACTGCTGGTGGCATCACCATACCTCATGTCAAGGTATAGTGCAGAGCTATAACATTAAATACTGCATAGTGTGGCACAAAAGATGGCATGTGGGCCCACAGAATAGAATAGAGGACTAGACATAAATCTATGCAATAAAGCCACTTGATTTTTCATAAACATGCCAAAATACATGTGGGAGAAGACAAAGCATTTCAACACATGGTTCTGTTAAAACTAGATAACCACATGAAGAAGAATGAAGGTAGAACCTTACCTCTTACCCTGCACACAAATCAACTCCAAAAACCTCAAAGACCTCAATTTTAAACAATGAAACGTTAAACAATGCTATTGGACACAAGGCCGAGGCAGGGCTCTTGAGGCGCCGGCTGCGGCCGCGTGTTCGCTCGTCGTCAGCCTGCCGCCGTCTGTCCACTGAGGGCCGAGCAGTCGCTCTGGGTCAGCTGTACGGAGCGTGGCGAGGTGAGGACACGAGGACGGTTGGGACGGGGAGGCCCGAAGTGGGACAGAGACCCTGTGGGTGAAGGCGTGCTGAGGCCTTCGCGACACTCCCCCATCTTGCGTGCGTGCTCGTGTGCGCGTGCGTGCTCGTGTGCGCGTGCGTGCTCGTGTGCGCGTGCGTGTGCAAGCCAGGGTCCCCTGTCAGGCGTCCTCCCCGATCTTTCTCCTCTTGACTCTGCTCAAGGGCTCTCGCTGAACCTCGAAGTCACCTATTCGGGGGACTGGGTTCACCCAGGAATTGGCCGTCTGCGCTTACCCAGCGCTGAGGTCGCAGCCTCCACCTCACAGGCGCTTTAGGTGGGTGCTGCGGTCTGAGCTCAGGTGCTCATGCCTGCACAGCAAGCTCTTCTCCCACTCAGCCATCTCCCTGGGTCTCAGCTCCTTCTTTCCCTCTTCTGCACATTTATTGAGACAAAGGCTCAGCATGTAGTCCTGTCTGGTCTGGCAGTCCCATAGACTGTGCTGGCCTTGAACTTGTGGCCATCTTGTCTGTACCGTGGGAGAGCTGGGATTAGGGGCCTGTGCCACATACCTTGTCTCAGAAAGCATTCTTGAGACCCAGAGTATTTGTGTCAGTGTAAGACACAGAACAGCCTAAGGAAAGATCCAAGTGTGAAGGGAGGGCTTGCTCCAGACTTCAGGTGTTTCTGAGTGCTGACCAAATGTTGCTCTTGAATTTATTACAGAGAGGAGAGAGAGAATGTCAGGGCTCCTTGCCTTTGGAAAGGTCTTGCTTCATGTGAGTTCTGGGGAATTGAACCTGGGACAACAGACTTTGCATACAGGTATCTTTAACCTCAGAGCCATCCTCCCAGCCATAAACTCTACTTTTGATTTCTGCTGACTGTTGAGCTTAGTTGTGTGCTGGTTGAGATTAAAAAAATATGATCCCTGCACTCATTTGTCAGTGATTTTAACTTTTGAGTACTATGCAAGCACCTTAAAAATATTCTTTTAGGGCTGGAGAGATGGCTTAGCGGTTAAGCTCTTGCCTGTGAAGCCTAAGGACCCCGGTTCGAGGCTCGGTTCCCCAGGTCCCACGTTAGCCAGATGCACAAGGGGGCGCACGCATCTGGAGTTCGCTTGCAGAGGCTGGAGGCCATGGCGCGCCAATTCTCTCTCTCTCCCTCTATCTGTCTTTCTGTGTCTGTCGCTCTCAAATAAATAAATAAAAAATATTCTTTTATATGTTTTCAGTCTCTCTCTCCCTCTCCCTCTCCCACTCTCTCCCTCCCTCTCCTTCCCTCCCTCCCCCCCCCTCTTTCTCACTCTCCCCCCCCCCCCGTGTGGGGTGGAGGGTGTGCAACATTGCACCAGGGCCTCTTGCTGCTGCAAATGAAACCAATCACTGGTGCCACTTTTTACAACAGGCTTATTTTTTCAGTTGGCTTTACATGGACAAATTGGGAATTGAACCCAGTCCAGCAGGCTTTGAAAGCAAGTGCCCTTAGTCACTGTGCCATCTTCCCAGCATTTAAACTCTTTTTAAAGAGGGGGCAACAGTCATTCTGTTAAAATTTTATTTGGTTGTGTGTGTGTGTGTTTAATGAGTATCAATGATCTCTTACGCTTAGCTATATATTCTTGTGGGCAGACCATTTTAAAACTGAGGTATTTTCAGTTAGGCTTCATGATGCATGCCTTTAATCCCAGCACTTTGTAGACAGAGGTAGGAAGATTGCCCTGAGTTCAAGGCCAGCCTGAGGCTACTGAATGAAATCCAGGTCAACCTGGGCTACAGGGAGACCCTAACTCCAGAAAACTTTAAAAAAATCATCAACTTTCATGTATACAGTGCATTTTTATAATTACCATATTGCACAATAGGTTTTCTAAGCATGTGAAATTCTGGGTTTTGGAAGGATGCTGAGAGAATACAGGGCATCATTCAAGTGTACCACAGACCTACACTTTCCTCCAACTAATAAATTAGCACAAAACTACTGTCTGGGTTGTAGTTCAGTAGCTGCTGGATCTTTAGAACATTTGCCTACTGTGTATGAGGTCCTTGTGTGCAGGTGGGATGGGGGGACAAGAAAAAATACAGGCACCATCTTCTTGGCTAGAGACTGAAAGAGTACAACTTAGAAAAAAAACCTTTTTTGATTATGGAGAATTCCATCCTCTGTTCTGGACTTTAATTTGGGGGCTTGTTAGGAATCTCCCAAAGGACCCTTCCTGAATATCCATAGCAAGTCTAGATATCTGCTAATAATTCCCACATTATAGTACAATGGTGGATCCTACAGAGTTGCCATTACTCCAATGACATGATCTATTATTTTTTTTAAAAGCAAACCCTCAAAAGTTTGTATGAAGAGATGACCTAGAACTTTTGTTACTGATATTGATATAAGTTGGAAGCATTATGTGGCAGCAATGGACTAAGCAAATGGAGTAAATGCTGATTTCTGTGGAAGACAGGATGTATTACACAGGCAAAGTATTGCACACCTGTAATTCCAGAACTCGGGAAGCTAGGGCAGGAGGATTGAGAGTTTGATTCTAGCTAGGCAACAGTGGGATCTTGTCTCAAAAAGGAAAAAAGAAGTGTGGGACTGGAGAGGTCGCTTAGCACTTAAGACACTTGCAAAGCCAAAGGACCTGTGTTTGATTCCCCAGGATCCATGTAAGCCAGATACACAAGGTAGTACATGCACCTGGAGTTCGTTTGCAGTCTCTTTCTTAACTAAAAGAATAAAAAATGATGAAGTTATTAAAAAAAAAAAAACAGGCTGGAGACATGGCTCAGAGGTTAAAGTATTTGACTGCAAAGCCCCAGGAGCAGAGTTCAGTTTCCCAGTACCCACATTAAGCCAGATGCCCAAGGTACTGCATGTGTCTGGAGTTCGTTTGCAGTGGCTGGAGGCCCTGGTGTGCCCGTATTCATTCTCTTTCTCCTCTCTCTCTCTCTCTCTCTCTTTCTCTCTCTCTCTCTTCATTTTTCTCTCACTCTCTCACAAACAAATAGTTAATGCACTGCAAACAAATGAAAGCATTTCCATCCTAAGGATGGTTTCAGAAAGCTAGATTCCTTGGCATCACCTTGGAGATTCTTAACTGGGTTTCTTGCACAAGCCTGAGGGCCTGAGGAAGGTTGGGGATGCATAATAAATTCCTGGTCAGCCTGGGCTACAGCGAGACTCTACCTTGGGGAAAAAAAGTTTTACACCTTTAAGTTTCAAGAACAAATATAGATGTATTTTCTCACTAAGGCCTTTAAGAAAATTCCTTAGGATTTCAAGATGCTATCACATTGCAGTGACTCTCCACTCCCAACAACTTACGAAAAACTTGAAGTGTACAGAAGAATGGAAGCACTTACACAGCACACCTGTATGAGTCCAACATGAACATTTTGTGTATTTATACAGGTCTCTTGTGATTGCTGCGCTAAGACTTACAGGATGTTATGTTGGAGACTGACAAAAATTTCATGCACAATCTCTACAAGATTAAGCTTCAGCTATGAAGTAAGTATGGATGGATGAAAACCAGGGCAAGCCTTGTATAACGGACTTCCTTGTTGCTGTGAAAGAACACCTGACAGAAGCAAGGGAGGAAAGGTTGATTAGTCCCATGGTTTCTGAGGACTGCAGTGTATCACAGGGAAAGGCATGTGGAGTGGCTCTGTTGGCATTGGGAGTGTATATAGCAGGGTCTGGTTACATGGTGGGTGGCCAGAAAGCCAAAAAATGTCAGAACTTAGAACTGGGCCTGCTAAGTGCCACCCCTAATGACCTACTCTCACCAGGGAGGCCCCACTTCCTAATGATTCCACAGCTTCCTGAAAAATAGACTGTAGAAGACTTTTCATATTCAAACCATGGCAGACCTCCTAAGTAAACATGACCTCAACTTTTCTTTATTTTTTCATTTTTAATTTTTATTAACCATTTCTATACTTACAAACAATAAACAATATTTCACTCTCCTACCCCATTTCCCCTTCACAACTTCACTTTATCATGTCCACTCCCTCTCTCCATTAGTCTCTTTTTTATTTTGATGTCATCCACTTTTGCTTCTATTAGGGTCTTGTAAAGGTATTGATAGGCACTGCAAGGTCAGGGGTAGTGAGGCCAATTTCTGTCTGGACAGTTGAATTTTAAAGAGTGGTACCCTTCCTTTGGCTCTTACATTCTTTCCACCACCTCTTCTGCAATAGACCCTGAGCCTTGAAGGGTGTGCTAGAGATGTTTCAGTGCTGAGCACTCCTCCGTCACTTCTTCTCAGCACTATAATGCCTTTTGGGTCATCCCAGTACTCACCTCCACCTGAAAAGAGAAGCTTCTCTAACCAAAAGTGAGAGTAGCATTAATATATGAATATGAACATTAAGTGTAGTGCTTTCAGGGCAGTTCAGTGAGACTAAAATATGCATTTAGCCAGACAAGAGTAGGCTTTATTCCCCTAAGGCACAAGACGTACCCAGCCATAGACTTTTGATTAGATTTTCAGTACCAGGCAGATATCCCCGCCCATAAAGTGTACGTCCAGTCCAATTAGAGAGCAGTTGGTCTCCCCAAGAGCAGTTATGCCACTATTGCACCCATTTGGTCATTTGGCCAGTATAGCCAAAGTTGAGGCTTACAGAGTCCACTGTTTACACTGCTGACAACTTCTGTCTCCCATAAGGATGCATGCAGTACAGCTTTTACAGGCTTTCAGTTGGCTGGTCTACAGGGAGAAGGTTTTCAGCTCAGCACTAACTTGATTTTTCAGTGACCTTGCTGCTCACACATATGAAGTCTTCGGAAATAAGAGTCTTACCATCTACTAGTCGTGGGAAGCCAATGCCTCGGCAATAGCCTGTAATGTTTTGGAGGCAACAGGGAACCCCCTGGCCAATAACTCAATGGTATGTATCCCATCTCTGGCACTGAAAATTTTCTAGTAGCTTCTAGGTGTGCTGTTAATCCAAAACAGTAGGCTTTCATATGTCTTATTTAGAACATCTTGAATTTTGATTGATCCTCCCCCCCACCTTTCCCTTACTCAATCTCTTTCCCTGGCTAGACTTAGTCTATTCCACTCCCTGTAATCTGTTCTTCTGCTTACATATATATAATAACATCCCTAAGATCCTTCCTTCTCTTCCCTCCTTTATAGACTTTTTCCAGCTTACTGGCCTCTGCTACCAAGTTTTGGTTCCACCTCACCCACAAGTCTAAAGATTGGTAACTAGGATCCACATATGAGAGATAACATGTGATGTTTGCCTTCTGGGCCTGGGTTACTTCACTTAGTGTAATCCTTTCCAGATCCATCCATTCCCCAGCAAATTTCATAATTTCATTTTTCTTTACTACTGAATGGAATTCCATTGTGTAAATATACCACACATTTATTATCCATTCATCTGTGGATGGATATATAGCCTGGTTCCATTTCCTAGCTATTGTGAATAAAGCAGCAATAAGATGGTTGTACAAGTATCTCTAAGGTAGTGAGAAGAGTCCATAGGAAATATGTCTAGGAGTGCTATAGCTGGATCATATGGTAAATCTATTTTTAGCTGTCTCAAGAACCTCCACACTGATTCCCACAATGGCTGTACCAGATTACATTCCCACCAACAGTGTAGAAGGATTCCCCTTTTACCACATCCTTGCCAACATTTATTGTCATTTGTTTCCTCGATGGTAGCCATTCTGACAGGAGATGGAATCTCAAAGTAGTTTTAACTTACATTTCCACGATGGCTAAATATGTAGTTTTTTAGATGTTTATATGCCATCTGGATTTCTTCCATTGAGAACTCTCTATTTAGTTCCATATCCCATTTTTTAATTGGGTTGTTTTTTTGTTTTGTTTTTTGAGCTCCTTGTATATTCTGGATATTAATCCTCTGTCAGATGTCTAGCTGGCAATGATTTTCCCCAATTCTGAAAGTTGTCTCTTTGCTCTATTCAGTGTCCTTTGCTGTATGAAAGCTTGTAATTTCATGAAATCTCAGTAGTTGATTAGTGGTTTTATTTACTGAGCAATTGGGTTATATTCAGAAAGTCATTGCCTATACCAATATGTTGAAGGGTTTCCCCCACCTTTTCCTCTAGCAATCTCAGAATTTTAGGTATGATATTAAGGTTTCTTATCCATTTGGGCTTCATTCTTATGCATGAACAAAGACAAGGACCTATTTATATCTTTCTGTATATAGATATACAGTTTCCCCAGCACAACTTGTTTAAGAGGCGGTCTTTTTTCCAATGAATATTTTTGGCATTTTTGTAAAAAATCAGATGGTTATAGCTACCTGGATTAACATCTGGGTCCTCTATTCCATTGATCTACATGTCTGTCTTTGTGCCAGTACCATGCTGTTTTGTTACTATGGCTTTGAAATATAACTTAAAATTGGGTATGGTGAAACCACCAGCCTTACTTATGTTGCTGAAAATTGTTTTGGCTATTCAAGGTTTTTTTGTGCCTCCAAATGAATTTTAGGATTGCTTTTCTATTTCTGTAAAGAATGTCTTTGGAATTTTTATAGAGATTGCATTAAATGTTTAGATTGTTTTTGATAAGATTGACATTTTCACAATATTGATTCTTCTAGTCCAAGAACATGGGATGTCTTTCCGTGTCCTAGTGTCTTCTGCAATGAGTGTTTTAATTTTCTCATTGTAGAGATACTTCACTTTCTTGGCTTATTCCAAGGTACTTTATTTTCTTTTTTTGAGGCAATTGTGAATGGAAGAAATTCCCTGATTTTTATGCTCTATGTGTTTATAGTTACTATGTAGGAAAACTACTGATTTCTGTGTGTTTATTTTGTATCCTGTGTTGCTAAAAGTGTTTATCAACTCTAACAGTTTGCTGATAGAGTCTTTACTATCCTTTATGTATAGAATCATATCATCTGAAAATAATGATAATTTGATCTCTTCCTTTCCAATTTGCATCAATGTCTCTTAGCTTATTGCTGTAGATAAGATTTCCAGTATTATATATTAAGTAAAAGTGGGGACAGTGGACACCCTTATCTTGTTCCTGAATTTAGCAGAAAAACTTGAAGTTTTTCTCATTTAGCATTATGTTGGCTGTAGATTTGTCATAAATAGCCTTTATTATGTTGAGATATATTCCCTCTAATCCCAGCTTCTATAGGGCTTTTACCATGAAGGGATGTTGGATATTGTTGAATGCCTTTCCTGCATCTATTGAGATGATTATGTGATTTTGTCCTTCAGACCATTTATATAATGTTTTAAATTTATCTATTTGTGTATGTTGAACCATCCCTGCATCTCTGGGATAAAGCCTACTTGGTCAGGGTGAATAATCTTTCTGATATATTCTTGTATTCTGTTTGCCAATATTTTGTTGAGAATTTTTGCATCTATGATCATGAGGGCGATTGGTCTGTAATTTTCCTTTTTTGTTCTGTCTTTGTCTGGTTTTAGTATCAGGGTGATGCTGGCTTATAGAAGGAGTTGGGTAGAATTCCTTCCTTTTCTATTTTAAGGAAAAGTTTGAGGAGCACTGCTGTTAGTACTTCTATGAAGGTCTGGTAAAATTCACCAGTGAATCCATCTGGGCCTGGACTTTTTTAGTTGGGAGATGTTTCATAACTGTTTGGATCTCCATACTTATAATATTTCTATTTTAATTGGTTTGTCTCATTTTGATTTGATTTTGGTGGTCGTATGAATCAAAGAAATCCCCCATTTCTTTCAGATTTTCAAACTTAGAGGCATATGTATTCTTAAAGTATGTCCTTATGATTTTCTGAATTTCTTTGGTATCCATTGGAATGGTACCTTTTTCACCTCTAATTTTATTAATTTGTGTCTCTTCTCTCTCTCTTTTGGTCAGATTTGCTAAGGGTTTATTAATCTTGTTTATCCTTTCAAAGAACTAACTCCTTGTTTCATTGATTCTTTGGAATTTTTTGTTTCTATTTCATTAATTAATGCCCTAATCTATATTATTTCTTCCCATCTATTGATTTTTTTGATTTGCCTTGTTCTTCTTTTCCAAAGCCTTAAGGTGAAACATTAAATTATTTACTTGTGAATTCTCTAATTTCTTAATATAGGCACATAGAGCTATAAATTTCCCTCTTAGGACTGTCTTCATTGTGTCCTAAAGGTTTTGGTATGTTGTATTCTCATCATCAATTGAGTGTATGAATTTATTGATTTCCTTTTTGATTCAGTGACCCATTAATCATTCAATAGTGTACTGTTTAGTCTCCATAGATTTGTATATGCTCTGCAGTTTCTCTTGTTGCTGATTTGTAGTTTATTCCAGTTGTGGTCAGATAGAATATAAGAGATTATTTCAGTTTTTCTGTACATGTTAAGATTTGCTTTGTGTCCTAATATATGATCTATTTTAGAGAATGTTCCATGTGCTGCTGAGAAAAAAATGTATATTCTGCAGCATTTGAATGGAATGTTGTGTAGATACCTGTTAAATCCATTTGTTCCATGACATCATTTAATCCACATGTCTCCCTGTTTATTTTTTGCCAGGATGACCTGTCAGTTGATGAGAGTGGGATATTGAAGTCACTTACTACAATTGCGTTTGGTGTTATCTGTAACCTTAAGTCATATAGTGTTTATTTGATGAAAGTAGGAGCCCCCATGTTTACATACATACATGTTTAGGATTGTTATGTCCTCTGGTTGGAGTATTCCTTTAATTAGTATAAAGTGACCTTTAATTTTCCTTAAAAATGTTTGTTTGAACTCTATCCTGTCAGATATTAGGATGGATAGCAACCCCTGCTTATTTCTTAGGCCCATTTGCTTGAAATATCATTTTCTATCCTTTTATCCTAAGAAACTGTCTATTTTTTATTGAGAGATGAGATTCCTAGAGGCAACAAATGGCAGGATCCTGCTTTTTAATCTAGTCCCCAAGCCTGTGCCTTTGTTGGGGCATTGAGGCCATTGATATTAAGGGTTATTATTGAAAGGTATGTATTTATTCTCTCCATTCTTCTTGTTTTGTAGTGCTTCCTGTTTTCCCTTTACTTGGCTGTTTTAACTGTTGTTTGAGTATGGTTTATTTGCTCCTACTTCTTCATGTGTGTGTTTTGCTTTCTCTTCAGCCTGAAGGATTCCTTCAAGTGTTTTCTGTAGAGCTGGCTTAGTTGTCATAAATTCCTTAAGCCTGTTTTTGTTGTGGAATGTCCTTATTTCTTCATCAATTTGGATAGATAGCTTTGCAGGATACAGTAATTTTGGTTGCCAGGTGTTATCTTTCAGAACTTAGAATACATCATTCCAAGCACTTCTGGCTTTTAAAGTTTGTGTTGAGTAATCTGCTGTTATTTCTTTGTAGGTGACTTACTTTTTCTAACTGCTTTCGATATATATTCTTTGGTTTGCATGTTTGGTAGTTTAATTATAACATGGCTAGCAGAGATTCTTTCTAGTTTTTGTCTGCCTGGTGTTCTAAAAGCTTCCTGTATCTGCCTTGGCATTTAGTTCCCAAGTTGGGGAAAATTCTTTTCTATGATTTTGTTGAAAATGCCTACTGAGCCTCTCTGTATTGACATGCTTCTCCTCTACTATACCCTGAATTCTTATGTTTGATCTTTTCATGGTGTCCCAAATATCTTGAAATTCCCATTCATACCTTGCTATTAGCTTGTCCTTCTCTTT
Source organism: Jaculus jaculus (assembly GCF_020740685.1). NCBI lineage: Eukaryota > Metazoa > Chordata > Mammalia > Rodentia > Dipodidae > Jaculus > Jaculus jaculus. The sequence continues at coordinate 76,703,524 of NC_059110.1, read as the reverse complement.
GTTGGACTGTATTAGATCTGCCACCTTGTCTTCTAGTTTAGATATTCTGTTCTCTCCTTCATCCATTCTACTGGTGAAACTATTGACAGAGTTTTTTATTTGACTGACTACATTTTTCAAAGCTATAATTTCTGCCCAGAGTTTTCTTCAGTATCTCTATTTCCTTACTCATGTCTTGTAATGACCTCCTTATTTAATTAAGCTGGTTTCCTGTGTTCTCTTCTGGGAGTTTGTTTTCTTCTTTGATTCCTTTGATTTCTTTGAGTATAGATTAAAAAGTCATTTTTTTTTAAATCTTTGACAAGCATTTCATCTAAAACAGTCCTATTGGGGGCCATTTCTGATGGATTTATACTTTTTGGTGTAATTGTATTGTCTTGATTCTTTGTGCTTCTTGTATTATAACATTGCATTACATTCTGAGTTGATTTGATGCTTGGGTTTTCTACTAGTCTGAAGTGCTATTAGATTTGGAAATCCAACTTTATGTACCTTCAGAGTAGGAGTTTAAGGTGCCAAGTGTAGCTCTTATACTCCAGTCCAACCACAGAAGTCATCCTAGGTGTTGAGTTTGCCTGCTATTCAAGTATACTAGTGGATTGGGTGGAGCAATTTACTGGCAAATTCTAAAATTCAGCTGAGTCATACACATATTCAATAAAAACTAGCACAAACTTACTCTCTGTTGGAGAATCTGCTTATCTTTTTCAGATAGATGCAGATCCTAAGGAGAGAGCCACCCCATCATACCTCAAAAGGACCCTGACTGAAACTAAAGAAAATTGGCTAAACAAGCAAGGGTGCTGTTTCCCTGATGAACCGGATACCAGCACAAGGGTGAAGAGGACCAACACAGAGAAAGATCAACGCCCACCAAATCAGAGAGCCAAAGCCCCAGAGGCCCCCAACACCTCAGCACTGAGGCAGACCAAAAATGAACCCAACATGGCTCAGGGAAATTTTGCAGAAGAGGGGATGGAAAGAATGTCAGAGCCACAAGTTGGGTCATGATATACAGAGACATTTATCATACCAATAACTGTGGGCTAACCCCACAATGCAAGACCCATATACCTCAACAAGGAGGGGAAAATGGGGAGGGGGTAGGTCATGGATGAGCCTAATAATGGTACCAAACTGCCTGTACTTGCAGAATAGAAAACTAATAATAAAAAAAAGAAAATAGTAAAACTGTGAAAAAAAAACTAGCACAGAGTATGCAAATGTGGAGATTGAAACAAATAGATAACCTAATAAAGTCACAATCCCTAAGGTGTATATTGCTCTACACCTTTAATCGTGTCAGCTGGGAGGTTGATTTTTCTGTTCTGAATTGGGTTCCAGGTCAGCCTAGATCTGAATCAGGCAATATTGACAGAAGCAAAAGACAAAGGTCCTATAAATCTGAAAGCATCAAAGGCAGTAATAGTCAACACCTAAGTACAACTTAATTGAGAATGGTAAAGCCAACAAAGAATATGTAAACCATAACCTGCCCTGAAATGAAAAGAGAGATTAGCACTTCCAGTGCAAGTGTATGTACCTGCTTTTTGTCAGTTGACCTCATTACCTTTTGGGGTGGCTTCCAATGTCACCAATGCTGAGTGCCCTCCTTGATCCCTCCATGTTGAGCTGTGGAGTTGGAGTTCTGATTAGCTGTGCTAGATGCCCTGCTGCTGGGGGCTGAATGCATTCTCTGGAGGTTCACAATTCTGATGGTTGGGGAATGGAACAGTGCAGGAAGCCTGGAGTTGTACTAGAACTGCTCAGCTCCTCCCACCTCTCTCTCTCTCAGCAGCTTCTTAGCTGATGTCCACTGTCTCCTCTTCAGGTTTCTTGTCTTTGCAAGGATGATGATGAAGTTGGAAAATCTCTGGTCTCTGCTCCTGCCACTTGGCACTGTGCAGGTGGCACCGGGCATGTGGTTGGATGATGCAGATAGCACAGATCGGGGCCCCAAGTGCCTCAGTGGGATTCTGTTCATTTTCCTCCTTTCTGGTGGTTCTTGGTTTCTCCTGCTTCTCCGTGTGGCTAATAAAAAAAACTATATATACCTTCAATTTTCAGAAGAAGAGTGTATTTTGCTGTGGTTTTGCTTAAATTCCTCACCAGGCTGGTTTGGCATGGCTTCTACACCACCATTTACCAGAAATCCTACATTCACTTTTCTAATGACCTTGGAAGACACAGAGGGATTATTTCTCTGCAGCCCATTTCCTCTTCTCTTGGATTAAGGAATATTCTTGTAGCAGGTCCTATTATGACTGTAAGAAAATGAATGATTTCAAAGACATATCACTAAGGTCAGAGTCTCTTTGGTGTGAGATTCAAAATCCGGCCCTGCTTGGCACTTAATCCCAGCACTGCCCAATATAGAGGACTGAAGATGGCAACTGGGGGCTGTGGGTAAAGGAGAACCTGGTCACAGGGGCATGAGCAACAAAACCTTCCTCAGATTTAAAAGTGTCACCTAAGACATTGAAGACTAACAATGGACCTTTCTTTTTCCCTTCCTCCCTTTTTCTTCCTTTTTTTTTCTCTCAGTACTGCAGATGGAACACAGAGCTTCTAATTTATTGAGCAAGTGTTCTACCATTGAGATACACTCCAGCTCCACATTGGGCATTTCTACTAGGCAACCCTTTCCCTGCATGTACTTTGCTGAGAGATATCATAGGTCTAAAGTTCCAGGAGGACCACACACTGCTGAGGTCAAGAAGTAGCCCCACACTTTAAATCACTTGAAGACTAACCAATTGAACCTAATAATGCTATAGACTATGGTAGGTGACACATATGGCCTAATGTCAGTTTCTGAAATTCTAGGTCCACAGTCTATCAACTTACAAAAGACACTCTTCAAGGATATATTGACCCTAGGTGTGTACAATAGAGCTTTAGTAGATTTTTTTTTTTTTCATTTCTGAAAGCTTCCTGTAGTGAGCTGATCCCACTGAGGAAAGCTTGGCTTGTGTTTTCATGAGGGGCTCAGATGAACCTGAGGCTCTTTGCAGGTACTTTTTGGGCAGGGTAGTAAGGGCATTTCTAGGAAGGATTAACTGAGGGAAGAAGTCCTTCATCCAGAGTGGGTGGCCCTTCTGATGGTGGTCTGACTATGCATAAGGAAGCTCTGAGGGAACACAAGGCCTTTTGCCTGGCCGCCTCCTGAGCTAAATGCTGGGCATGCTTCTTACCCAGCTATCCTTTCTATTTGCTCATGCATCCTTCTGCTCTCTTTTGGGCTACCCTTCATCAACGTTGGCACTCAATTTCATCACCTTCCAGTGTGTACTGAAGACTGACTGCTCTCTGAGACTTCCCAAAGCCTCCAGCATCCTACTGGGACAGCCGAGGCACCTGCCCTGTGAACCAAGCAGCTACTATGTTCTCTTTCTCTCCAGCCTATGGACAGCTGTTGAGAGATTGCCCAGCCCTGCAAGGTGATCCAGTAATACATATTCACTCTATTGGTTCTGTTCCTCTTGGACTAATGACTAATACTGGGCCATAAACAATATTCACTGTATTTGGAGGTCATTTCTGAGACACTGGAGGATTTTCAAGGCACTTCCTGCATGCTGCACAGGTACATGCTGGAAGCTCCCACTTGCCCTCGCCTCTTCTGAGGAGCTCAGCCTTGGTTCTGGGGCTGTGTATAAATATGTGCTGATCTCAAGTACAGGAAAGTGAGAGGGAAGAAGGAACTGAAATAAGATCACTTCAAACTGGAATTTGGGAGAGGCTATAAAGAAGTTAATATAATAATAGTGATAATAATGATGACTCATTGTGGTGTTTGCACTCCAAACCCCAAGTGTTGGGAAGAGATCTACCACCCCTTCAAACCAGAACTGACCAGAAGCTACATAAACTTTGTGCTGGGAAGAGTCTGGCCCCTCAGCGTGGCTACCCAGCATAGGAAAAGTAGGGTCTTTCTGAGAGGCAGAAATACCTTTTAGTTTTCCCTATATTATTATGTTCTTTAATGTGCAACATGCAGCTTAAAATATGAAAAGCAGTGTAAGTGACAACCACAGAGGCAGGAAGCTGGGCTACACTGTGAGAGAACAGAACTATGAATGACCCAGGTGTTCGAACTAGAAGACAAGGCCTTTCAAACACTAGGCAACACATCCACTAGCATGAAGAAATTTAGATACCTTACAGAATCATGGGAAAGCTCAAAAGCTTGTTCATTATTCTCTGTGATGGTGTCTGTTTGTGCAGTTAACATTTTCATAGTCACTAAGAATAAGTTCCCTATCCCAAGACCACATAAATATTTTCTGCTTAGTTTCTTGCATACATCATACTAAAAGGTACATGTGTCTGGATGGAATTGAACTAGGGACTTATATTGCCTTGAGAAGTACTGTAACACTGAACTACATTCCTAGACCACTGCTGCCGGAAACAGCAAGCATGCCATTTCAGGATCATGAGGAATTGAGCGCTGAAGAGCTGCATGACACAGTTCCAGCCCAGCTGTCTCTTCCTTGAAGTCCAATGTGGCCCCTCTGTAGAAAAATCTTTGGCTCTCTATGCTACAGAAATCTGTGGTTTTCTGTATGATGCTTGTCTTTCTCTGTGTTTTACTTGGTGTCCCAATCTCTAAGTTTACTTTTCCAGTAAAAATTGGTGTTGGTAAAGTGTTGGTCAATGTATCTGAAAGAGGCTGTGGCATAGAATTGGAAAAATAAGAAAATGGGTCAGAGATAATTGTTTTCCTTAAAGGCCTTAATTAAAGTCAGGCATGGAGTACAGTACACTTAGGAGGAAACAATGAACCTCCTGGCACAATGTAAAAATTGTTCTATGGCTAATTTTTCTAAATGGTGGCAATTGCAGCAAACTATGACTCTTTACCAAGAATCCTTTCAGAAAAACAACTGAAGTCAGAAAGAGTTCAGTCGGGGGGACCAAAGTCTAAGTATTGGAGGGACATGAAAAGGAAAATTCAAAATAAGTGATTGAAGGATAAAGGGGTCTACTGGATAAGTGATTAATGATAGGAACACCCATTTGTGGTTGTTTTGCCTCTCACCTTTAATATAGTAATTGAAAATAGAAGTTCAGGAAATCACAAGTGCTTGACCACACATACATGGGGAAAATATGAAAACAGTTAATCATTATAGGGGCCTGACGACTTTACTTGAGGTGAATAATTATGGGATTGTTTGATGAAAAGAAATAACAAAAAGTTTCTATGAATTCTGTAAAATTGTACCTTTCTTGAAGTTTGTTCTTGCATGATGTGATCAGAAAATAAAAAACTGAGGCTAAGAGCTGTTGCAGTAGAGAAGCAGAGAAGTATAGAAGTAGAGAAGCAGGGAAAAACAGAAAACAGAGAAAAAGACAAAAAAAGCAGAAAAAGAAAAAAACAGAAAAATAGAAAAAGAAAAAATATAGAAACAGAGAAGCAGAGAGAGAAAGATGGAAAAACTCAGCTGCCTTCAGCATTAGCCTTAGTCAGCTTGCACAAGAACTTGGCTTCGAGTCCTTATTGCACCGCTCCCTTTCACACCTCTCTTCTGGGGACCCTCCTTCAAGCCAGGGCTGGACCCCGGCACACTGCTTCTATTTTATTTTAAGATAGCATCTCACTAAGTTGCCCAGGAAGGTCTTGAACTTGTGACACCCCCTCCCATTATCCTTCTAATCAGGGGGAATGACCAGTGTGTGCCAGCCTCCCTAGCCACAGTCATCTTCCACTAGACCTCTTGTCTCTCTGAAAAACCTGTGCTAAGGAAAGGGCTGGCTTGGAAAAGGGCTTCACTTAACATTCTGAACTCTGAGTTACTTTCTGTCTTCTCTGCTCCATTGCTAGGCTCTGTAGTTGCACTCCACTGACAGTTTGTGGTTTAAGAAAGACTGGCCTTTATTTCTACTGTCATTTTTTTTCTGTAAAGCTGCCACAGCCTGGGTATGATGGGGTGCTTCAGTGTCCCTGGTGAGCTTAAAGCAGGACCTTGAACTCATCGAGGACCCTTGGGAGTGAGGAGTATATCAATGAAGTCCCATTGTTGGCACAGAGCTGACATCTTTGCTTTGGGAGTACTGATGGTAATGGGAGAGGGCCCTGCACTACACCCTTCAGTACTAAAAATAGACCCCATAGCTCATGTGTTAGGTGACTGGGTAGAGGGAGAGAGCGATTGGAAGAGACAGTTAAAGCTACAATGAGAGTATAAATTTTACAAGTTTGACAAAAGCACAGCTTTGTTTTAAGTATACTTTCCTAACTTTGAAAGTTGGTGGCATCTGAGTAACAACTGCCTTTAATATTAATTGGCGTATTTGGACTACAATAGATTATGATGACATTTACTGTTGGTTGGCTTACATATTGCATCTCGTTGACAGGTGGTGAAATAGTAGCAGTTAACACTTCCATGCTCTACAATATCTTCATCCTTCACAAGATGGCAGAGTAACATTAGAAATGAAATGGGATCTAGAAATTTCATTTGGAGTCTAGAAGTGATTCACATCCAGTCTGATCAAAAATCAGGTTTACCATACTTCGATAGATCACAGATAGCCCTTGTGACTAGAGTAAGGGGACAGTCAGGAGTTTGTCAACAATGTAACAATGGATTTTAGGCAATACCCCTTGAGCATACACAGCCAGGTAGCCTAAATAAGACAGGTTACAAGGAGGGAGGGATTACAAGTGACATTCAGAAGTTGATAGTTCATCAGTGAGGTAGGAGAGGAGGTACTTTTCCAGATGGTAGTGTGCACAGGTGATTGTGGTTCATTAACAGGGTTGCTTTGGGAAGGTGAGGGGCTGAATTTTCTCTAGGGCTCTAGTAGGTTTGGGAGGTCCCCCTCACCTTTTACATGGAGTGTTCATTTGCCCAGTGACATTGTTGTTATGATGTAAAGATGCAGCACCTGCTGAGTGAACAGTGATCACTGGGCAGTGATGCATGCCAGGAGCTCATGATGTTCTCATGCAAACGTCCTTTCCTATCATCAGAAGAAATTGAGGCAAAAGGAGATGAGAAATTGCTACCAATTAATTGACTTAATCAGTTTTGACATTTAGTGTCTACCCTGGGACATTTATTGGTGACTTCTGATTTTGCAAATACTGGATTGAATTTCCCCCTCCTTGTTATAGTAGGAAACAATTAACAATAAAAGGGTGAAATTAGAAGAGACAGCAGGGACAGTATCTCCCAGTAAAGTGATTTTAGGGTGCCTGTAATAATCACAGATGTGCCCAGAGTGTTTAAAAGAATGAAGTAATGACCAAGTAGCCAAAGCTGTCTAAATGCTCTGAGAGGGAGGCTCCCATTATAGTGGCTTCCTAAGTGACGTGATCCTAGGCACAACAGAGAAAGCCAGTCCCCCTGACCCCATCACTGTGGTGACAAGCAAGTCTCTGTTCCACAAAATGGCAGAGTCTGAAATTCAAACAGTAGAAAGTGCTTTTGCCTGCTTACAGTCTTGCCCCAAAGTGGGTATCATAAGATGAAGCCCTGGCCTGGCAGCTGAGTGTCACTAATAGAGTCCTGATGAGGTGGGAGGACAAGGGTGAAGGGAAAAGTAAAATGGGGAGGATGTGAGCAGAAGCTCAGACAAATCACACTTGTGATTTCACCTTTTCCCTGCAAATGGATACCTCAAGTTAGAATTCCCCTGAGAAGGATGGTTCCATGGGAGCTTGACTTACCTCAGATGGATGTAACTAGGAATATGTGACTTGTTTCTTATCATAATTACTTGGCTTTCTTTGCACCAAGGATCCCAATAAACTGTTGTAGGAGCGTGACCCACGAGAGTGGTGGTAAGGAAAGTCCACTTCTCCTCATTACTTCTGTGAAATGGGTCACTTTGCTTTGCCTGGCTGAAACACCCATGTATTTTGTGTACCTGTGTTTCCCACTTTGGAAGAGCTCCATTTCCTTTCTTCTGGAGATGACCACATTTCTCTTGTCCTCTGAGAACACAAGTGAATTTCTCCTGGTGCATGAAGGTAATCTGTTCTTGACTCCCCAGCTGATTTCCCATCCCCAAGGTACATGAGAGCTTCAAATTAGTTCACCCTTGTGGCCAAAGATGCCCTTCCTTATTTTTTAATCAGGTAATTGATCAGTAGCAGTCATCAGAAAAAAATGATGCCATAGTCTTAGACAATGGTCAGTGATGCTAATTTTTTAGCCTACCATCTCCCACCCTGGACACTGACTGGAAGAATTAAGCTATTTGTTGTCTCTCAGAATGAAACCAGGACAGTCAAATACTCAGGTCTCCTGGGTGTCCAGGAGATTAATTTTACCAACCTGGCCAGAGGAAAATTGAACCTGGTAACAGGACCTTGAAGACAGAGGTTTAAACAGTGTTTCAATGTCCTTACTCATGCCCTTTTTTAAACATTTTATTTCATGTATAATACAGCATGTTGTATTCTTCCATCCCCTCACACTGGCCCCTACCATTTTGTGGTCATGATATCCACTGTGGAGCATGAAGGCCTCCATTAGTCCCTGGGATGACAGGGGGACCATGCCTCAGGGTTTTCCTACTCACTCTGTCTTTCTTATAATCTTTCCATCCCCTCTTCCTCATTATTCCATTAGCCATGGCAGGCCTACTGGCAGTCTGATTTAGTGCTGAGTCTCTGGATTTCTGATTTTATAGGTTTATATTGATCGCTGTGTGCGTCACCATCTTCCTACATCTGGTTGTCATGCCAGCAGTATTCATATCACCTTTTCCTCTGCAATTTTTCCTGGGGTAGAGGTCCTTTAGTGGACAGTCAGAAATCTTGCTTCCTTGGTGAATTTTGGCTCTCTTCCATTTCAAAATCAACCAGCTCAACAAGATGTACACACTTGTACAATAGTGGCACACAGTGGGTAACCAACTGTTTCGTGGTTTGGTATGAGGCCTCCTCAGTGGGAAATATCTCATATCTGATACTGGAAACCAAGTCAGAATCCCATGGTCAGGAAACTCAGACATCAGGGAGAAGTTCCCACTGCTCTCTTTTATCTGGAGGAGAGTGGGCTTGCACATCTCTCAAATAGTCTCTGTGGGATAGCAGGGAGCCATGCTTCAGAGTTTTCCTACTCAGGCTCTTTCTTATAATTTTCCCATCCCACGTCCACATCGTTCCAATAGCCATGGCAGGCCTGCTGGCAGTCTGATTTAGTGTTGAGTCTCTGGATTTCTGCTTTGATAGGTTTATATTGAGCACTGTGTCTGTCACCATTACCCTACATCTGGTTGTCATGCTAGCAGTATTCATGTTGCCTTTTCCTCTTCAATTTTTCCTGGGCCCTGGAAGATGTGGTAGAGATGGGAAGTCTTGTGGTGGGCAGTTGGCAATCTTCTTGTTTTCTTGGTGAATCTTGTCTCTCTTCCACACATGTATTGTGTAGAAGTTCACACTTGTACAATAGTGACACATAGTCTCTGTAGGTAACCTACTGTTTCATGGTTTGACATGAGGCTCCATTAGTGGGAAATATCTCATATCTGGTACTGGAATCCAAGTCAGAATCCCATAGTCAGGAAAACATCAGAGAGAAGTTCCCACTGCTCTCTTCTCTGGAGGAAAGTGGGCTTGCACACCAAAAAATTCTCTCAAAAAACTTTATACCTCCTTTAATCTAAGCCCACTTGGTTGGAAAATCTTTTTATTTTACATGAATGCCCTTTGGTGTTTCCTGTTGACATGTAATGGAAAATGACAGTGCAGAACTTGCAGGAAACTCAGTCCCCCAAGACAGGAGCTTCCTCCTTCTTCCCTCAAGTGCTCCTCTACTTTCCAAGCCCTATATCTTGTAAGAAAACTTGAAGAGAAAAGATGGCAGCAGTATTAGAAACAGAGTCAGAAATAATTGAACACAAAAATAAAGCTTAATTTTTAAAAAAATGAAGTAGTTGGACACCCAATGGAGGAGCCAGGTTTTTAGATTAATCAGCAATAAGTTGCAGTTCGTAATATCATTGTGTGTGTGTGTGTTGGTCTGAGTTAGGCTCAAATAGCTCACCATCATGAGAAATACTTATCATCTGAGGGTGGATTCAGAGTATTTTGGTAGCTGGCCAGAAAGGATGGAGAAGACCAAAGTGCCTGGATCTTTAAAGTCCCTCAGAGACCCATGTGTTAAAGCGTTGGTCTTTGTGTGTGTTGTGGGTAGGGAGTCTTGTTACTGAGAGATGGTGGAGCCCTTAGAAGGTAGGAACCCATGGAGTGGAAGTTAGCCTATAAAGGGGATTGTAGGAAGCTGTCCTCTAATAGACTTTACTCAGTTATTGGCATGAGGTGAGTCATTTTCTCTGCCATGTGAGTCCCACCTCTGTCATTCAGAATACCCACCAGAGCTCCAAAGCAGTGGACAACCTGACCTTGGACTGGTCTCTAGAACCATGAGCTAATTTTCTTAGGCATTTTTCTTTTTGTTTATAAATTTTGTAAGGATGTCCATGTATGTGCAAGTGCACATGTATGCATATGTACTTAGTAGTAGTATAGCTGAGTATATGTTAGCTCTTTTTTTTTTTAAGGTAGGATCTTGGCACAGAGCTGACCTGGAATTCACTACATAGTCTCAAAGTAGCCTAAAACTCACTACAATCTTCCTACCTTTGCCTCCTGAGTGTGGGATTAAAGGCATGTACTGTCATGCCTGCCTGTAGTTTTCATTTATAGATACAAGGTTTTATGTATCCCAAATGGGTCTCATACTACATAGCCAAGATAGAAAGAGAATTTATGATGCTCTTGCCACATCTCCTGAGTGCTGGGTTTGCAGGTATGGGTAAATACATATGGTTGATGCAAGGTGGCAACTAAACCTTTGGTTCCTGCTTGGTAAGTACTCTATTAACTAACTGAGCTATATCTTCAGGTCATATTTACCTAAAGGACTCCAAGTTAACATCACATACACACTTGGATTTCAAGGTTTATTTTAGCACCATGCACAATAAAAAGTTAAAGAACCAGAAAAACTGTCAAAACAGAAGAGTGGGTAAGGAAATGTGATACATATGTGCAATAGAATTGTTTTCCACCATAAATATGAACAAAGTTATGTTGTTTACATAAAAATGATGCAAAAGAAGATGCTCAATTTAAGCTAGATTCAAAAAGAAACATATCATGTTTTTGCTCATATGGGGTTCCTAGAATTTACATAGAACATAAAGTTGTGTTTGCATGCATGAGTCAGAGAGCAACTATTTAGGGGACCAAAGGGAATTGACAGGAAGGAGAAATGTAGAAAAAGGAGGGTAGAGGTAAATGAGGGAATATATCCAATGTTCCATGTATACTAGTTTGAAAAATCTTTATGTAACAGTATCATGTTCCATAAATATGCAATGAAAATTAAATATTTTAAACACATATATTGAGGTATACTGTTTCATAACTAATTTTATCTGCTTAACTATTAAACATTTATTACATTTAAAATCTAACAGGACAGAAATTTTGTATATGCATATGTTTACTGTTTACATATTTATACATCTTTATGCATAGCTTTGAATTCATATCTGTATCTGTCTTTATCTTATGAGGAAAACCATTTGGTGACCAATGTGTACAAACAGTATATCTGCTCTTACATCATGTAGCCATAGTACTTAGAAATATCCATGTCCTTTTCTCTCTGAACAAAATACTGAACTCTCCCCAGAGCAGTGTACTGGGCAGCGTTCTCACGCTCATGCTGAGCCCTCCTCTTCATGGCCCCACACTCTGGCTTCTACTCCTCTGTGATGGAGGTGGACACAACTGGCCCCAGAAAATCAACTTTCCTCCATGGAATTGGCTGGCGGCTGAAGTCTTCTGGGAGATACCGGGTGTTTGCTTTGGGAGGTGATTGTGGCTTGGTTGAGGCAGTGGAAACTGTCTCCTTGTACAGTGAAGTGCAGGATGACGGCTTGTATGACCTAGAGGCAGCAGACTGAGAGACCCTAGGCTGGGCAGGGTAGTTGAAACCTTGTCTGTGGAGATTGTTGGAAACTGGCCCAGTTGGTTTGGTGGCACCAATAAAAGATGTACTGGCAGGAACTGGTTGTGATGGATTGACTGCAGGCAGCTGAGCTGAGTTAGAAGGAGGCTTGGCAGGCTCAGGTGCAGGGGCCCTCTGTGATGCCAGGGATAGTGGTCTTCTAGGAACAGGACAAACTTGAGGCTTATCCACATTTAGAAAGGGCAAAGGCACTAAATCGACCTTCCTACATGGGGCAGCTCACACTGGGAGGGAGAAGCTCACTCTGTGTCAGCACTGCCCTCTGGTTTCTTGTCTTTGCCATGGGATTTCTCAAAACCTGTCCTCTGGCATGGGATATGCAGTCCTGATTTGAGGGCTGGGTAATGTCAGGGCTCTTTAGTTTTTCTTGTGTTCCCCAGAGCCTGGGAGGAAAAGACCCCCATTTTCTGCTCTTTCTTCTTCCCCAGGGCATGGAAGACCTGCACTGACTCCAGCAAATGCATGCTCAGGGAGCTGCAAGACTTTTTAAAGAACTCTTGGCAGAGCTTAGGAGGATGGCCCTTCCTCTTGGCCTTGGGAATGGCCAGCTTCTCTTCTGCCTTGACTGTGATCCCTGACTGCTTGTGCTCCTCACATGTCTTGACCTTATTTCCTCTGGGCCTTTTAGTCTTTTCATGCCCATATTATTTAGCTTGGGGCCTGCTGTATGCAGCTTTCTGAGCTGAGTGTTAGGAATGCTTGGCTGTTATGTCAGGAGCTCTCTCACTGGCTGCGGTAATGTCCACAACTACTTTTTCCACCACTAGGCACTCTGGGTCCTGGTGCTGGATTTTGGCTTTGGGAGCTAGCTCCATCAACAACAGGCTTGCAGCTTTCTGCTTATTCTTCTAAATAGTCCCTTTATGACACTGGCTTTTCCTGTACCACATCAACCTCTGTTCCTGTATCAAGCAGCAAAATATACTATATGTAAGCATACAGATTCCTGTAATTTGTACATGCAAATATTTCAGATACCAGTATAGGTACCTATACAAGCAGCACTGGAAATACTGAGGCATATGATGATTGCTGAGTATCAGATGTTTGAGGCCAGCCTGGGCTACATAGAGATACCTTCAGAAAACCAAACATAAACTTCAAAACAGCATGGTGCACCTTTAGCTGTCAAGAGAAAGTGACAAGTTATCCTTTATTATGCTTGTTTACATCTCTCTGAACATTTCCATTGTTTAACAGACATCAGTCCTACTAGGTTGATATTTCAACTGACATAGACACATCACAAGTAATGAGAACAGGATAGTGAATAAAATAAAAAATGAAATTGCAAAATTTCTAGAAATGAATGACAATGAGAACACATCGTTCCAAAACTTGAGGGACACAATGAAGGCAGTCCTCAGGGGAAAATTCATAGCACTCTATGCCTTCATAAAAAAGACAGAGAGGGCATGGAGAGATGGCTTAGAGGTTAAGTGCTTGCCTGTGAAGCCTAAGGACCCCAGTTCAAGGCTCGGTTCCCCAGGTCCCACGTTAGCCAGATGCACAAGGGGGCGCATGTGTCTGGAGTTCGTTTGCAGTGGCTGGAAGCCCTGGCGCGCCCATTCTCTCTCTCTCCCTCTATCTGTCTTTCTCTGTGTCTCTGTTGCTCTCAGATAAAATAAATGAACAAAAAAAATTAAAAAAAAAAGAGAGAGAGAGATCCCATCCACCTAAAGACACTGGAAAAATAAGAAAAATCCAACCCAAAGAGCTCCAGAATGAAAAAAATAATTAAAATCAGAGCAGAAATTAGTGAATTGGAAACTAAGAAAACAATTAAGACAGTTGACAAAACAAAGAACTGGTTCTTTGAAAAAAACAAGTAATGAGAACACTTAACAGGACATTTTGAAACTCATTCTCAGCAGAGAGTTTGTCAGTCATTATCTGCATTAAAGGAAACTATCATGCCAAAGTCCCTTAAAAATCATTGCAAGTAGATCATAATTTAAAATATTTTATTCTCTTGTTTTTTATTTAGAAAGCTGATTGTTGAACTTAGTTCCTTGCTCCTAAACTCTACCCTGAGGCCAAATATTTTGATTAAAATGTATAGGAATACAAAAGTACATGACATTCATCTAGATAAGTTCTTCTAGAATTAGAGATCTGACTCTTGACAATTTCCTTTCATTCTTAGTCTTTCTTTTCCTCTCAGGCCTGAAAGGCATTAGTGGCTATGACTCAGTATTCACTCTGTTAGTATGTACTCTGTTTTTGGAAGAAAATTATTCCCATAATCTCCAAAGATGAAAAATCAGCTTTAACTTAAATTATACTTCTGATGCAATATAGCACATATTACTCTTAACAAAATAAATAAAATTAGAATTAAAAAAAAAACACTGACTTTTGTTTTTTGGCTATGTCTATAACTCCTTTTATCATGTTTACAGGAAGAGTCAAAGAGTGTCACCTTTTCAGCCTGAGTTGGCTTTGAAATCACCATGTTTCTTAGTCTGGCCTTGGAGTAGTGGTGGTTCTGCTGTTATTGCCTTTTATGAGGTGTCCACAGACATGGACCACTACACTGCACTAAGAATGCTGTCTATGCTCTTTTCCTAAAATGTCCCCATTGAAAACCGGTATCTTCTGTGTTCACAGCATCAATAGAGATAAAAACAAACCTAGAATGGTCTCTTCTTAGACAAGCTGCCTTTCTGAGTCATACCTTGTCCCAGCATTCGCTGCCTTCCTAGTCCATTAATCTAGATAGTCACTAAATTCTCTGTCCTTTGTCCTGCTCTGAGTAGATTTCACTCAGAGTCCTGTGTGTGTTGGTTTGAAGTTTCAGGCTGTCTTCATCATTCAGTCCCAACTACCTTCTTTTACTGAGAAAAATCTTCATGCTCAGCATTTGTTTCAAGCTCGTAGTTTCTCGTCTCCATCTGTTTTCTTTTCCTTCCATTCCTGTGGCCTATGCTACGTGGAAACAGTCTCAACTTCCTCCTTATGATCTCTACCTTTTGAGCACACAATCCTTCTTTTTAGTTACTTTTTTCTCTTTTTTACACAAGAGAGACAGCAAATTAACACATATGAATACTTTTTTTCTGTGGTTTATCTTTTGAGAATTTCTCATGTATGTAGGATGGTCTTAGAGGTGAACCTGGATTTGAACTGATTCTCATGTCTGTTCCTCACAAGGCTATGATTGCAGTAGTTTGCCACCATATGAATACTGTCTCTTGAACATCATTAAACTTGAAAGACTGTAATGGAAATACCAGTGGAGGGAGGCAGTTAGAGAGGTACATTGTTGCAGTTACCTTCTCATTGCTGGACAGATGAGGGATCAGAAGCAGCTTATGGGAGGAAAAGGTTTATTTTAGATTTACAGGGTAAACACCATCAATAGCAGCAGAAGCCAGCTTTCTTCATAATACATCAGAATAAGCAGGGAGAAAAATCCAACAGCCAAAGCTCAAAGTGCTCCTTACACACCTAGTGGAGCTGGACTACAGGCTCCACCCCCAGTAACACACCTCTTCTGCAGCAGGACTGTACCTGCTGGAGACTCAAACTGCAAGCTCAATCCTAACAAAAAATGCCTGGTACTTTCAAACTACCACATACATAGTGCTAGTTTTCCAAACACCCAGTTTTTTCTCTTTTTTCTGTTTACACGAACATTCTCAATAAGTCTCTGAGTTTATTCTCTATACACATGTCCCTTAAATCTCTATAACACAAATAGCCTAGAGCTGCCTCAATCTGTTACCTTCCTGTGGCATATTAAAGACACATTGTGAGAGAGAAAATGATGTGTTCAAAGTCACAAATCCAGTGAACATGAAATCCCAAACTGAAGCTAGGACTCTAGAGTATAGTTCAATGTGTTTCCCATTATTCCAGGCTGTTGTGAGTCAATGTAGTAGGCATATTTAATAAAAATGTAATGAATAATTTCTTTCCTTACCTGGTATAGTTAGAGAAGTGGTGCTATCACTCCCAGATACAACGGATTTGGATTACACTGCTTGGAGTTTTCTGGGTACCTGAATCTAACGGCGCTTTTGTTCAGTATAATGGACACTGTTAAGTGGCTACTCTTGTTTACAGAGAGCTCCATGGAAACACCAAGATTCTACCAGGTGGGGGTAGATTTAGGGGGAGAATTATGTCATACACTGGTAGCCAAGAGAAAGGTCAGATTCTCAGACCAAAGTCAGGGTTGTGGAGAGAATAGCATGAGAGTTAATAGCAGCCCTATTTGCAGGAGAAAACCCAAATACAGACATGACAGTCATCCTTTCCCCCGTGTCTTAAGTTCAGGAGAGCATGTCTGTGTTTCTGATAAGTGTTCATGGGGAAAGTTGTTTATACCTTGCATAGGACATTTCTTCTTCCAGTATATTGCCACCACTAGTCTGTGTTACTAGTTATTGTCTTGGCTAGTAAGGACATTTATGCTGAGGAAATAAAGTTGTTCTGAAACCATTTCTGTTGACCTTATTGGTGAACTGTGTGCATCCCTGAAGGAGAAAAGATGGGTTAAAGGATGTTTTCCCTTCTTAGTTTGAAGAGTACGGTGAAAGTCATAGTGTGTACCTCACAGGGATGGTGTGGTTCAAGGCTCTTTTCATTTCTTCACCTTCACTTCTTTCTTCCTTGGACATACCTGCACTAGTGTGGGCTCACATCTGTCTTCTCCTCTCCCTTTCCTCTTTGATTATAGAAATCGTGTTGTGCACAGTCATTGATTTTTATTCTTTTTACAGTTATTGATAGTAATTCTTTCACCATTGAGAAGATAAGGATTTTGAGCATCACATCCAAAAACAGGCCAAAGAGGCAACTGATGGAGACTTTCCTCTCTCACAGGATCCAGCTCTTCCAAACTCTGTATTTCTAGGATCCCTTGCTGTTCTCCTCCTCCTGGTCTCCTCCTTTTGACCTTTTGAAGAAGGGTCTCACTCTATAAATCACAGTGGCATGGGGTCTCTTTGACGTCCAAGTTGAATGTGAGCAATCCTTCTGTTCTTGTCTCCCAAGTGATAGGCTCAATAGGTATGAGACACTGAGCCCCACTGTGTTCTGTATTCTCACTTAGTGAAGAAGGCCTTGTGGCATTTACTGTAGTTTCCTTTCCCTTACAACAGCCTCTGTGGAATCTTGGGCCTCTTGGATTCTCTGCCTTGCATGGGTGTGTGAGGGTGGGCAGATGGAGAGGAGAAGGAAGAGGTTGAGTTGCACTTAGAGTAGGAGCATGGGTGCAGGAATGTCACGTTCATGTGCATGTTTTGGTTTTGATGAGGAAAGAGTCAACACACGTCACCTCATTCTATATTAACAGTATGGACAGGAAAATCGTTTTAAGGAGCTGGAGAGTCTGCATGCTGCTAAGTATTTCTCACTCTGAACAGTGTGATTCAAATGTGTTTTCTGGCATACCTCATGTGTGGTCATTAGTATGTTTGTGGACTGTTGATCACACTTCATGGTTCATATGTGTACATACATATACTTCAATTATAGCTGCCGAACAAAGCAGTAACAACAGCAATAAAGCCTAGTATTTTGCTTTGAAAACCAACAATCCAACCATTTATGTGGACCACTAACTCATTATTTGAGGGGCTGTAACTTATCCCAGGGTCATGCATACTGAGCAAGTGCACACTTTTAAGCTAAATATGATAAATTACATAAAAGTTTTCCAGGGGCTGGAGATGGCTTAGCAGTTAAGGCACTTGCCTGCAAAGCCAAAGGACCCTGGCTCCCCAGAACCCATGTAAGCTAGATGCACAAGGGGGCACATGCATCTGGAGTTTGATTGCAGTGGATGGAGGCCCTGGCACACCCATTCTCTCTCTCTCTCTCTCCCTATCTCTCTCAAATAAATAAAATATTAAAAATAAAAACAGTATTTCAGGGCTAAAATGATGGCTTCATGGTACTTGCCTGTGAAGACTAAGGACCCAGATTTGATTCTCCAGTACCCATGTAAGCCAGATACCCAAGGTGGCACATACATCTGGAGTTTATTTGCTGTGGGTAGAAATCATGGCATCCATTTCTTTCTCTCTCTCTCTCTCTCTTAAGTAGCATATATATATATATGCGTGTGTGTGTGTGTGTGTGTGTAATATAAATATATATATATGTAATATAAATATATATTATATTATATAAATATATATATATTTAATATATATATACATATATATATATTTGTTCACTAGTGATGGGCCTTTACAGTGTCCTGCTTCACATAAGATGTAGACTGCCTTCATTTTTTCATCTGAGTTATTTAAAGATATTTTTACACTGGGTGTGATGGTTCACGTCTTTAACCCCAGCACTTGGGAAGCAGAGGTAAGAGGATTGCCGTGAGTTCGAGGCCACCCTGAGACTCCATAATGAATTCCAGGTGAGCCTGGGCTAGAGACCCTACCTCAAAAAACCAAAAAAAATTTTTTTTAATTTTTATTTTGCAAACAGGACTAAGTTTACACAATCACCATTTTCCAAAAAATTCTTTTCAATTCCATTTGTCCTTTCACTGTCCTCCCATCCCAACATTTTCTGCAATAGCCTCCTTTGTACCTTCATGATACATGATTCCACTTGTCCCCTCTTATCATCTTTTCTCATTCCCCTTTCTTATTCTCCTATCTGGTTTCATATCCTGGACTTTCTTCCAAATCTTCTTAGTCAAATGCATATAACATTCACCCTTAAAATCCACATAGTAGAGAGAATATGCAATTTTTGTCTTTTTGTGCCTTAGTTACCTTGCTTATCATAATCTTTTCCAGTTGTACACATTTTCTTACAGATCTCATAACTTTCTTTTCTTTAAAGATGAATAAATTTCATTTTGTATATGAACCTCATGTTCATTATCTGGACATCTGGTGGAAGACATATGATTCGATTATATTTCCTTACTATTGTCCAAAGAGCAGCAATGAACATAATGTACAAGCATCTCTGTGGAAGGATACAAAGTCCTTTGGGATTGTGCCTGAAAATTCTTAGCTGGTCAGACATTAGTTCAGTTTTTAACCTTTTGAGAAACCTTTACACTAGTTTTCTTTGTAGCTGCACCAGTTTGTAATCCCCCTCCAAGAATGGATAAGGGTTCCTCTTTGCCCACCGCCTTATCAACATTTGTTGCTCTTTATTTCCTTCATGATAGCTACTCTGATTGGGACATATGATGGTTTGAATCAGATATCCTCATTAAATTCATGTCTTCTGAATGCTTAGTCCAAAATGATGGCAACTTTAGAGGTGGAACCCTGATGGAGGAAGGGTGTTTCTTGGAGTAGGCTTGGGCTGTTACATCAAACTCCTTCTTGTCAGCACTCAATTTATTCTCTTGCTGCTATTTTACCCCTGCTGTAGCAGAGGTGATACCCAGCCTCTGCTCATGCCATCATGAATTTCTACTTGAGACTACAAGACAAAATAAAAACTTTCCTCATATCAGCTGGTTTGGGTCAGGTGCTTTGTCCTGCAAATGGGTGAAATAGTGTGGAGGTTTGTATGCAAAATGTCAACCAGAGCTTTGTATGTGATTAAGCCTCAAACTTAACCTCAGCTGGTAGAGACTTTGGGAAGTTGAGCATTACCTGAGTAGGTTTGTCACTGGAGCTGGCCTTAGAATTTTATACTCCAGACCCACTCACCAGTGCCTACTTCCTTACTGTTGCTGCTTCTTCACAGCTGATACGACAGTATGTAAGCATTCTTCCTTCTCTATCCCTGGCAAGATGAGACTTCCCTTGAAGCCAGGATAAATGCTTTCCACCCATAAGCTGCTTCTGGTCAGGTGCTATGTCCCAGAATGAGGAAGTCCTGCCCCAGAGAATGGGTTTTGAGAAGTGGGGCCTTTGCTGTGATGACCTTGACCATGAGGTTTATTTAGTTTTAGGAACTGGTTTGGGGGGGATATGAAAGTACTTGAAAATTTAGACTAGAGAAGCTTTACAAAGCTATAGGCAGAGCTTAATAGGCCATTCAGGTAGGAACCTGAATACTCCAAACTACAGAACAAAGTGTAGACTATGGAGACTTGTAAGGTTTCAGAGAAGAAAAGGACACTATTGGGACCTGGGCTAGGGCTGCATTGTGTCATTGTCCTGAGAAGGTGGGCCAAGTTGAATTTAAATGTGATATAATAATGCGTGTGGCAGAGGAAAATGCAGAGCTACATTATATGAAATATGTAAAGTTTGACATATCAAAAAATATGGATGGGTTTTAGTCCAGATCTAGAGACTGTGGCTACTTCAGCTGCAGTTGTTTGAGTGATTTCTTTCATTGAGGCTGGGCCATAGTTATGCATTGGGACAACACAGGGAGTGCTGATTTTCCCTTCAGGAAGGACGAATGTGGAAGAAGTTTCATGCTATTCAAAGCCAGGCTTTATTTCCCCTAGATTAATAAATTTTGTCAGCATCATTCACCCGGCACTAGTTTTGGAAATAACATCATATCCAGCATGCAGCTTGATTACACCATAGTTCTGGAGATTGCCAGTGAGGTTGGGTGATATGATGTGGTTTTGTAGTTCCCGTATAGTGACCATGAAGAGGCCATGACATGGAGTTGTGAGGAGGTACCAAGGGTTGTTGTGGAGAGCCCACCCCAGGATGCTGGAGATGTTGGGACCATGAGACAGCCACCAAGGAAAGCTGTTGTCTTTCTTCCTGGGAAGCAAGCAACACAGCTAGAGGGTAGGGGTTCACAACCCTTCTGGAGCACAGATGCTTTCATCATGAATCCCACTTGCTGGACATGGAGCTATGGGATTTGATGTTGGCCCTACTGATTTTCAGTCCTGCATTGGTCCAGTTTCTTCTTTATGTGCCCACATTTCTCCTTTTTGGAGTGGTAATATTTATCATGTGTTAGAGTATGTACTTTGTGTTTTGATTTTATAGGGATCACAGTGAAGAGACTGCTTTGAGTCTCAGATGAGGCTTGCATGCTGTCCTCAGAACTTGAACCATGGCATGCACATGGCCACACTCACACACATGAACATATGTGCACACAAATAGACCTGCATCATACAAATACTAGCACACCAAAAAGTTTGGTGGATTTTACCAATGGCTTCATCGGGTCCTGTCTTTTTCTCTTTAGGGAGACATTAATCACTGCTTCAATCTCTGCTCATTTTGGTTCGTTTAACTTGTTTATCTTCTAAATTAATGTTGACAGAGCACATTAATTTAAAAATTTAGCCATCTCATCTAGGTATTCCAGTTTCTTGTAATGTAAGTTTGTAGAGTATTCTCACATCCTCTGGATTTTATAGTGGTATATTGTAATAACTCCTTGTCTTGTCTCTAATTTTATTTGTTTGGATATCTCTGTCTCTCTCTCTCTTTCTCACTCTCACTCTCACTCTCGCTCTCTCAATCTCTCTCTCTCCTCTATTTATCTCATTTCTTTGCCTAGGAATTTATCAATCTTGTTAACTGTTTTTGGATAACCAACTGTTTGATTCTTTGTCTTCTGTTTTTTTTCTATTGTGTGTTTTCTCTCTTTGTTATTAATCTCTACCTTAATCTTTATTGTTTCCTGCTGCTTGTTTGGGTTTAGTTTGTTGATTTTATTGTTTTCTGAGTTACTTCATTATGTTGTTATTTTAAGGCTCCCTGAATTTTCAATATGACCTCGTGTGGCTATAAACTTTTCTGTTAGGAGTGACAGTTAAACCCCAGAGGGTCTGTTGGGTTATATAGTAATTCTTGTTAATTTCTAGAATGTTCTGAATTTCCTTCCTGATGTCTTCAATTATCTACTGTTCATTCAAAGGTTTATTTAAAAATCTACATGTATATGTATGCATGTATTCATTTAATTATTTGCCACTATGGGGAACGGAATAAGCATGGATGCACCTGAGTCTCTTACCATTGAAATAAAATGCCTATCCTGATTTATGTGGGTGACTTGAGAAATTGAACCTGAACTGGTTGGCATGGTAGATAAGCACCTTTAATGATGGAACCATGTCTGAAGGGTAAAACAATTATATTTGTAAAATACTTTTTATTTATTTGCAGGCAGAGAGAAAGAGAGTGAGAGACAGAAAAGAGGAGAGAAGAGAGACAGAGAGAATGGATGCACCAGGGCCTCCAGTCACTGCAAATGAGCTCCAGATTCATGTGCTACTTTGTATACCTGGCTTTACGTGGATACTGGGGACTCAAACAACAGATATTAGGCTTTGCAGGCAAGTGCCTTTGCCACTGAACCATCTCTCCAGCTCCATAATGAAGCATTTTTAAAACATTCATTCATTTATATAAGTATATATGAGTGTTTTGTGTGTGTATGAAAGGGCCTCTTGTTGCTTCAGATGAATATGAGATGCTTGTGTCAACTATTTGGGTGGCTGGTGAATTGAACATGGGTCAGCAGCATTTGTATGTCATTAATTTTAACTGCTGAGTCATCTTCCCAGCTTCTCAATGGTGTATTGTCCAGTGTCCACATATTTGTGTATGTTCTGAAGTTTTTCTTGCTGTTCATTTCTAGTTTTATTCCACTGTAATCTACAATGATGCAAGGCAACATCTAAATTTGTTTGTATTTGTAAGGCTTGCTGTATGACCTATGACAAGGTCATTTTCAAAGACGCATCCATGGTCTACCAAGGAAAATGAGTATACTCCATCTCTCTGGTGAATTGTTCTATAGATAGCTGTTAAATCCAGTTGGCCTATGTTAAAAGGTCTTTTTTAGGGCCTGAGAGATGGCTTAGCACTTAAGCTCTTGCTTGTGAAGCCTAAGGACCTCGGTTCAAGGCTTGATTCCCCAGGATCCACGTTAGCCAGATGGGTGCACATGCATCTGGAGTTCTTGTGTAGTGGCTGGAGGCCCTGGCGTGCCCATTCTCTCTCTCTCTCTCTCTCTCTCTCTCTCTCTCTCTCTCTCCCTCTTTCTCTGTGTCTCTTGCTCTCAAATAAATAAATAAATAATGAACAAAAAAATTTCAAGAAAGGTCTTTTTTAGAAAAAAGTTTCTTTCTTTCCTTCTTTCCTTTCTTCCTTCCTTCCTTCCTTCTGTCTGTCTTTCTTTCTTTCTTTCTTTCTTTCTTTCTTTCTTTCTTTCTTTCTCTCTTTCTTTCTTTCAGAGGGAGAGAGAGCATGGGTGTACCAGAGCCTCCAGACACTGCAAAAGAACTCCAGACACATGTGCCACCTGGTACATCTGGCTTACATGGGTCCTAGGGTATCAAACCAAGGTCCTCTAGCTTTGCAGGAAAGTGCCTTAACCACTAAGCAACCTCTTCAGCCCCTAGAAAAAGTTTTTATTTATTTTTATTTGTATGTGTGTATGATCATTCCACTGAAAATGTAAGAACAGACCATTGTGCAACTTTTTGAGTCCAGATTTTATTTGGATGGTTGGGTGATTGAACCCAGGCTGGCAGGTTTTGAAAGCAAGCAATTTTTCAAAAATTTAATTTACTTATTTAGTTGAGAGACTGCAAAAGAGAAAGAAGCAGACACAGAAAGAGACAGAGAGAGATAGAATGGCCACGCCAGTGCCTCCAGCAACTGCAAATGAGCTCCAGATATGCACCACCTTGTGCATCTGGCTTACATGGGTTCTGGGAAATCGAATTGAGGACCTTTGGCTCTGCAGGCAAACACCTTAACCACTAAGCTATCTCTCCAGCCCATGAAAGCAAGCACTTTTAATCACTGGGCCATATGCCCAGCTTGTAAGGTACAGTTTTACCCAGAAATATCTTTGCTGTTATTTTAGTTTGGAGGACTTAGGTAAATATTTGAGTCAGGTACTAAAGTCTCCTACTATTCTTGTAATAGGACCTATGTGACCTTCATTGTTTGTGTTAGGAAACTGTAAGCCCTCTTATTGTGTGTTGTAATATTTATAACCATTATGTCCCAGTGATGAGTAACTCTCTTCATTAACATGTAGTGGGCCTCTTTCTTCCTTTTGATTACCTTTTCTTTGAAATCTACTTTATCAGATACAAGAATAGCTGTGCCAACTTGTTTATGGCTTCTATTCCTTGGCACACTGCTTCTCATCACTTGTCCCTTAGTGTTTGGGCATTTTTACTAGGTAGACCTTTGTCTTAGAAACAATACATAGTTGGATACTGCTTGTTAATCTAGTCATTTAGTCTGTATGGTTTTACTGGTCACATTAGAATACTTACATTTAAAGTTACTATCAAAAGTGTCTTTCCTGTGACTTTATGTGGAGGTTGTGTCCCTGGCTATGCTTCCAATATTTCTTTCCCTCCTTCTTGGATTTGGGAGTTCTCTGGATTGCTTTGCTAGAGATGACTGATTATTTTACCTCTTTTCTTTGTTGGTCTATTCCTAAATAGGTGTGTGTTCATACATGTCTTCTCTGGATTGTCACTGTTTTTGTTTTTCCTCCCAAAGAAGTCTTCCTTTATAAATTTTCTATAGTGTTCATTCCATTGTCATGAATTGCCTTAATTTGTGTTTTCCCTGAAATATATTTCTTTCTCCACCACTTTGTCATTGAGGAAACCATCTGAAAACATGATACAAAATAAATACTCCATCCTAATTTGTTTCTGTCAAGTATTTCATATAGATAGATAGATAGATAGATAGATAGATAGATAGATAGATAGATAGATAGAAAGAAAGAAAGAAAGAAAGAAAGAAAGAAAGAAAGAAAGAAAGAAAGAAAGAAAGAAAGATAGATAGATAGGCTGGGTGCAGTGGCACACAACTTTAATCGCAGCACTCAGGAGACAGAGGTAGGAGGATCACCAAGAGTTTGAGGCCACCCTGAGACTACATAGTGAATTCCAGGTCAGCCTGAGCTACAGTAAGACCCTACCTCTAACCCTCCCCAAAAAATGTGTGTGTGTGTGTGTACGTACATACATATACAAACATATCCATATAAAGGCACTTGCCTGTGTAAAACCAAAGGACCCCAGGTTCTGTAAAGTGAGCAAAATGTTATATTTCTCTACATTTCTTTATACCCAGCTTAGAGAAAAATAGAAGTCACTTCCTTGTAGGAGCTCATCAAAGAATGGAATGAAACACTTGTTTAAGCAGATGGGGATGTAGATAAACAGGAGGCTTGTCTGAATAGTATTACCCCAGGCCTGCATTTTTGAGCAAAATCCTTAAGAAGAGATAAGCAGGACATTGTCAGATTCCTGGTTGCAGGTCTACCTCACACCTCCAAGGCACTTCCTGTAACTGATTTATGGTTTAACTCCCATCCTGGTTTTTTTTTTTTTTTTCTATAAGCATCATGTGGTTATTTCCAATAAAAGCTGACACTCCCAACAGTTTGGGGCTTCATCCTGCGATCCGGACCTCTGGGATGTAGACCTGATGCACCAGCTTTCTTCCTTTTCTTTCTTTTTACTCAACAAAACTCTGCCTCACATTCTGTGAGTCGATGGTCTTACTTGTGCAACACCAGACCCCTATAATATCTTAGGGGCTCATCCGGGATCCACACTTCAAGACCACCCTTCCTGACTCTGGGGCAAATGAACCTGGGAAAGACCCTAATTTCAGCCTGAGAACCAAATCTCCATCCGTCTGCATGTTCCTGGTTTTAGAGTTGGTAGCAATCCATTGACAGGGAAATTGTGCCTAGGACTGCCGGCCCCCTCCTATATTTGGTAAGGAACCTCCAAAGGTACTTTTTCCGCTCTTCTTTTTTTTTTCTGTTTTTTCCAGTTTTCTGGTTTTTTGCACTTTTCTGGGTCCAAGAGGGAAGCTGGATGCAGCATTAATTCCCTTGAATGAGGGATCAAGAGACTGTCCTTGACCCTCTCTTACTCTGTTCAAAGATTTCCAAAGAAGGTCTATTTCTGGTTCAGTTTTGGTTTGGCAGCCAGGTGGCAGTGTCAGGAGAGTCATTATTGCAAGCATGTTTGTGTTTGCTGTTGTGTTCGTTTGTCTTGTTCTCATATTTGAACATGTGGGTCAAAATCATTCTGTTGAGAAATCTCCTTTGAAACTGGTTAAAAAACACTTGAAAGATCTTAAAAAAAAAAAAAAAGATAAACACAAAATGAGCTAGGCCTATTATCCTAGCTACTACTATTCAAGGTTCCAGTGTTAGCCTGACTCCACATTTTAAACCATGTGACTTTTAAATTGCTTGATAAAAATAAGTACATAATTTTAATCTGAACTGTGCCTGATACTTCCTCTTTCATTTGAGCTTTAAACAAATAATACATTGTTTATAGATGCCTTTTGGCTTCTTTATTAATCCAGATAGTCTGACAGGTCTCTACTAAAGCTTTTGTTGGTATGTGTTAGAGGTATTGATAATGATTATCTCCAAAATGGTTCATATTTTGCCTTGTATTCATAGAAAGTGTATTTCATGGAGTTTATTAGTAGAAGCTATCTCAAATCAATGGGTTATATAAAATCTGAAGGTGTATATGTTGGTATTATTAAGCAAGTCTGATTGTCAGGTAGAGACTTTTTGATGACCTAAATACTAAGGAAGGCTTTTTCTCTCCAAATGTCCAGTAGTAAAATTGTTAACTCTTTGAAGCCAGACTACTTGCTTATTTGTCAGTGGATAATAAGATTAATCAATTTGGTAGAGTTTTTCTTAATAGTCTTATAAGAAAGATGGTTAATTATGGGTTGAGATGAGATGACTAAAGGAAATGGGAAAGTATTTTTCAATGTTGGACATAGAATGCATGCTAAAAATGCTTTTTGAGTGGAACTTAGATCAGAATGTTAAAGTATGTGGATGAAGATATGCATATGTAGAAAGGATGTAAGAGATCTAAACAGACCAAATTTTACCTAAAATTAATTTCCTTTTAGAAGGAATATAAAGCTAATTTTCAGGCTAAACCAAAACACCATGCCTGAAGTTAAAGATTTTTCAACAGTTTATAGACTTTTAAGGATGCTCTAAGAGTTTTATATAGGGACATAGACTTAATGTAAATTCAGCTTACATTAGACACAGGTGACGTCCTATGCTAGGCAGGTCACAAAGTCTTAAGCAAAGATGTAATTCATATTCTTTGGAAGTCTAATCAGATTAGACATAGGCAAGACCCTATCACCTTAGGTATTACAAATGGGTAAAAT
This sequence comes from Jaculus jaculus, assembly GCF_020740685.1. NCBI lineage: Eukaryota > Metazoa > Chordata > Mammalia > Rodentia > Dipodidae > Jaculus > Jaculus jaculus. The sequence continues at coordinate 76,676,433 of NC_059110.1, read as the reverse complement.
AAATTTTCTTAGTAAAAACAACCAACTTCAGAGTAACACAAGGAATGTTAGGATGCTTAGCTCTCTACACTGTCATTTCCTTTTCCTCTTGCTTACTGTTATATGCTACTTAAAACTCATGGCAATCTGGACTATGTAAAAAGGGATGATGCCCCCTTTATCTCAGAGCCCATGCAAGTTAAAGCCACATTTCCCCTTGATCCTGTCCAGAGACAAAATGGCCAGCTGTCTCTGACAAGAAAAAGAGAATGACAAATAGCATATAACTTTATTTCTCTTTATAGTTCTTCTCTTTTGAATACCAAAGGCACATCATTTAGATGAAATTTCTCAGTAGACAAAAAGTTAAATAGGGAAACTGATTCAAGGTACTTGATAAAGTTACAAACTATTACATAAGGCAAACATCAGACTTACATAAAATGTATATCAGGATATAAAAAAATAATTTATAAAAGGGCATCAAGTAAATGATGACTTAATGGCTAAGATGCTATCTGGGCAGCTTAAAGACCTAGGTTTGATTCCCCAGCATCCCCATTTGTATCAGACAGATTCAGGTTCACTGAGATGAACTTCTAGAACAGGCACAGTTATGGAGGAAGGGATATTTATTGAAGCTTACAGATCCAGGGGAAGTTCCATAATGGAAGAAGAAGCTAGCCTGCCTTCACAGGACCAAGCAGAGATAGAGAAGCACAAGCCTAAAAAGCCAAAAAGCCACAGAGCACAGCACACTTCAGGAACTCCAGCTAGGTACACTTTGCATATCTTTAAATTGAAATCTGAAACCCACCACCACACCTAAAGATCCACCCAGTGATATTGCATCCAGCCAGGTGGCTGCAGAATATAAACTACAAACAAATAAACAAATGAATATATTGGGGCCATCTATTCTATTCAAACCACCACATTCCGCCCCTGGCCCCCAATAGATTTATAACCATCACACATTGTAAATTGTACTCAGTTCAATTTCAAAGGTCCCCACATTTTTGTCCAATTTAAGATAGTCAGACCTGTAAAATCAAACAAGTTAAACATTTCTAACATATTAAGGCACAGAGTGAACATTTTATTTTTTTATTTTTTTTTCAGAGTAAACATTTTCAACTGGTATAAAGCATAGCAAGGAGAGACTAAAACAATGCAAACTCAACCACCATCAAAGAAACATCAAACTTCTGCAGTTCAAGATCAATACAACCAGGGACTAACAGTCTCCAGATTTTCCAATTCTGCACCTCCAGCTGGGCAGAGTAGCTAGGGAGCACTTCCATCTTAGGCCAACAGTGTGCTCTATGATAGCCCTTGCATTATCCTGGTATATACAAAACATCTTCAGGTCTTCATGAAAACCATGGTCCATCTTCCAAAGGCTCTTTCAGCTTATAAGGGCATCATGCCCTGCCTCATGCTGCATCTCAGCAGCAGCTCCTGGAACCAAGTGCAATTCATGACCACTCCTCACATTTTCCAAAAGCTCTTTCAGCCTATCAGGGCATCAGGACCTACCTTATGCCACATCTCAGCAGCAGCTCCTGGAAGCATGTACAATTCATGACTGCTGCTTGCATTTTTCATGCTTCTGAAACCAATACCAGGTATGCAGGACACAGCCATATTCTTAATTCACAGACAAAATAAATCATACCTTAAAAAGCAGGTTCATTCACCAGTCAACTCTTTCCAAAAGTGTTTGCATTTCTATGATAGACTTTCCTCAGGCATCCTTCCTATAGTAAAGCAATTGAACCATCTTTCTTTAAGATTGCTAATGTGTTTGACAATAGCAGATTCAGTAACCTAAAACAAATCTCAGCGCCTGTGATTTTAACTTGTTTTAGGTTTTCCAGCTTAAAATCTTAAAACTCTCAGTCCAATATCTTTACCCAAGTGTATCAGTCCATTACAAATTTAACCTTGATCAAACTCTCTGGGCCTGGGCAGCAGGATGCAGCCAGCCCTTATGCCAGTAGCCCAGTTCCAACAAAGTCCTCTGCAGTCTTTCCTTCCCCTTTGAAAGCTCATAGGCCAAGACTCGAAGTGCAATGCTGTCTGCACTTGGTATTCTCAGACTCTCATCAGAATAGTCCATAAAACTTGGCTTACCACTCAGGGACTTCCAGTTAAAATGGTGGCTTAGGTACCACACCAAAGCAGCCTGGGGGAAAAAAGACCAAAAAAACTCAGCAAAATACACACTTTTACTAAAAAGTGAGGTGTATAGGAAATTGAAGCAGCAGCGGAGAAGTAGAAGAGATCCAGAGCATCCAGAGCCTGCACAGGCTAACAAAAGTGGCCCTGGCAGATCTGTCAACCACGGCAGCAGCAGCTGGTGCACCACAAAGCCGCCAGGCTCAGCTCGAGCCACAGGAAAAGCCAGGTGTGGGAGGTTGCCTCACACCAGAGCTCTCCGCAACTTCAGAAATGTGAAGTGAGAGCAGCAGTGAGCAATGGAGGAGCAGACTACAAGGTAGAATAACACGTGGAACAGCGAGAGATCCAGAGCAGCTGCAGCTCCCTCCCTTCCCCCACCACCTGATCCCAGCGCCAGTGAACAGAGCAGCAGTCCCGGGACCGGGACACGCCAACTTGAACCAACAGCGGGAACCAAGCAGGAGCAGAGTCTGGCAGCAACATCAGCAGCTCCAGCACTGGTAACAGCAGCCCCAACAGCAGCAGATCCTATAATGGCAGCAACAACAGACCCAGCAGTAGCAGACCCAGTAGCAGCAGCAGCAGCAGACCCAGAAGCAGCAGCATCAATGACAGCAGTGGCAGTGGGCCCAGCAGCAGCAGCTTCAGCTGCTGACAGACTCAGCAGAGGCAGCTTTAGCAGCAGCAGTTCCACCAGCGAGTGTGCTGATCTGCAGGGCCACAGTTTCCAGGCTTGGCTTGCCCTGCAGGAAAAGCCAGTGCCCAGCTCCAGAAATCAGAATGGCAGCCCGACGACCCAAGCAGAAACTTGACTGAGACCAAAATCATCCAAGGTAACTGGAATTGCCCAAGGGAAGGGTCTGACTTGGTCACAAGCTGACTTGGATCCCTCAACAGACCAGAAATATTAACCTCTATGCTGATAGAGGATCTGGTTGTTATAATAACTATGGGTACATTGTTTAGTTAACTTTTAGAATCTACTTGTATTTTATTCCACTCACCCTACTTGAATACTCCCATAGCAGGGAAACTCAACCCCTAGGAGCACCTTTGTAGATACTCTGAGAGTCTTAAGAGCCACACCTAACACCTTAAGCTCCTACCCTGAAAATATATAACCTCAAATCAATTGATACAGCTAATAATACCCAGCTAGCTAGAAAATCCAAGCATTAACTGAATCCAAGATGCAAAAATATATACATTATAACACAAGTAATACAAAAAAGGAAGATATAAATCCACCTAAAAGTATTAATGCATCAGAAATGTCCTCCAGTGAGAACGAGTTATAGGAAATGCCTGAGAAAGATTTCAAAAGAATGATTATAAATATGTTCAAAGAGGTCAAAGAACAAATCAAAAGAATCAAAGAAGAAATCAAAGAGGAAGTCAAAGGAATCAACGAAGACACAGGACACCAATTTAATGACATAAGGAAGGCAATACAAGACATAAATAAGGAAATAGAAATAATAAAGAAAAACCAGGCAGAATTACTAGCAATGAAGAACACAGTTAATGAAATAAAAAACTCTGTAGAAAATCTCACCAGTAGGATGGATGAGGGAGAGGACAGAATAGCTAAGCTAGAAGACCAGGTGGCAGATCTAATACAGTCCAACAAAGAAAAAGACAAACTTATAGAAAAGTATGAGTGGGAATTTCAAGTTATTCGGGACACTATGAAAAGATCCAATATAAGAATTCAGGGCATAGTAGAAGGAGAAGAATTCCACTCCAAAGGCATAGTAGGCATCTTCAACAAAATCATAGAAGAAAATTTCCCCCAAATTGGGAAAGAGGTGCCAATGCAGATACAGGAAGCCTTTAGAACCGCAGTCAGACAAAACCTGGAAAGAACCTCTCCTCATCATATGATAATCAATCTTCCAAACACACAAACCAAAGTAAAAATATTGAAAGCAGTTAGAGAGAAAAATTAAGTTACCTACAAAGGCAAGCCCACCACAATTACGGCAGATTATTCAACACAAACTTTTAAAGCCAGAAGGGCTTGGAGTGATATATTCCAAGTTCTGAAAGATAACAACTGTCAACCAAGGTTACTTTATCCTGCAAAGTTATCCATTCAAATAGATGGAGAAATAAGGACATTCCATGACAAAAGCAGGTTAAAGGAGTATTTGAAGACAAAACCAGCTCTACAGAAAATACTTGATAGAATCCTCCATGCTGAAGAAAAGGGAAAGCACACATATAAGGTACCTAGAAAAAACAAGCAATACTCAAATACTAGTCAACAGAAAAGAGCGCAGGTAGAACTGGAACCACACACACACAAAAAAGTGGCAAACATAAATACACACCTTTCAATAATATCTCTTAATATCAACGGCCTCAATGCCCCAACCAAAAGACATAGGTTTGCAGACTGGGTTAAAAAGCAGGGTCCTACAATTTTTTCTGTCCTTGAAAATCACCTTTCTACAAAGTATAGACATTATCTTAGGGTGAAAGGTTTGAAGACGGTGTTTCAAGAAAATGGGCCTAGAAAACAAGCAGGGGTTGCTATCCTAATATCAGACAAGGTAGACTGTAGTCCAACATTAGTCAAGAAAGATAAGGAAGGTCACTTTATTAAGGGCATACTCCAACAGGAGGACATTACAATCCTAAACATATATGCACCTAACATGGGGTCTCCCAAATTCATCAAACAAACACTATTAGAACTAAGGTCACACATAACACCAAACAAAGTGGTGGTGGACGACTTTAACACCCCACTCTCATCAATTGACAGGTCATCCCGGGAAAAAATAAAGAGAAAGGCATCTGGACTAAATGAGGTCATAGAAGGAATGTACCTAACAGACATATACAGGACCTTTCATCCAAAGGCTGCAGAATATACATTCTTTTCAGCAGCACATGGAACATTCTCTAAAATAGACCATATATTAAGACACAAAGCAATTCTTAACAAATTCAGGAAAGTTGAAATAATTCCTTGCATTCTTTCTGACCACTATGGAATTAAACTACAAATCAGTAGCAAGAAAGGCTATAGAGCATACACAAAATCATGGATACTAAACAATCCACTACTAAATGATGAATGGGTCAATGAAGAAATCAAGAAGGAAATCAAAAAATTTATAGAGTCAAACGATAATGAGAACACAACCTACCAAAATCTCTGGGACACAATGAAGGCAGTCCTAAGAGGGAAATTTATAGCCCTAAGTGTCTATATTAAGAAATTAGAAAGGTCGCAAGTAAACAACCTAATGCTTCACCTTAAAGCCTTGGAAAAAGAAGAACAAGGAAAACCAAAAATCAGTATATGGGAAGAAATAATAAAGATTAGGGCAGAAATTAATGAAATAGAAACAAAAAAAAAACAATCCAAAGAATTAATGAAACAAAGAGTTGGTTCTTTGAAAGGATAAACAAGATTGATAAACCCTTAGCAAATCTGACTAAAAGAAAGAGCGAAGACACAAATTAATAAAATCAGAGATGAATAAGGTAACATCACAACATATTCCAGAGAAATTCAAAAAATCATAGTGACCTACTACAAAAGCATATACTCCACAAAATATGAAAATCTGAAGGAAATGGATAATTTCCTTGATTTATATGACCTACCGAAATTAAATCAAAATGAGATTAATCACTTAAATAGACCTATAACAAACATGGAGATCCAAACAGTTTGCTCTGTTGTATTAACTAGTTATGGTGGTTCGATTCAGGTGTCCCTCATAAACTTAGGGGTGCTGAATGCTAGGTTCCCAGCTCATGGATATTTGGGAATTAATGTCTCCTGGATGGAGTGTATTGTTGGGGGTGGGCTTATGGGCTTTTAGCCAGTTTCCCCATTCCAGGGTTTGGCACACCCTCCTGTTGCTGGGGTCCACCTTATGTTGGCCAGGGGGTGATGTCCACCCTCTGCTCATGCCATCCTTTTTCCTTGCCATCATGGAGCTTCCCATCGAGCCTGTAAGCCAAAATAAATCTCTTTTTCCCAGAAGCTGCTCTTGGTTGGGTGATTTCTACCAGCAATGTGAACCGGACTGCAGCAGTAAAGTGGTACCGAGTAGTGGGATTGCTGCTAGACACCTGACTGTGGCTTTGGCCTTTTGGAGCTGGTTTTCAAGAGGAATGTGGAAGGAGTTGAAACCTTGCCCTAAGAGATGCCTTGCAGTGCTGTAAGTACAGCTTGATGGACTCTTCTCATCTGAGCTGCAAGACCTGAATGCAGTAAGAACTATGGACTGTGAGGTTTGGCTTATGAGGGTGAGAAAAGCTTTGCCTGGACTGGGCTAGCAGTTTGTGTGAGAAGCTTGCTCTTGTGCCATGTCCTGAGAAGTTGTACAGGTTGCTTTGCATAGAAATGAACTGGTGTGTGCAGAGGGATATGGCACAGAAAGAAAAATCCTTGGGTGAGCTGTTTCCTATTCAGCTGCAACTGAGAGCTTACAACCTTTGAGACTGGGCTAGCTGACCTGCGCTGGGGCAACAAGAAGAATGTAGACTCTTTTGAAAGGGCCTGAGTGCTCAAGGAGTGTCTTGTTCTTCAAAGTCTGCTTTATTCCCCCCTGGATTAACAAACTGGCACCCTACCTGGTATCATGGAGTATAAGAAATGCTGGAAAGAGGGTCATTGTGTTTGCAACACGGTCTTGTGTTTTGGAAATGGCCATGGGCAGTGTGAAGCGGGTTTGCTGGTTGATTGCATAGAGACCCCATGGGGCCATGAGGATGAACCGTGGCTTGCAGTGGAAACCCAATGGAGATGCCGGTACCATGAGATGGCTGCCGAGGAGCTGCCGGCCCCTATGAAGTTTCCCAGGACTGTGAGTAGCCTAGCTGGAGGGGCAGAATTGGAATGCCAGAGATTTGTTGCTGGTTAGAATTATCAGACTTGGAGATTTGTCACTGGCTAGAGTTGTTAGACTTGAAGCTACAGAGTCTGATGTTTGCCCTGTTTGTTTTAAATCTTTTATTGGTTGGATGTTTCTTTGCTGTGCCCAATGCCATCTTTTGCAGTGTGAATATTTATTCTGTGCCATCATGGGGTTTTTTTTTTTTTTTGAGGTTATTTTTTGGTGCTATGGCTCAGTTAAAAGATGTTGGATTATGGGAATGTATGAACATCATTGGAATTGACAAAAACTATGGGGATTTTTAAAGTCAGACTGAAAGCATTGTATTTTACATCATGTATGGATATCAATTTATGGGGGCCAGGGGCGGGATGTGGTGGTTTGATTCAGGTGTCCCCCATAAACTTAGGTGTTCTGAATGCTAGGTTCCCAGTTGATGGATATTTGGGAATTAATGCCTCCTGGAGGGAGTGTACTGTTGGGGGCGGGCTTACAGGCTTTATACCCAGTTTCCCCATGCCAGTGTTTGGCACACCCTCCTGTTGCTGTGGTCTACCTTATGTTGGCCAGGGGGTGATGTCCACCCTCTGCTTATGCCATCGTTTTTCCCTGCCATCATGGAGCTTCCCATCAAGCCTATAAGCCAAAATAAATATCTTTTCCCCAGAAGCTGCTCTTGGTTGGGTGATTTCTACCAGCAATGCGAACTGGACTGCAACAATGATAATATGGCAAGGAGAGGTTCTTTCCAGGTTTTGTCTGGCTGGGGTTCTAAAGGCTTCCTGTGTCTGTATTGGCACCTCTTTCCCAATTTGGGGGAAATTTTCTTCTATGATTTTGTTGAAAATGCCTACTATGCCTTTGGAGTGGAATTCTTCTCCTTCTACTATGCCCTGAATTCTTATATTTGATATTTTCATAGTGTCCCGAATATCTTGAAATTCCCGCTCATACTTTTCTATAAGTTTGTCTTTCTCTTTGTTGGACTGTATTAGATCTGCCACCTGGTCTTCTAGCTTAGATATTCTATCCTCTCCCTCATCCATTCTACTGGTGAGATTTTCTACAGAGTTTTTTATTTCATTAACTGTGTTCTTCATTGCTAGTAATTCTGCCTGGTTTTTCTTTATTATTTCTATTTCCTTATTTATGTCTTGTATTGCCTTCTTTATTTCATTAAATTGGTGTCCTGCATCTTCTTTGATTCCTTTGATTTCCTCTTTAAGTTCCTGTTTGACTCCTTTGATTTGTTCTCTGACTTCTTTGAACATATTTACAATCATTCTTTTGAAATCTTTCTCAGGCATTTCCTATAACTCGTTCTCACTGAAGGTCATTTCTGATGCATTAATACTTTTAGGTGGATTTATGTCATCTTGCTTTTTAGTATTACTTGTGTTATAATGTATATAGTTTTGCATCTTGGATTCAGTTAATGCTTGGATTTTCTAGCTAGCTGGGTATTCTTAGCTGTATTAATTGATTTGTTTTTATATATTTTCAGGGTAGGAGCTTAAGGTGTTAGGTGTGGCTCTTAAGACTCTCAGAGTATCTACAAAGGTGCTCCTAGGGGTTGAGTTTCCCTGCTATGGGAGTATTCAAGTAGGGTGAGTGGAATAAAATACAAGTAGATTCTAAAAGTTAACTAAACAATGTACCCATTCAATCAAAAACAGCCCCAAGTATGTATGCAAGAGTAGTTATTATAACGACCAGATCCTCTATCAACAAAGAGATTAAGATTTCTGGTCTGTTGAGGGACCCAAGTCAGCTTGCGACCAAGTGAGACCCTTCCCTGGTGCAATCCCAGTTACCTTGGATGATTTTGGTCTCAATCAAGTTGCTGCCTGGGTCGTCTTGCTGCTGTTCTGATTTCTGGAGCTGAGCACTGGCTTTTCCTGCAGGGCAAACTGAACCTGGCAAGTGTGGCCCTCCAGATCAGCACCCCTGTTGCTGGAACTGCTGCTGCTAAATCTGCCACTGCTGGGTCTGTAGCCGCTGCTGCTGAAGCTGCTCTCGCTGGGCCCACCACTGCTGCTGCCTCTGCTGCTGCTGTAGCTGCCACTGTGGAGCCACCGCTGCTGCTGAAGCTGCTGCTGCTGTGTCCACTGCCACTGCTGCCACTGAAGCTGCTGCTGCAGGATCTGCCCCTGCTGCCACTCCTGGGTCTGCTGCTGCTGGGTCTTCCACTGCTGCCGCAACTGGATCTACTACTGCTGCGGCTGCTGCTACCAGTGCTGGTGCCACTGATGTTGCTGCCGAACTCTGCTCCTGCTTGGGTCCTGCTTTTGGCTCAAGTTGGCATGGCCGGGTCCTGGGACCACTGCTCTGTTTGCCGGAGCTGGGCTCAGGCAGTGGGGGAGAGGAGGGAGCCACAGCTGCTCTGGATCTCTCGCTGTTCCACGTATTCTTCTACCTCGCGGTCTGCTCCTCCGTTGCTCACTGCTGCTCTCCCTTCACGTTTCCTGAGTTGTGGAGAGCACTGGTGTGAGTGGAAAATCCCCGCACCTGCCTTTTCCTGCGGCTGGAGCCAAGTCTGGCTACTTTCTGTTGGGCTGCCGACGTCGCGTTTGGCGGAGCTGCTGGAGCCGCTTTTGCCGGCCTGTGCGGGCTCAAGATGCGCTGGATCTCTTCTACTTCTACACTGCCACTTCAATTTCCTATACAACTCACTTTTTAGTAAAAGTGCATATTTTGCTGAGTTTTTTTTTGGTGTTTTTCCCCCCTAGGCTGCTTTGGCGTGGTACCTATACCACCATCTTAAATGGAAGTCTTCCTTTCAATAATATCTCTTAATATCAATGGCCTTAATGCCCCAATGAAAAGACATAGATTTGCAGACTGGGTTAAAAAGCAGGATCCGACAATTGGTTCTGTCCATGAAACTCACCTTTCTACAAAGGATAGACATTATCTTAGGGTGAAAGGTTGGAAGATGGTGTTTCAAGCAAATGGGCCTAGAAAACAAGCAGGGGTGGCTATCCTAAAACTGACAAGGTAGACTTTAGTCCAACATTAGTCAAGAAAGATAAGGAAGGTCACTTTATATTGATTAAGGGCGCACTTCAACAGGAGGACATTAGAATCCTAAACATATATGCACCTAACATGGGGGTCTCCCAAATTCGTCAAACAAACACTATTAGAACTAAGGTCACAGATAACACCAAACACAGTGCTGGTGGGTGACTTTAACACCCCACTCTTATCAATTGACAGGTCATCCCAGGAAAAAATAAACAGAGAGGCATCTGTATTAAATGAGGTCATAGAAGGAATGGACCTAACAGATATATAGAGGACATTTCATCCAAAGGCTGCAGAATATACATCTTTTGCAGAAGCACATGGAACATTCTCTAAAATAGACCATATATTAGGACACAAAGCAAATATTAACAAATTCAGGAAAATTGAAATAATTCCTTGCACCCTATCTGACCACAGTGGAATTAAACTACAAATCAGTAGCAAGAAAGGCAATAGAGCATACACAAAATCATGGAAATTAAACAATACACTACTAAATGATGAATGGTTCCATGAAGAAATAAAGAAGGAAATCAAAAACTTTATAGAGTCAAATGATAATGAGAATACAACATATCAAAATCTCTGGGACACAATGAAGGCAATTCTAAGAGGTAAATTTACAGCCTTAAGTGCCTATATTGAGAAATTAGAAAGCTCGCAAGTAAACGACCTAATGCTTCACCTTAAAGCCTTGGAAAAAGAAGAACAAGGAAAACCAAAAATCAGTAGATGGAAAGAAGTAATAAAGATTAGGGCTGAAACTAAAAAAATAGAAACAAAAAAAAAATCAAAAGAATTAATGAAACAAAGAGTTTGTTCTTTGAAAAGATAAACAAGATTGATAAACCCTTAGCAAATCTGAACAAAAGAAGGAAAGAAGACACACAAATTAATAAAATCAGAGATGAACAAGGTAACATCACAACAGATTCCAGAGAAATTCAAAAAAACATAGGGACATACTATGAAAGCATATACTCCACAAAGTATGAAAATCTGAAAGAAATGGATAATTTCCTTGATTTATAAGACCTAACGAAATTAAGTCAAAATGAGATTAATCACTTAAATAGACCTATAACATACATGGAGATCCAAACAGTTATTAATAATCTCCCAACTCAAAAAAGCTCAGGCCCAGATGGATTCACTGCTGAATTTTACCAGACATTTAAGGAAGAGCTAACACCATTGCTTCTTAAGCTTTTACAGTAAATAGAAAAAGAAAGAATTCTACCAAACTACTTCTATGAAGCCAACATCATCCTGATACCAAAACCAGGCAAAGATAGAACAAAAAAAGAAAATTACAGACCAATCTCCCTCATGAACATAGATGCAAAAATTCTCCCCAAAATATTGGCAAACAAAATACAAGAGTATATCAAAAAAATCATCCACCCTGACCAAGTAGGCTTTATCCCAGAGATGCAGGGATGGTTCAATATACGCAAATCTATAAATGTAATACATTATATAAACATGTTGAAGGACAAAAATCACATAATCATCTCATTGGATGCAGAGAAAGCATTTGACAAAATCCCAAATCCCCTCATGATAAAAGCCCTACAGAGACTGGGAATAGAACGAAAATATCTTAATATAATATAAGCTATTTATGACAAGCCTACAGCCAACATATTACTAAATGGGGGAAAACTGGAAGCTTTTCCACTAAAATCAGGAACAAGACAAGGGTGTCCACTGTCCCCACTTTTATTTAATATAGTTTTGGAAGTCTTAGCCATAGCAATAAGGCAAGAGACACACATAAAAGGGATACAAATTGGAAAGGAAGAGATCAAGTTATCATTATTTGCAGATGACATGATTCTATACATAAAGGACCCTAAAGACTCTACTAGCGAACTGTTAGAGCTGATCAAAACCTACAACCATGTAGCAGGACATAAAATAAATACACAGAAATCAGTAGCCTTCATATATGCTAACAACAAACACATAGAGGATGAAATCAGAGGATCACTCCCATTCACAATTCCATCAAATAAAAATAAAGTACCTTGTAATAAACCTAACCAAGGAAGTAAAGAATCTCTACAATGAGAAGATTAAAACACTCAAGTGAGAAATTGCAGAAGATGCTAGAAAGTGGAGAAACGTCCCCTGTTCCTGGGTTGGAAGAATCAATATCGTGAAAATGGCAATCATACCAGAAGCAATATACACATTTAATTCAATCCCTATCAAAATTCCAAACGCCTTCTTCATGGAAATAGAAAAAAAAATCCAAAAATTCATTTGTAATCACAGAAAACCTCAAATATCTAAAATAATACTGAGCAACAAAAATAAGGCTGGTGGTATCACCATACCTGATTTTAACCTATACTACAGAGCCATAGTAACAAAAACAGCACGGTACTGGCACAAAAACAGACATATAGATAAGTGGAACAGAATAGAGGACCCAGATGTAAGCCCAAGTAGCTATAGCCACCTGATATTCAACAAAAATGCCAAAAATACTCATTGGAGAAAAGACAGCCTCTTCAGCAAATGGTGTTGGGAAAACTGGATATGTACCTGCAGAAGGATGAAAATAGATTCTTCTCTCTCTCCATGCACAAGAATTAAGTCCAAATGGATTAAAGACCTTAACATCAGACCGGAAACTCTGAAACTGCTAGAGGAAAAAGTAGGAGAAACCCTTCAACATATTGGTCTTGGTAAAGACTTTCTGAATACAACGCCAATTGCTCAGGCAAAAACAAAACCACAGATTAATCACTGGGATCTCATGAAATTACAAAGATTTTGCACTGCAAAGTACACAGTGGAAAAAGCAAAGAGGCAACCTAAAGAATGGGAAAAAACCTTTCCCAGCTATATATCTGATAGAGGATTAATATCTAGGATATACAAAGAACTCAAAAAGTTAACTAATAAGGAATCAAACAAGCCAATCAAAAAATGAGCTATGGAGCTAAATAGAGAGTTCTCAAAGGAAGAAATACGAATGGCATATAAGCATCTAAAAAAATGTTCTACATCACTAGTCATCAGGGAAATGCAGATTAAAACTACATTGAGATTCCATCTCACTCCTGTCAGATTGGCCACCATCATGAAAACAAATGATCATAAATGTTGGTGGGGATGTGGAAAAAGAGGAACCCTTCTACACTGCTGGTGGGAATGCAATCTGGTCCAGCCATTGTGGAAATAAGTGTGGAGGTTCCTATAACAGCAAAGATTGATCTACCATATGACCCATCTATAGCACTCCTAGGCATATATCCAAAGAAATCATCTCATTTCCTTAGAAGTACGTGCTCAACCATGTTTGTTGCTGCTCAATTTATAATAGCTGGGAAATGGAACCAGCCTAGATGTCCCTCAACCGATGAGTGGATAATGAAGATGTGGCACATTTATACAATGGAGTTCTACTCAGCAGTAAGTAAAAACAAAATTATGAAAATTTCAGAAAAATGGATGGACCTGGAAAGGATTATACTAAGTGAGGTAACCCAGGCCCAGAAAGCCAAGCACCACATGTTCTCTCTCATATGTGGATCCTAGCTACAGATGACTGGGCTTCTGTGTGAGAATGAAAATACTTAGTATCAGAGGCAAGTAAGTTAAAAAGGAGACATAAAGGGAAGAGAAAGGAAGGAAGGAGAGTACTGAATAGGTTGATATTGTATATATGTAAGTACAATGACTGTGATGGAGAGGTAATATGATGGAGAATGGAATTTCAAGACAAGAAACAAGAGGGAAAAGACTGGCAGACCTAGCAGTAAAGAGTGCTGCCTCTCAGCATCTGTCAGATTGTCCGGTCACCCTCCCGGCACCCACTCTTCCTAAGCGACCAACATACAAAGAACAGTATGTATGGCTCAACCCCATAAAGACGGTATCAGCTGGAGAAGGGATGACTGTTATTGCCCAAGCCCCTAGGGTGGAAAGTGGCTAAGCAACTACATGAATGAATCCACTTAGAAACCAACAAGCTAGCTGAGCTAATAAGGAAAGAGATTTTCTACCCAGGAATGGACTCAATCATCAAGGTCATCACCACCCACTGTCAGGCCTGCCAACAGACAAATGCCTCCTCTGGTAAGGTACCAGCAATGGAAGTGAGAGCACAGGGAACAGAGCCAGGTAGATATTGGGAAGTTGATTTCACAGAGGTAAATCCAGGTCAGTATGAATATAAATATTCACTTGTTTATGTTAATACCTTTTCAGGATGGATGGGAGCTTTCCTAACCAAGACTGAGACAGGCCAAATAGTAGTTTGAAAAATTGTTAGAGGACATAATTCCCCACTATGGGTTACCCCTCAAGATAGGATCAGATAATGGACCTGTCTTTATGTCAAAAATCACTAAAAAATTGACTAAGACAGCTGGGGATTAATTGGAAATTACATTGTGCCTATCATCCCCAAAGTTCAGGAAAGGTAGAAAGGGTAAATGGGCCCTTGAAGGAGACGTTAACTAAATTAACCCTAAAGACTGGCAAAGAATGGGTGGGACTCCTTCCCTTTGCCCTATTAAGGGCCAGGCATACCCCTTATGTAAAAGGAATTACTCCATGTAAAATTAGGTAGGGAACCTGCCCGCCCCCCATTCTGCCCTGGATGTGTCTTTAAAATATAACTGACTTTACTAATGAAAGGCTTCTTCTGTTCTATCCAAGTCTTACAGAGTCCAGAAGTCCATTGTTCTGGCAGTCAAGGTTGCTTTTCAGACACACCCTGTTTGCCCCCATCCCTTTCAGCCAGGCAACAGAGCTTGGATCTGGAGACACCATATTGAGACATTGGAAGGACCCCCACCAGGTCATCCTAACCAGTACAACAGCCATGAAAGTGGAGGGGACAAAATAAAAGAGGATTAGACTTGCTTTTCATGAAACAAGGAGGCCTATGCATAACTTTAGGTAAAACGTATTGCTTTTGTGCTGATCAGTCATGAATAATCCAAAATATATTGGCTTTAGTTAGAAAAAAAAAATCTCAGAGGAAAAAAACTTCAGAGACAAGCCACTAATAATTGGTTTCAGTCTATGTATAGTTAGTCTCCATGGTTAACTACTTTTATTTCTGCAGTCACTGGCCCATGTTTGTTAGTATTGCTAGGCCTCACCATAGAACCCTGCATTATTAATACTTTGGTCATATATGTTAAAAATAAAATTAGTTCTGTTAAGCTTATAGTATTATGGATACAATATATTCCCCTATCTGAAACTGAACAAAGCCTAGACATTATCCCTCGCCTGTCAAAGATTTAACTCAGTGCCATGTCAGAGGGGAAAATGTAAGTGAGCAAAATGTTCTATTTCTCTACATTTCTTTATACCTAGCTTAGAGAAAAATAGAAGTCAGCTTCCTTGAAGTTCATAAAAGAATGAAATGAAACACTTGTTTAAGCAGATGGGAATGGTAGATAAACAGGAGGCTCTTCTCATCTGAATAGCATTACCCCAGGCCTGCATTGTTGAGCAAAATCCTTAAGGAGAGATAAGCAGGACATTGGCAGACTCCTGGTCGCAGACCTACCTCACACCCCCAGGGTGTTTCCTGTAACTGATGTATGGTTTAACTCCCATCCTGTGTTTTGTTTTTGTTTTTTGACTTGGGTCTCACTTTGGTCCAGACTGACCTGGAATTAACTATGTAGTCTCAGGGTGGCCTTGGAACTCACAGAAATCCTCCTACCTCTGCCTCCTGAGTGCTGGGATTAAAGACATGTGCCACCATGCCTGGCATGTTTATTTGTTTTGTTTTGTTTTGTTTTTTTCCTATAAACATCATGTGGTTATTTCCAATAAAAGCTGACACTCTGAAGAGTTCAAGGCTGCATTCTGAGATTCCCTGACCTCTGGGATGTAGATGTGGTGCACCACCTTTCTTCTTTTTCTTTCTTTTTACCCAATAAAACTTTGCCTCACATTACACGATGCAATGGTCTTACTTGTGTGACACCAGACCCCATAACAGTTCAAGTCTCCAGGACCCGCAGAAGAAAGATGCACAAGGTGGGACATGCCTCTGGAGTTCCTTTGGAGCAACTAGAGGCCTGAGGTACCCCCCCCCTTACCTATCTGTCCTCTCAAATAAATAAATGTAAAAATAAAATATATTAAAATTATTTGTTTAAAAATATGTAACAAATACAGTAAATTCATCACTCTGTAATTTTTATGTGTGCTGTGGCTTGCATTCATGAATAACAAGCAGCTATCATATCACTAGGTGACACTGTTACCTTCAGTCACTATCCTTGTACACAAAGTACATATCTTCTAGCTACATATTTTACAATTTGAAAATTTACATCAAATAATGACATTTTTCTCAAATTCTGATTTGTAAACATTTTAATGTTTTAATCTTTTCCTATGTGTGTGTATGTGTGTATGTTTGTGTTTATTGTCCATATGTGAAGTTGGAAGCACCTATGGGTCCATGAGCAGAGATCAGAGCTGAGGAGAGCAATCTTTTTCTATCACACTTTACCTCTGTTATTTCTTTGAGCTGTGGTTTCTCTGATCTAGAACTAGGTTTTCTGACTAGGCTGGATGGCAATAGATGCTCCTGTCTCTACCACAAACATACTGAGTTTCATGCACATACATCCAATATAGGGATTCACAGCCATAGGAGTTCAGTTATTTGTTACATGGCATATCTTACATTTGGATGTTTTTCTAGGTACTTTATATTCATGAGCTTGCAGCCTATGAATTCTATGAAATAAAACAAGTTGTTTCAGTAAAATTATTTCTAAGATTTAGTACATCCTCAGTCCTTCTCACCCATGTGAGTTTTCTAATTCCCAGTGTACCAAGCCAAAGAAAACCTTCCTTCATTCTGTATATTCATATAGGTTTCACCTATATGTGTTGTCTGATGTGAGTTGAGGGAAAGAATGGTCATCAACAGTCCTACTCAGCCATGGACCCTGTATGCTATAATACTAAAAATCCAGGCAAGATGTACCTGCCTGTGTTACTGTTGTGGGTATAACCAACAGCTTTGATTGATTCAAGACCTGTTCCACAGGAAGTAGTTAATGTCTGGTACTGTAAACCAGGTCAAAAGCCTATGACTGAGAAGAACATAGGGCTTACTGGGGAAGCCACTAGTTTTGTTTTGTTGGATGGATATGATGGTCCTACCAAGCTGTTTGCTAAACATCTATGCTTGTGCTATGAAGTATATCATTGCTACTGCTATCTGCCTTGGTTGGAGGTGAACTTACTGTCCTCAGTTGTGGTTGCTGATGGGATGAGACTAAATGGCTCCGGCTATGGCACCGGGGTTCAAATGCTTAGCCCTATGTGGACGTCTGTCTCACCCCATTCCAGGCTCAGGGAACATCCTGCAAGAGGGAGTAGAAAGAATATACCAGCCAGAGGAAGGAGTGGAGTGTTGTGTAGCCAATTTTAACTGAAAAGAGAATTGATTCAGGAAGTTAAATCTGGGAGACCTGAAACTTAAAGGTCATTCAGCCAGTTCCCAGGGTTATGTTAATTACAAACTGAAACATTCATTCCTGGGAGGGGTAGAAATTCCAGAGACTTGGGAAGCCAACAAGTCTGGTAAAGGGTTGTAAGACCCTGTCTTAATGTTGTATAAAGGGGAAACAAGTGCTTTGGGATGAAACTCTGATTACACTGCCTGCCAGCAGTACAGTGTGCTCCAGAGACACAGCTTCTGTGAGACTAAGGTGGGGGCTTTCTGGTGATGCATCTGCCTTTGAGATGAAGCAGCTATGGCAGGTCATCATCCAGACAGGATGAGACTTCTGGCAGTGAAGATGCATTTGAACCATCTGTTGACCCTGTGTGCTTCCCCTCACCATGGTCTATAAGTAATGTCAATAAACTCTTGTTCACCAAAACTGGTTTTGGTGTAATCAGGCTTTGTTCGGTTGTTTTTGTTCTATCAGGTGAAAAGATGTGTGTTTGTATCACCCCAGGGAAAAGGTTTTGTGTAACATCTCAGAAAGAAACCTTATTTTGAAACTGGGTCTCACTGTGTAACTGAAAGGCCCAAGAATTCAGAAGCCCAGAAATACTATCACGCTCCAAAGGGAGCTTAAGCGGACTCCTGCATACCTCAAACTCCAGGCTTTACTCTCTGTTGGAAGCAAGTAAAGAATCCCTCTTCTCATTATATCAGAGCCCGCTCCTAATATAAAACTAGGTAAAAAGGGCATGAGATAGCCCTCAAGGATGGGAAATGAGTAATGAAGTGAACCACTTATTTGGTTTCTGTAAGTAGCCTGCACCATAAGCCTTAATAGCCCATACCGTAAGCCTTAGTAGCCTGCACCATAAGCTGTAGCAGCCTGCCTCAGACCACCAAGGTCATAGGAGACTGATTGATCCACGAAGGGCTTGAACAAATTAAACTAATTGGCTTAGAAACTATGGAGTGGTACAAACTGACTGGCTCGCACCCCGCGGGCTCCTGATGTTAAAAAAAATGATTGGTCTAATGCACAGGCTTTGTTAGAAACCCTATAAAAACTGTCCCGTTCCTGCATTCGGGGCTCTGCAGTCCTCTACCCCTGTGCGGTGTATGACTGTGGGCCCCAGCGCACTTAGAATAAAATCCTCTTGCAGTTTGCATCAAGACCGCTTCTCGTGAGTGATTTGGGGTGTCGCCATATCCAGGCAGAGCATGGGGTCCCCATCTGGGGGTTCCTTCATAACCTAGGGAGGTTTGCAGATTCTATCTTCCTGCTTCAGCCTCATGAATGCTAGAATTGCAGGCTTGTGGCACTGTGCCTGATTTTTCTTTTTCCTTTCCTTTTCTTGTTTTTTTCTGATATTGTGGGGTTACATGCATGCAGGCTACTTCTCTACAACTGAGCCACATCCTCAAAAAGGTAAATCTTATTGTAATGCTTGAAAATTTAAAAAAATATATATTCTCATGTATTGACTTGTAGAGAGATAGAGAGATTAAGAGGCACAGACAGAAACAGAAAGACAGAGAGAATAGACACAACAGGGTCTCTTGCCACTACTAATGATCTGCAGATGCATGTGTCACTTCAGGCTGGATTTTCATAGGTACGAGGGAATCAAGCCTAGGTTGTCAAGCTTTACAAGTAAGGGTCTTTAAGTGCTGAGCCATATCACCAACCTTCTTGCAAATGTTTAATGGAACTTTTTGTGTATATGTTTGTGTGGGGCACATTTGAATATAAATGCATGTTTGTATGCAGGTGTGTATATGCCTGTATACAAGTATATGTATTCACCTGTGTGGAAGACATAGGTTGATGTCAAGTACCTTCTTCAATAACTGTCCACTATGTGTTTTGAGAAAATCTCACTGCATGTGGA
Organism: Jaculus jaculus; assembly: GCF_020740685.1. NCBI lineage: Eukaryota > Metazoa > Chordata > Mammalia > Rodentia > Dipodidae > Jaculus > Jaculus jaculus. The sequence goes on along the minus strand of NC_059110.1, from coordinate 76,657,033 downwards.
GCTCACTGATTCCACTAGAGCTCCCATGATTTCCATCTCTGATTCTCCAGCCCTGGGATTACCCATGGGCCTAAGCTGCCGGTATCATTGATCCAAGTTCAGGTCCTACTGCTCTGGCAAATGTTTTACCCACTGAGCCATCACCCCAGGCAGGTAAAAATAAGGAATACTATATGCATGCATGTAAACATGTGTGTGTGTGTGTGTGTGTGTGTACCAGTGCTTCATAAAAACATGCTGTGTGATGGTATTACTTATATACTTAGTTGTCCTGTAAGTCAAACACTTTGACACAGGACATCTGTTTCCACTTCATCCTCACCCTTTTCAGACCTATACAATAGGAAATCAGGTGTTTCCATCACCTACAGCCTCCAACCCCCATATTCCTTTAGGGTCCTGCAGGACCATTATGGTTGCAAGGGCAGTTGGCCATTATCCTGTGTGGTAGTTTGAATAGATAGCCCCAATATGTTCAGTGCTTTATTAGTTTGTACTTTGGATCCATAGCCACCTGGCCAGAGGAGATGTCACTGAGTCATCCAGCCCTACGGAGTGGTGGTGAGTTTGAGATTCCAATCTACAGATATGCAAAGTGCCTAGCTGGAGTTCCTAAAGTGTGCTGTGTGGCTTTTCTCTCTCTGCTTAGTCCTATGAAAGCAGGCCAGCTTCTTCTGCCATTATGGAGATTCCCCTGAATCTGTAAGCTTCATAAAGTATTCCTTCCTCTGTACCTGTGCCTGGTCTGGAAGTTCATCTCAGCGAACCTGAAACTGTCTGCCATACCCTGAGTAGTACAACGGGGAGAAGCCCTGCCCTGGGCTGTGGGTATCCCGCAGAGTTGCTACATGGAGAAAATCTACAGTGCCAGTGGCCGTAGCACCCATCCCACCTTGCTGCTGGCACCTTCAGAGGCTCTGCTCACCAGAGTACACAGCCAAGCCTGTGCTGCCCACCTGGAACTGGGACCATCCCAGACATCCAGCAGACCTCATGTCAAATCAGGTCACTTACATCCCAACTCTCTCTTCTGTGGTTTGAATTAAATCATGGTTCTGATGCTGGTTATTAGAAAAAGGAAATTATCATGTTGTGTGAATATTTATATACAAGATGTTCTGGTCACGTTCAGGCAGGTCCTTTCAGTGTGAGAACTCTACTCTGTCTTTCACTGGACACCTCATCTACAAGAGAGTGCTTTGAGAGTATACGGAAACCCATGTTTCCCTCATATGTAAACTTGGTCTACCTGAACTCAGAAACATTTAGATTCATATGATTTTCAAAATACATTCCTCATGTCTAAATACAATAAAACCAAAAGTAGTAAAATCCAAAATATAAATACTTAATACATGTGAGTAAAGAAAGATATTTATATAGGGGCATGCAAATTGGGATAGTTGTCAACTTAATGTGAGTTAGAATCTCCATGACAATGATCCCTGAGAATGTCTGGAGGGATGATGTGACTTGTGGGAAGCCATGCTGGCTTCGTCAGGCTTTGCCATGTCAGCTTGTTTACTGCTTTTGTATCCTAATTGTCTGCACATGAGCACATGATGTTATTCTAATATGGTTGCTCACCCATCCCGATTGGGTGATGCAAAATCATCTGATGAGACTTAAGCCAATCAGACGACACTATACAATCACATGACCATAAGTATATAAGCTTGGCGCTCCATAGGGTCGGGGTCCTTCTCTCTTTCAGTTTGGAGCTCCCAATAAAGTGTGCTTGAGAAGAATCCTGTTGTTGTCGTTCTTCCTGCTGGCGGGAGGGGCGCAACAAGTGGTGCCGAAACCCGGGAACTTGTCAGCAAACGGCCAGTTGAGAGGACCCCTGAGGATACTTCTGAGGGAGGATTCAGAACTCAACACACGGAGCGGCGGTACCGGTAAGTCCCCTGGTGCTACATGATAAGTTTTTGCCTGTAACTGATCTATAAGTAACGTATATAAGGTTGCAAAATGGGACAAAACCACTCTACCATTTCGGAGCCACTTCAGGAAGTATTAAAACAACGTAAACTTAAGATTTCAGATAAAACTCTTAAAGGGTTTTTGGAAGAAGTGGATATGATAGCGCCTTGGTTTGAGCTGACTGGGGGTTTAAATTTGACCTGCTGGGATAAGTTAGGCAGAGACATCGACCGTGAGTCAGAAACACGAAAGTTGCGCGCAGGTACACAGCCCTTATGGCGCTTGGTGCGATCATGTTTGGAGGACAAACGTTGTGAAGAAGTGATCAGGGAAGGCCAACGCATATTAGCACATCATCATAGTATGTCAGAGTCTGAAGAAAGTAAAAGGGGACAACAAAAAAAGGTTAAAATGAAAAGTGAACCTAAGTTTCAGATAGAACAGAATAAATGTGCACAGAATAAAAGTAAATCACAAAAGGAAGGGCCACATTCAGGTCCGAAGCTATATCCAGACTTAACGGAACTTGCAAACTTATATAGAGAAAGTTCTAGTGAATCTGAGGGAGAAGAATTAACTCCAGGGCTGGAGAGATGGCTTAGCGGTTAAGCGCTTGCCTGTGAAGCCTAAGGACCCCGGTTCGAGGCTCGGTTCCCCAGGTCCCACATTAGCCAGATGCACAAGGGGGCGCACGCGTCTGGAGTTCATTTGCAGAGGCTGGAAGCCCTGGCGCGCCCATTCTCTCTCTCTCTCCCTCTATCTGTCTTTCTCTCTGTGTCTGTCGCTCTCAAATAAATAAATAAAAAATTAAAAAAAAAAAAGAATTAACTCCAGAGGAAGAACAGGATTTTGAGGAAGTAGAGACCAAGTATGTTCGGGAATGTTCTAGACCCAGACAAGATGGCGTCTTTACTCCTCCTCCAGCTTATGCCTCTACAAGTAAAAAATGTAAACAACAAGATGGCCGACTTCCGTTCGGGGCGTGTCCTTCGTCCGGAAGTAGTTTGATAAAACCAGAGACTTGGAGAAAGTTGGCTAGTGCTTATCCAGTTTTTGAGGACCCTAATACCAATACTAGATATCATAAAGCTATAGGATATAAGGAACTCAAGGATCTTACAGAAGCTACTAGAACTTATGGGATAAATGCTTCTTTTACTATGGCTTTGTTAGAACGTCTTTCTAGCAATTGTATGACTCCAGCAGATTGGTTTGGAGTATCAAAGGCTTGTTTAAGCCTAGGACAATATTTAGATTGGAAATCTCTATATACTGATGCTGCTCAAAGTCAAGCCAAAATAAATGCAGCAAATAATCAGCCAGTATGGAATTTTGATATGCTTATGGGACAAGGACAATGGGCTAATAATCAGATTGCCTATCCTCTTCAAGTTTATCAGCAAATAAATGCTATTGCTCTCAGAGCCTGGAGGGCATTGCCAAATAGAGGGGAAGTATCAGGCAACCTTACTAAAATTATTCAGGGAGCTACTGAACCATTTTCAGATTTTGTAGCTCGCATGATGGAAGCCGCTGGTCGTATTTTTGGTGATGCTGATCAAGCCATGCCACTTGTGGAACAACTAATTTATGAGCAATGCACTAAAGATTGTAGACGGGCCATTACGCCCTGGAAGGGGAAAGGACTTCAGGCTTGGATGAAAGCCTATAGAGAAGTTGGCAGTCCACTATCTAATGCAGGGCTTGCTGCAGCAGTTTTGGCTGCCACTAGGGGGCACAGAGGAACTTCTTCATGTTTCAAATGTGAAAAAACTGGACATTTTAGAAAACAATGCCCACAAACTAATTTTAAAGTGCAAGGTCAGGCTCGATTACCTGGCTTATGCCCTAAGTGTAAAAAGGAAAAGCATTGGGCAAATGAGTGTCGCTCTATTAAAGATATCAATGGACGACCAATTAACAATGGACGATCAATTAACCAGTCAACAGCTAATACAAAAAACGGGGTCAGGGGCCCCCGACCTCAGGGCCCACAAATATATGGGGCACTTCAGAATCCATCTCTCCGCCCTCCAACACAATCAGACGAGCAACTCCAGGTTCTGCAGGATTGGACATCTGTGCCACCACCAGACTCATATTAACACCACAAATGGGAATGCAACCTGTGGAGTCAGATTTTCAAGGTCCATTACCCCCTAATACTGTAGGTTTACTGCTTGGTAGATCGTCTTCAACATTGAGAGGATTGACTATTACTCCAGGAGTTATAGATTCTGATTATACAGGCACCGTAAAAGTTCTTTGTCCATCTCTGAAAGGAATTATTGCCATTTCACCTGGGGATAGGATAACTCAGTTATTGGTTATTCCTAGCCTCCATAAACAATTCCCTTCTGGTGAGCAAATTAGAGGGAACAAAGGACTTGGCTCTACAGGAGTTGATTTGACATATTTATCCATGGAATTAGATGAGAGACCAATTCTACAGCTTACTATTGAGGGAATACATTTTCAGGGATTACTGGATACAGGAGCTGACCGAAGTATTATTACAAGTAAGTATTGGCCCAAGAACTGGCCCAAACAATCATCTTCACAAACTTTACAAGGTTTGGGGTATGCTCAAACTCCAGCTATTAGTTCTCGGGAACTTACATGGTCTACCTCTGAGGGACAAAAAGGTAAAGTTATGCCTTATATAGTAGATATTCCTATTACTTTATGGGGTAGAGATGTTTTGATACAAATGAATTTAAAATTACCTAATGAGTATTCTCCTCAGAGTCAATCTATTATAAAAATGATGGGTCATATACCAGGTAGAGGACTAGGTAAAAAATTACAGGGGCAGGTGGATCCTCTTGTAGCTTCTAGTAATCCAGGCACACGAGGATTGGGTTTTTCCTAGGGGCCACTGAGGATACAATTCCCATTCCTTGGAAAATGGCTAAACCAGTTTGGGTACCTCAGTGGCCCCTTTCCTTAGAAAAACTCCTAGCAGCAAAAGAATTAATACAAGAACAATTGTCATTAGGTCACTTAGAAACCTCTCAATCTCCTTGGAATACTCCTATTTTTGTTATTAAAAAGAAGTCTAGAAAATGGCATCTACTTCATGATCTCCGAGCTGTGAATGCACAAATGCACATTATGGGACCGATTCAGCGAGGTCTTCCTTTATTATCTAGTTTACCAGATGGCTGGCCTCTTATTGTTATTTTTTTTAATTTAATTTATTAGTTTTCTTTTCAGTAAATACAGGCAGTTTGGTATCATTATTTAGGCTCATCTGTGATCTACCCCCTCCCATTAGACCCTCCTTGTTATTGAAAATGGGTCGTGCATTGTGGAGTTAGGCCCCAGTTATTAGTATGATAAATGTCTCTGAAAATCATGACCCAACATGTAACTCTGACATTCTTTCCGCCCCCTCTTCCACAAGATTTCCCTGAGCCATGTTGGGTTCATTTTTGGTCTGCTTCAGTGCTGAGGTGTTGGGGGCCTCTGGGGCTCTGGCTCTCTGATTTGTTAGGAGTTGATTTTTCTCTGCATTGATCTCCTTCCCCTTTGTGCTGGTATCCATTGACATAAAAGACTGTTTCTTCTCTATTCCGTTGGCTTTGTAAGATTGTAAAAGATTTGCCTTTACTCTACCAGCTATAAGTCATGAGGAACCTGATCAACGGTTTCAATGGAAAGTTCTCCCACAAGGGATGGCCAACAGTCCTACTATCTGCCAACATTATGTCAGCCTAGCAATAGCACCTACTAGAAAATGATTCCCGAAATTGCAGATTTGCCACTATATGGATGATATCCTCTTGGTAGCTCCCGTGAAGGACATTCTGTCAAAAGCATTTCTATCTCTCAAAAAGGATCTTGAAGCCTATGGTTTACATATAGCTAATGAAAAGGTACAGGAAGGAGAGGTAGGTAAATTCCTTGGAGCAACTATTACTACACATATTATTAGACCTCAAAAATTACAAATTAGAACAGATACATTACAGACATTAAATGATTTTCAAAAGTTATTAGGGGATATAAATTGGATTAGACCATATCTAAAGATTCCTACTCATGAACTGAGACCCCTATTTCAAATATTAGAAGGTGATTCACATATCTCCTCATTTAGAACTTTAACTCCAGCTGCACGAGGAGCTATTTTTAAAGTAGAGCAAGCATTACAGTCTGCACAGTTATGCAGATTAACCCCCGGACAACCTATACTATTGTGCATTCTTGCTACGCCAGAAACTCCTACAGGGGTCTTATGGCAACATGGTCCCTTGCTTTGGATACATTCTCATTCTTCTCCTAAAAAATGTATAGAGCATTATCCTACTATGGTAGCCACCCTTGCTCTTCAAGGTATAAAGTCATCTTTAATGCATTTTGGTATGGCACCTGATACTTTGATTACCCCTTATAATTCTGAACAGATACGTATTTTAGCTGCTACTATTGATAATTGGGCCATACTTATGTGTTCTTTCTCTGGAAGATTAGATAATCATTTGCCCAGAGATCCATTATTACATTTTGTTTCGCTACATCCTATTGTATTTCCTAAGATTACCTCGCAATCACCTATTGTTGGTGCTTTAGATATCTATACTGATGGCTCTAAGACAGGCCTTGGGGCTTATGTCATCCAGGGAAAACAACCAGTTACTGTACAATTTGAACCAAATTCTCCTCAAATAGTAGAATGTCAAATTGTGTGTCATGTATTTACACTTTTTAGTGAATCCTTTAATCTAATTTCTGATTCCCAATATGTAGTTAATGCTATGAAGAATTTAGAAGTAACAGGTCTTATTAAGGATACTAGTCCTGTTGCTGTACATTTATCCAAGCTACAACGTTTAATTTGGTCTCGGACTAACCCATTTTTTATTCAACATATTAGAGCTCATTCTATGCTCTCTGGTCCCATGGCTGTTGCCAATGATCTTGCCGATAAAGCCACAAGAGCCTTTTTTCTACTCTCTTCTGATACCTTGTCTAAGGCTCGTAATTTTCATAACTTGTATCATGTCTCCTCTACAGTGTTATGCAAAAAATTTCATATTTCTCGGGCCATGGCACGTGACATTGTCGTTAATTGTCCTGCTTGCGTCCCTTTCTTACATTCTCCTCATGTTGGCATTAATCCCCGGGGACTACGTTCGGGAGAAATTTGGCAAATGGATGTTACTCATATCTCATCTTTTGGCAAATTACAATATATTCATGTGTCTATTGATACTTGTTCAGGAATTGTTCATGCTTCTCCCCTTGCTGGTGAACGTACTCACCATGTTATTACTCACTGCCTGGAGGCCTGGGCAGCTTGGGGTAAGCCCCGAGCATTGAAGACAGATAATGGACCTGCGTATACTGCTAAAAGTTGTCGTCACTTTTGTGATGCTATGGGAGTAGTACATACCACTGGCCTTCCTTATAATCCACAAGGACAAGGCATTGTTGAACGAGCCCATCGTTCTATTAAAGAATGCTTACAAAAACAAAAAGGGGGAATAGGCCAAGGCCACACCCCCAAGAATAAATTATCTCTAGTACTTTTTACTTTGAATTTTCTGACGATTGATGCTGCGGGTCTAACGGCAGCTGATCGACATATGACCCAATCCCCTCCTTGTTATGAAGATGCAAAATGGAAAGATGTACTTGAAAATGTTTGGAAAGGCCCAGATCCAGTTATAGCCAGATCCAGGGGAGCTGTTTGTGTTTTTCCACAGGGCCAAGCTGATCCTATCTGGGTGCCAGAGCAGTTGACTCGAATCGTGCGTCATGAGACAACAAGGAATGACAACCTCCTTCTTACTACTGATGATCCTGAGCCTGTTCCTGCCGATGATGATAAAGGGAATTAAGATGCAATTTTGGGCTATGGCCAGGACATGGCCTGTCCCTATGCCAGTTCATTCATATTCTAGTGTCTTACCTACTCTATTTTCTACATCCTGTCAAGGGGAAATGCCTTGCATCAGGGATCCTATGCAAATACCAACAATTTATAATCAAACTTCTTTTCAACTGAATGGCACTTTGTGTTTTTTCCAGGGTAATAAGAACCTAGCTCCCCCGTGTATTGTATTACAAAAACAAAATCTTAGTGCTTGGCAGGACCCTTTAGAAAAGTCTAAAGTTGATATGAGTATAATACTTGCAGCTTTAACTCAGATAACTAAGGGAAAACAAAATGGGTCAGGAGAGGGAGGTAATGTTACAAATGTTAATATTACCACATTACTGATACAGAGTGAAGTGACTGTCCCTTCTAGACAGCCAAATCTTAAGATAAATGCTAGTAATGTAAAAGGGGCTCCTTGGTGTGAACCTAATTATGCATTTCCTCCGATTTTTACTCCATGTCAGAGTTCAGATAAAATCCAGAAACAGATCTTGCAGGGATTTCAAATGACCCCTCCATTAAGGCGTTACCAATTTAAGAGTAAAGGAAATGATACACTTAGTAATAGTGCTGGTTGGCCCTGGTATCAATGGCTTCTGTCCAATGAGGCAGGTGCAATGGCGGATGTGTCAGCCTTAGCAGGATTATTGGGAACTAAACATGCATTATGGAATGTTTCAGCAGTTCGAATCAATACGAATGATAAAATTTATATTAAGGATATAACTAAAAACCACCAATGGATTAATAGTAGCTTTAATCCAGCCTCAATTTGTGTACAAGCTCCATTCTTTTTTCTAACAGCAAATGTTAGCACCAACATCTCTCTGATAGATTGTAGAAATATCACGTGTTGGCTTGCAGAGTGCTGGAATGCCAGCGTCAATTTGGCTTTAATAGTAAAATTACCTACTTTTGTCCCCATTCCAGTAGAGGCGGATCCAACTACCTTTCCTTTAGTAGGACTTATTCGTCATAAAAGAGATTTTGGTATTACTACAGCAATCATTTCCGCCATCGTCATTTCAGCTGCAGCAGCAACTACTGCTGCTCTTGCTATGACATCTCAAGCTCAAACTGTGGAAGTTGTTAATAACATAGTAGAAAAGACTTCTGCAACATTAGAAACACAAGAAGCAATTAATAAGCACCTTCTTGCTGGTATTCATCTAGTTAATCAAAGAGTAGATCTGGTGCAGAATCAAGTAGAGGAATTATATAAAATAATACAACTTGGATGTGTTTCCCAGTATCAACATTTGTGTATTATTCCTTTGCAATTTAATTTTACTGCTTCTTTTAATCAGAGTCGCAAGCTAGCTAAATTTTTGGCAGGAAACTGGACACTTGAAGGAGAGCAGCTATCTCGGAAGTTATTGTTCCAGATTGTACAGCTGAATGGAACTCATCTGGAGCCAATCTCTTTGGGAGATTTTACTTCTTGGCTATCTTCTACATTTTCTTTCTTTAAGGAATGGGTGGGGGTGGCTATGTTTGGAGCAGCCCTTTTGTGTGGTATGGTGTTCTGTCTCTGGCTTATCTGTCGAATCAGACGACAACATCAGCAGGATAACATAAAGATTGTTCAGGCACTTATGGCTTTGGATCAAGGAGCATCTCCACAAGTATGGCTGGCTAGCCTGCGTAATGGTTAGTTTCACCCTGTCTTATGTAAGGCCTTTGTACACCAAGTGACCTTGTTGTCATTGCACCTTGGAAGGCTTACATCCCTACATGAGCAGCCTTTGCACCCCGAAGGGA